>NW_028281292.1:0-343056 GCF_059751285.1 Brachycentrus maculatus | reverse complement strand
GTCTGCTTCTATTTCCAACTATATTCGCATTATAAATGTGTTTTACTGTTATTTCTTCATTCATTCGATTCACATGCCAAAACCACCTCAATTCACTTTCTTAATTTTATCGATAATGATTATCACAGCCTTGCATTCTTTTCTTATATCACCATTCGAACATCTATCATACATCGTTTTGACGCACTTTACTTTTACTTTCATACAAATAATTTAAGTATATTTTTATAACAGCTCGGATTTTCGATATCCCCATCTCAATAAATATCTTTGCCGATATATAATATTAGTCAAAATCTTGATACAGCCAATTTCTAAAAATGAAATATTGTTCACACATAAAAAATTAATGGTCGTATTTTGCGCTGAAAATAAAATAAAACATTATGATAATTCAAAATAATAAAATTTATGAAGTCAGATCAAAAAAAATAAAATAAAAATGTTATTTTCTTTTTTATGTATCCACTCAGCATTTTTAAGGGATCATAACACAAGAAATATTATACTTTATGTCTGAAAATGGTACTTCAAAGGATCGCGATAAAAAATAATCTCAATACGGTATATATTTGTAATATGGACATTGCGTCTTTAATTTTCAAAAACAGCCAAGTCCGCAAATAGGGTGGAGCAATCACCCTATCAGAAGACTTTTAAATTTTTGCAAATGATGTCGTACGTAAATCATATTTCACATTTCGCTCACTCCTTTCAACAACGTCATATATATAAAAAAAACTTGATTTTTCAGGAGATCGTTTTTTAATTTTAAAAATTGAATGTATTTAAAATATATATCAAGCCACTTATTGAACTTTTTACAATGCAACAGATCTTTTTAGGCAAAACCTGATGTTTTTTCTCCATATAAAAAATATTTAGTTTATTTAAAAAAATTATTGAACAATACCATTTTTTCAAAATACAACACTTTTTGCCCTATAGCGGGTAAATATTAAGTTAAAAACATGCCACTTTTGCTGGGATATAGTACATTTTCAGGGTATTCCGAAAACATGCACAACTGAAAATTGTCGATTTTTGACATATGACGTTGTTGAAAGGAGTGAGCGATTTGTGAACTAGACAGCTGAACCAAAACTCTTTTATTTTTCAATAAATCTTTTCTTTTTAAAACCATATAATTCTTTCGAAAAAAAAATTTTCAATGCAAAAATAGTGTTTTAAGAAAAAAAATTTATTACGTAAAATATCATCTGGATTTAGAGAAAATTAAGTTGCGACATAACGAGTGCTGGGCCTTAAGCCACCCAAATGACAGGTCGAAAGCTCTTAAGTGCTCAGACTTCCACCTTTCTTCGTATAAAAAGAGCGATAGATATTATTTTTTACATAAATGAAGAAGAATATGGAAGTCTGGGCATTTACGGGGCTTTCGAGCGTCATAGGCTGGTATAAGTGATCACTTTACACACGTGTAATATTCATAAATTCTACCCATGATTGACAACCACACCACTCAAATTCTTGGAAGTTCTATATATATATATTATATATATATATATATATATATATATATATATATATATATATATATATATATATATATATATATATATATATATATATATATATATGATCCCATTTCGAAACATTGTACTTGAATCACTAGAATTTTCACTAGAGACATCTATTGGTGAGATGAATAAGATTTTTGTTGGTGTTTTTTTTTGATGTTGTAAATAGAACGCTAGATGTTTCATATCAAGTTGGGATACCAATAATATCCAATAAAAAAGGTTTAAACGCGTTTCTGAAGTTAAAAAAGCGCAAATTAATTATTCACTTATTAGCCAAATGCGAGAGTAGAAAATGATCTTCCTTTCAAACTGAAGGTTTGATCATTGTTCCCGCCCTTTTGTGATAAAAGAATAATGGAAAGGCATTTCTTTGTTCGGTCGCACGGTTAATTAATGGGTATTTTCGTTTTTACTGCCGACAGAGAGAACGAGATAAGGCTATACACTTCCCAAAAGGTAGGAGAGAGAGCGCACTGTAGCAGTCGAAACATTTCAATGAAATACGTTGTTTATATTGACATCTCAACATGGATGAAGAAGAATGAGGAATTCTGGGTTATCACAGGGTTTACGACCTGTCTTAGGTTGGTTTGTGTAATCACTTTATACACGTTTAACATTCACCATTCTACCCATGCTTGATAACTACATTGCTCAATTTTTTAGAACCTGTGTATATATTTTACAATTGATATGTTTTTTTATATGTGAGTTTTCAGTAGTATCTACGATTGATTTGAGTAAGTTTTATTAAGCTGAAACCCTGTTTAAACGATCCGTCATAGACTGGTTTGAGTAATCACTTTATACACGTGTAACATTAACCATTCTACTCATGATGGACTACCACAGTATGTACAATTTTGAACTTAAACATATGTCGTAAAATGTTCATATCGCTTTATGTGTGAGTTTGCGGCAGTATCTATGGTTGATTTGAGTAAGCTTTATTTAGTAGAGACCCTTGTAAAATGTATTTTTTTTATACCAATGTTTGACAACCATATCAGTAATACTTTGGAACTCAATTTTGGAAATATTTATATTTATATCATATGATTGACACGTTCTTTCATGTGTAGGTTATTGGCACCACCTATGGTTGAATTGAGTAAGTTTTTCATCAAGCACCCTTTTGAAATGTATGGAAGATTCTTCCCGAATTATTTTACATTCTAGGATACGTCTGAAAGTATGATTTCAAAGTTTAATAAAACTTTCAATTTTATCAGTTATTATATTCACTAAAACCAGCCTATGACAGGAATTAAGCCCTTAAAATACCCAGATATTGATATTGTTCTTCATCTATGTTGAGATGTCAACAAAAAATAAATCCTAAGTGAAGAAACCCAGATGATTTTGACATACTCAAAATATTGTAAATACTAAAAATAAAATAAAACGTAATAAGAAAATAATAAATTATATCACTCACAAACATAAACCATAAATAAGTTAAAGTTCATCTCCAAGTACAAGAGCTTAATATCTTTATTGGAGAGAATAGCGTAATTAATTTTCTATAATTTTTAGACATCTCATCAAAGATGAAGAAGAATGAATGATCTGATGAGATGTCTAAAAATAATATGAAAATAACTCATGTAATTAGAGATAATCGAGATTTTGTGAACAAGTATTTGGACACACTCAAAATGTTATAATTAATTTTAAGACAATAAAATATAAATATCTAGAAAATTAATTAAATTATTGAAATTAAAAAACCTTTGCATCAATTGTTTCGGCAGTCACTTTGTAGTAATATCTATACATTGTCGAGGAAGGTTTTACGTGCTAAATACCACTATTTCAGTGATATTTACCAAGTAAAACACTGTGAAAAGGTTTTTTTTATCTGGTCTTGAAATTGAATGACAAATAAGGATATTAAAGTTTATCTTTTGTGACTCGTAAAACCTCGGCCAATAAAATACCTCTGGCGTAAAGCATGGTCTAAAAAATAACGAGGTGGGGGTTGGTGTCATATTTTATGTTAACGTCAGACTTAATGGCTGGTCCCAAATTGGTGATGTCAAGGGAGCAAACACGTTACATGTTCAACAAATTGCAACTATTACCATTATCGTATTTACAAGTGTGTAACGATGAATAAAGATTTTTTTAAATAACTCAACTCAACCGTAGATGGTGCCGGGAACTCACATGTGAAAGATGGTGTCTTCATCTTTTTCTTATTGGTGTAGGTCTTGTGGTAGGCCAGGTTTTTGAGAGGGATTAGCATCCTGCAATGTCGATTCCAGATGGTGTCAGTAAAAGGATATATGTGTTGCCTATTTTCAAAATTCGCCACATCCATGTAATTCGATTTTACAAAAAATGCTAAATTCTCCGGCAACATTTATGTTTAAAAGATATGTCTATCTTTAGATAAAATATTATGAAATACAGAATTTTAAATTTTTTTTAGAACTTTTTTGAGTATTTAAAAAAAACACGAGACACACAATGACGTCATTTTAATTTTTGACCTATCCTCGCTCTCTGATTGGCCGATATGGGTCAGAAGGCAAGTTCCATGAATAAAGCGGAATTTGAAATACAACGCTGTTTTTAAGTATTTTTTAGCAGGGTTTTCAAGTAAATAAATATTTTAAACAATAAAACCCATAATTGGCATTCCGATGGAGTATTTCTTTTAAAATCTTATAAAATTGGATCTGGCGGATTTTGAAAGTAAGCGACACATATACTTTTCTAACTAACTACCTAACCATCACACTGCTTCCGCGCAGGTGTACGCAAAAAGAATGGAACGCCACACCACTATGTCTTTACAAATAATCCTTGCCGCTTCCACGTAGGGGTAGTCAGATTTAATAGAACGCCACAACAAACGGTTTTTGCAAATAATCTTCGGCCCTACTCCTTATTCATATCCGTCAATTATTCTGACTCCTGACCTTACCGCCTTCAAGTATTTCACATACTCAATCAAAACTTACTAACTAACAAACCATCACGTCGCTTCCCCGCAGGGGTAGGCAGAGATAATAGAACGCCACAACACTCTGTCTTTGCAAACATTCTTCGCCTCATCCACGTTCATGCATCTCCTCATATGTTCATACCCGCCGATTGTTTCGACTCCTAACCTGACCGCTTTCAAGTATTTGGCATACCTGATCGTGCCTAGTTAAAAAAAAAAATTATTACAAATTGATTTTATTTAAAAAGTAAAATAAAATCAATTTGTGGCAAAACATTTTTTAATATTATACCACAACGTATGTGATACAAATACTTGAAAGTGGTCAGGTTAGGATTCGTAACAATCGGCGGGTGTGTATGAGGAGATGCATGAACGTGGAAGAGGCGAAGATATTTGCAAAGACAGAGTGATGTGGCGTTCTATTCTCTCTGCCTACCCTTGCGAGGAAGCGGCGTGTTGGTTAGTTAGTTTTTTAGTAAGTGATACAGATTGAAAAATCGAAAAAATATTTTCATTGATCAAATTAGATTGAAAATTACAAAAGAATCCGTTATCTGAAGATAAATCGTGTGAAGATGTGTAATTCAATCAGCGAGGCTCTGGTCTCGGGGTGGTTTAATGAGAATACGTCCCTTTCAAGGGTTGCTAGTCCCCAGAGGGCTGATGGCTTAGAGCGAAAAGTGATTTATCCGGCGAGGACCCTTTCGAACATCGTAAGAAAATCTCGGCGACCTGATGTCGACCAAGCCCCTTTGCGTAAACTGAGATTTGATATCGAAGTATAAAATCCATTACAAAAATCAATACCAAACCAGAATTACCCTTACAATGATTAAAGAAAACACTTCGTTTTTTACCACTTTTTTTTACAATAAATAAAATAGAATTACCCTTCATTGAAAAATAATTATATTTTAAAATTACTTTTCATTAGAACTAACTTACTAACCATAATTATGTACAGATTTGGCGATTAATTTGTAGAACTCCATTTTAATTTATATTGTATATTAAATGTTCGCCTCCGTAGTGTCAGTGGTCAGCACGCTCGGCTACCTTACTGGAGGTCCCGGGTTCGATTCCCAGGGGGGGGAGGTCAGTTAAATATAAGTGATTTTTTCACTCTTATATTTATTCAATATTACCTCGGACTGGTACCGGAAGCGGAGGGCTGATCACGTTTCCTTATTGTATTGACGATCAAGATAACACTGCGTTTATATGATGCAGTGCCCTATGCACCATTGGGGTGCGGATAAGGGTTTCAATGAAAATGTTAAAATCGAACACTGATTTTTTGAGTCAACTAAGTTGTGTTTTATCGATGTCATGGCATTCGTTTGAAAATGCCGTATTTAGGCGAAACAATTGTCACAAAATTTATTTTTTTACGTCTTTTTAACAATAAAATACATATTTTTAATATACCATATTTTCTGGCGTTTTTTATGTATGTGATTATAATCCAGGATTCGGACCTCACATACTAATAAAAGAGTTTCTGCTCAGTAAAAAAGCTTATTTTATCTTACCAATAGATGTCTCTAGTGAAGTTCTAGTGATTCAAGAACATTGTTTCAAAAATGAGTTCATATATATATATAGAAATTCCATTTTTTTTAGATTAACTCTTTCTTTTTGACATCTCATCAAAGATGAAGAAGAATATAGAAGTTTAAGCATTTACGGAGCTTACGACCGTCATAGGCTGGTTTAAGTGATCACTTTACACACGTGTAAAATTCACCAATTCTACCCGTGATTGACAACCGCACTATTCAAATTCTCGGAAGTTCTATATATATATGATTCAATTTTGAAACATTGTGCTTGAATCACTAGAATTTCACTAGAGACGTCTATTGGTGAGATAAAAGAAGAAATGAACTGTCAAAATGATGTAAATAAATAAATAAACACAAAAGTGTTTCATTTTGATATTTAAATCATCATGTGCCGATGATAGTCAATGCCAAATCAGTCAAATGATTCATTGTGTTGTCTTTTGTATTTTATAAAGCTCTGATGGTAGATCCATAGTACACGGAATTAACTCGAGGCCTCTACAATATTAAAGTTTCTTCAAAAGATATGTTTTGTTTTCATAACGGATTTATATTGTAATAATTAATACTACAAATAAGGACGTGGAAGACATTACTAAGTTTCTTAATCTCTGTGCGCTGAATTGTTTACTATAACAGAGAAAATGTTATTCTTAAAGCAAACGTGATAATAAAGTTATTGAGAAATTAACATAGAAATCTGGTTCAAAGGCCATTCTATAAGGTTTGAGTTAAGTATCAAATTTAGTAAATTTACGCAACTGGGCTACTAATATAAAATTCATAATCACGTTTGGCTAAGAAAATAATTCCAATTCTTTTTACATTTTGGGTAAATATTTTAAATTAAAAATGGGAAGAAAATTAAATTTTATCTAAGGAGTTATTTACTTTGAGATGAGAGGAAGAAGTACATAGAATAAATAAGGGTCGGACAGTAAGTCGTGAAATTAAGTCCTTTTTTTTAAAGTAGAAAACAGACGAATGCAATTCTAAGATAAGCAGTATCGATGAAATAAAGAAATAAAAGTGTGTTGAGATGGTTTAGACATGTTGAAAAAATGAGTGTGAAAATAACGTTAAAATCAAAATAAGGTGAATGTAGTTAAAACCAGAAATAAAGGAAGACCGAGGAAAACTTGGCATGATCAAGTACTTCGAATGTTAAAAAGTGGACGAGTTAAAAATCGAAATAATCAGCGGGTATACTAGTATATGAGGAAAGGAATGAATGTGGATGGGGCGAAGAATGTTTACGAAGATGATATGGCGTTTTATTGTGGAATATTCTTTGCCTACCCTTGCGGAGAAGCTGGGTGATGAAAAGTAAAATATTGAACGTAATTTTAAAATATATTATTAGATTAAAACCAATACTTTTAGCTTTTCCACTTTATTTTTATTTGACCAGCGACCGGGTTTCGTCGTTACCGACATCATCAGACCAGTCTGATGATGCATATATTAAAATGCAATTCCATCACGAAGTGTCAGTGGATAGTGTAATTTAAAAAGTTTACTGATTTCAAAAGAAAAAGAACAATAAATGATAATAAGAGTGTTATAACACATTCCTTATAATTCATCGTTAACTTTGTGCAATTACTTAATTTGTGTAATTTTAAGTGTTATTATACAAAGTTAACGATGAATGATAAGGAGTGTTAATATAATAAGTTCATTTGACCTGATTTGATATAAGATATTTTCAACTGGTTACGTTGCCAGCATCCGATATGAATCAGACGCAAAAATGTGCCCCGTTTCTCCGAAGTTTGCTCTCGGGAACAAAATGTGTCCAAAGTTTTTAGTTTTCTCAGTTTTGTCGCCGGAAACTTATCATTATTCCAAAGTTTCATTCTAAACCGGGTGAAATCTGCCGGCGAACATTTCAGGACATTACGTCGGGTACAAGGAGGAGTATTTTTCTCGGCGCAGTCGATTATTCCCAAACTCACGGATGCAAGTTTTCGAACTAGGGAGGAAGGCGGCGTTGAAATTCAAGAGACAGTTGAAATCTCTACAAAGGAAACTAAGTGAACATGTGAATATTTCAAAAACCTATTTTAACCTATAACAAGAAAAATATCATATTTACTCTTATTTTAAAATATACCTACTACTTTTTGTTGCGAAATTCAATACAATATGCCTAATGTTTTTATATTGTAATTTTTGTATGCATTATAAGTATACAGGAACATTATTTGTAAGTAAATACAATTGTATAGAATAAAATAATTGGTCAAATTATTCTTTTAACTCTTATTCGTACCCAATGGTGCATAGGAAACTGGATCATTTAAACGCAGTGTTATATTGATCGTTAACACATGACGGAAAGGTGACCACTTCAGGTCCAGGGTAATATTGAGTGAATATTACAGTGAAAAATCACACACAGGAATCGAACTCGGGACCTCCAGAACGGTAACCGAGCGTGCTGACCATTACATACGGAGGCGGACTGTATAATATATATATATATATATATATATATATATATATATATATATATATATATATATATATATATATATATATATATATATATATATATATATATATATATATATATATATATATATATATATATATATATATATATATATATATATATATATATATATATATATATATATATATATATATATATATATATATATATATATATATATATATATATATATATATATATATATATATATATATATATATATATATATATATATATATATTTATTTATTTTATATTTTTTTCCAGGGAACATAAAATAACTAGTATAATCATAAGCTGCATAACATTGAAATTCATGTTTTCAGGCGTTTCCTAGTATAAAAAAATATAAAATATAAAATTATAATATTACATATATATAAAATTATATATATAAAATTATAATGTTAGGATCTTCCATATATCCAAATATAAAGGTATATGCTAAATAAAAAATTTCTCAATCAAAATATAGATGGCTCTTGTAAACTCATTTGTACTCGTTACAGCATTATAAGATAAATGATATGTGTAGGAGTAGAAAAAATTAGAGTAGTGTGGTTGTCAATCATGGGTAGAATGATGAATGTGTAAAGTGATCACTTAACCAGCCAGATATGTTAAAAGCATATTCAGACTTCATATATTCTTTTTCACCTATGTTGATGTAAAAAAATGTTTATATACTCAAAATATTGTTACAAAATTTTCTTAATTTTTGTTAATATTTCAATAAAAAATGTATTTCACACGACTTTACTTTTCCAGTCGCTTTTTTATATCTGCCAAATCCCAGGAATTTAGGAATGAATAGTTCGGTACGTATACATACATAGTAGGCATATCTACGTTATTTTACGTGCACCAGAGAAATCCATTTTGAATCCATTTCATTGTTTTAAGGCGAACACTCGCCCCATTTTAGTAAATCCATAAAACTATCGATTCGCCATGAGTAATTGGCGCCGAGAGGGTTCTGTGGAGGGGTAAGGGTTGGAGCTGGTGAGGTGGAAGGGTGTTTGGGGGTCAGGGGGTTGGGAAGTTGGAAGGTTGGGAGTTGCATCTGAATAAATAACTCCTAGAGCGATACTTTATCCTTTATTCGGTGGTACCGGTTTGCGCTGCAGTGCTCCTGTATATCACAGTGCTATAGGTCAGGAAAATTCAACCGCTGTATATTTCTGAATCTTTAAATATATTGTTAGAACATATCATTAAAATTTCTCGCAAATAGACGAGTGTATGTAAGTTGGGAGTCGAATCCCTTTCAGGTCAAACATTTCTCATAACTATTTACTATACTAGTAATAGTAGTAGTAGGCTCGTGACTGGGTGCTATGACAAATGTTCTTTATGACATTTGGTTTGAAATTCCAGATGTCAAAAAATAATATGAAAAATAACTACTGTAATTGGAGATAATCCAGATTTGGACACACTCAAAAATTTGTAAATATAAATAAATTTCCTAAGAGTTCCTGTTGAATTAACCTTATTCAAAACAACCAAAGATACTGCCGAAAACTCATATATGAAAGAAGGTGTCAATTACAAAATATTTTTACACGTTCCAAAATCTTGAGTAGTGCGGTTATCAGTCATGGATAGAATAATGATCACTTAAACCAGGTTATAACAGGTCGTGAGCCCTGAAAATACCCAGACTTCAAAATTTTTTCTCATCTATGTTGAGACGTAAATTATAAGAAAAAGTTTAAAACTGAATCCATCGATTTGAAGTGCGCTTAAAATATTTTCAAAAAGTTTAAATTTCATTTTGAAATATGACACACTTCGCCATGTCGTATTTGATTGCATGGCACAATCAACTTTCATTCATATAATTTTATAAACAAATATTGTAAAATGTCCTCTGCACGAGAAAACTTAGTGAGGGCGCGTTATTCAAATTTGTAATTTGTAATTATGTATGATGAATTTAAACAGTTTCAAGCGGCCAAAAACATGACTACCCAACAAAAAAAAATCGTATTGTGTTTTGTAATTCATTTATTTTTTCATTCTTTTTCGCACCAAATGGTGTTTAATGCACTGTACTTTACAAATTGATTTTATTTAAAAAATTAAATAATATCGATTTGTGGCAAAACATTTTTTAGTATTATACCACAACGTAAATGATACAAATACTTGAAAGTGGTCAGGTTAGGAGTCGTAACAATCGGCGGGTATGTATGAGGAGATGCATGAACGTGGAAGAGGCGAAGAATGTTTGCAAAGACAGAGTGATGTGGGGTTCTATTATCTCTGCCTACCCTTGCGGGGAAGCGGCGTGTTGGTTAGTTAGTTTTTTAGCAAGTGATACAGATTGAAAAATCGAATCGAAAAATGGTGTTTAATGCACTGTACTCGATTGATGCATTGTGATCTTAACAGGTCAAAGCAAGATAATATTACACCACATATAATAAATACTGGCATATAATAGTTGGTTATACTGTTAAATCTAGTTAAATAGGTCAGCTTTCAGACCAACATTTCTTTCATTGCATGTGATTCGTTCAACTGTTGTAAACCAGTAATGGGGGTTTTAAATGCTTTTAAAACATTACTTGGTTTTAAATCACAAAGCTTGAAAACGTTTTAGATTGCCTTTACATCTATAATCGTTACCATTGAATCATTTGACTCCCCTCCATTGACCCTTGGAATCTGCAATAGGGGTTTTTGGAGTGCTTTTTTACATTTTGACATCTCAATATAGATGAAGAAAAATATGGAAGTCTGAGTATTTACAGGGCTTATGACTTATCATATACTGGTAAGTAAAAAAAGTATATTAAAAAACTGGAATACGCTGCTTAAAACAAAAAAAAATACCGAATAAAAATAAAAGGGTCTCTGTTAAATAAAAAAATTCTAAATCCAATCAAAGATGGCTATTGTGAACTCAATCATGGAACGTCATGATATTCATCATATGTATATATCTAGGAGTTTTTTTTAGTAATATGGTGTCGATTATGGGTAGAATGGTGAATGTTACACGTGTGGAAAGTGATCATTTAACTAACCGATTATAGGTCGTAAACCCTATATTTACCCAGACTTCCATATTTTCTATGTTGAGGTGTCAAAAATTGTAAAATTCTTAATTTTACAATTTTTGACACCTAAACATAGATCTTCTTAAAACTACACAATAAGTGAAGAAATCCAAATTTGTGAACAAGTATTTAGATAAGATAAAGAAAATTTTTATGGTAGAACGTCATAAACAGATTGATGATTTGCTTAAAAGAAAATCACCAACGATTTCTTCCATTTCAAAAATGAAGCTAATTTAAACTCTTTGAATGCATAATCGAAGTATTAAAATATTAAAGCAAATCCTTTCAATGTATCTTTACACACTGAGAGAATAATATATGTATGATTTGGAAGCAGTGGCGTACGAAAAAGTTTATAACGAATTTCGGTGTGCCTTGTGTACTTTGTACATTCATGAGAAAAGTTTGTTATTTCGTTCATTTCTACTTTTCTCTGTTGTTACCATACCGACAAAATTAACAATTTTAAAATTTAAAGCATCAGAATCAATCAAACGTAAAATTATTTTCGATTTTTCTCGTAATTGTTAGAGAAAAATCAAAAATAATTTTACCGTATTGACGTTATATACAGTTTAATTTTGTAACAACTTACTGAATAACTAACTTACTAACCATCACGCCGCTTCCCCGCAGGGGTAGGCAGAGAGAATAGAGCGCCACACCGTCGTTGCAAACATTCTTCGCCTCTTCCACGTTCATGCATCTCCTCATACATACCCGCCGATTGTTCCGACTCCTAACCTGACCACTTTCAAGTATTTAGCACACTTGATCGTGCTATGTTTTTCTCGGTCTTCCTTTGCTTCTTTTCCCAATAACATTCGCCTCATAAATTTGTTTTACCGTTCTTTTCTCACTCATTCGTTCTACATGTCCAAACCATCTCAACACACCTTTCTTAATTTTATCGATAATGCTAATCTCAGCTTTGCATTCCTTCCTTATTTCACTATTCGCACATCTATCATACATCGTTTTGTCGCACATTCTTCTGAGAGATCGCATTTTGACTGCATTCAGTCTACTTTCATTCTTCTTTTGCCAGCTCCATGTTTCACTTCCAAGTTTGTAACAAGTTTCCAATTTTGTAACAAGAAAACTATTTTTTTTAATTTTTTTATCTGGTGTACCTTGTACATTCAAAAGAAATGTTTGTTTTTTAATTCATTTGTACTTTTCTCTATTCCTTTGCGATTAAACGAATTTACGATTTTATAATGACGATTTGAAAATTTATAGTACACACTGTATACACAACGTTATACGAATGGTGAAAGCATTTTTTTGCAACAATAAAAATAAAACATCAACACAAGTATGTTTTTAAATACATTTTTTTTTCAATACCAGATGTACCCAACCACTCGTTGCTGTAGCACAGTCTGGCGGTATAGAAAATAAAGAAAATAGACAGCACATATTTCTATTATGTTAAATTTACAATGCTTGTGGGTTGACAATATTTTAGCACTCTTAAAAGTTAGCATGTTTTTACCAACACAAGTAATGCAATCGTAAAACATTCAAAGTGACAGCAGCTGTTTAGAAGCACGCTATCCGTCATATGCAAAAATTTAGCATTGCGTGTGTTACGTTCAAAAGGTGGCTCAGCCTTTTTAAAATAGCTGATTTGAAAAGTTTTTACTTGTTCCCGCGCAAATTTGAATGCAGCGAGTGATACAATTTCAAAGCGATCCATGAGTTACTTAAGGGAGATCGGAGATTTTGAACAAACGAACTTTCATATTTTATTAAATAGATTACATAAAATTACGCGCATATTCGAATTCAACGTTAAATGAATACTTAAAGCAATCAATAAATAACTTCAGGAGATTTTAGATTCTGAACAAACTTAATTTTCAATTTTATTAATATAAGGCTGTTTCGATTCTAAACAGAACACTATTCAACATCGAATAAGGGCAAGAAGAAGAAGAAGTTATAAAATAAGCAAGTTTTTTTAATAAGCAAAACGTTGATTTATTTTTTCAAACTTACGAGTACGGATTTCGCTAGATTTTCCACATCCAAACCATATTACATTGATTGAGTCGACGCTCATTGAGACCCTATGGTATTTTTTTGTCTTCCGATATAAAAAGTAGAATACGTGTTTATTTTTAACATAAAACATGGCGGCTACTGGATAGAGAGACAAAAACGGGAGGAAAAGAGGCTCCGGGTTTTACGGATGTTCTCGTAAAAAAAGTAACCGAAGAAAAAACATTTTCATCAGAAGGAAAACCCCGGTTGATTAAAGTGGGCATGTATCACGCAGAGAGTGGTATGTCAGAAGGGCCTATCGTAATATAAAATAGTAAATTTACAACATTTTGAGTGTATCCAAATACTTGTTCACAAATCTGGATTATCTAATGTTGTAAATAAATTATCTGGTCAAATTATAAACTAAAATAATAAAAATAAAAATAATATTTTCTGGCTTTTCTGATGATCCAGGATCCGGACCTCACATACAAATATAATATTTCTGCTCAATAAAAAAAGCTTCTTTTCATCTCACCAACAGTTGTCTCTAATGAAATTCTAGTGATTCAAGAACAAAGTTTCTGAATTGGTTCATATATTTAGAACTTCCAAGAATTTGAGTAGTGTGGTTGTCAATAATGGGTAGAATTGGTGAATGTTACAATGTGTAAAGTGATCACTAAAACCAGCCTATGACGGTCGTCAGCCCCAATGCCCAGACTTCCATGTCCTTCTTCATCTTTGATGAGATGTCAAAAAATATTTGAAAATAGTAATTGTATTTATACGTATAAAGGTTAAATTTTTAAGATGTTTTGTGATTAAATTTCTTCTTCTTACCCTCATTTGCTTTCAATGGTGCAAATGAGGGTAACATGAAGAATTTTAAGGCGCCGCATCAAATTGATGCAATTTTAATTATAATATAAACACAAAATTTCATCAAATAAAACTTAAGCAATGTTTTTAACCACTTTTATTTTTAGTATTTTTTCCAAAATGTTTCGACAAGCATCTTGTCATCTTCACGTATGAATACGTGCTTGTCAAAACTGGTTGGAAAAAGTATCAAAAATAATAGTGGCTATAAATAAAATTTGATTTTTATTTCATATGTTTATAAAATGTGCCACAAAACATCAGCAAATAACATTTAAGAAAATAAATGAAAAACACTATCTGACCACGTTATTCTTATAGCCAAATTAGAGTATTTCGTATTATAATACTAAAAACTTAACATTTTAAAGTCATGTCAATTTCCAGTTTTTAAATTTAATGGTAATTAGAATTTTTAAAACCCCAAATCGTTTAAGTCTTCTTCATTATCAGAAACACAATGGATATCGAGTTTACGTTATCGCATAGGGTCAATGTAATCTACCCCAAATTACTCAGCCCTAATAAGTCTCGAACTAAAGTACCCACAAATTTCAGATTAAATTAGGAATAATTACTGGAGTTTCCAATACCACCCGATTACCCGAATAAACACCAAGGCTCTAATTACTCATTTCGCCATAAAGATTTCACGATAACTGTATCGTAAAAGTGGTTTTACTCGCAACTGTGAAACCACTTTTTGCGTTTAAATTTGGCGAGAAAACTACGATTTGATAACTAATAAACGAGTAGGTACATATGTTTTGTGATACGTTTTTGGAATTCTGTACTAAGCATGAAATGCATGGCATATTTAATAATTAATGAAGTACATTATACATATAGTTTCGTCCATACTCAAAATTGATAATTATTGTAAAATTATTTTTATTCTTTTTATTTTATTTATTTATTATCCGCCTCCATAGTGTAATGGTCAGCATGCTCGCCTACCATTCTGGAGGTCCCGGGTTCGATTCCCAGGGGGGTTTAATAAATATGTAAGTGATTTTTTCACTCTAATATTTATTCAATATTACACTGGACTGGTACCTGAAGTGGAGGGCTGATCACCTTTCCTTCATGTGTAAACGATCGAGATAACACTGCGTTTATATGAAGCAGTGCCCTATGCACCATTGGGGTGCGGTAAGGGATTTATTATTATTATTTACAAAAATATAACATACAATAATCTCAAAAGTAAGCAGTAAATACGGAAGTAGAACACTTTAATACATAGTTCCTTCTATTTATAATTTGTAGCCGGCGGAGGGGAGTGGGGAAAAATATGTGCATAGTATATAAAATGTACGGCCAATTTACATCGTCAATATTCACCCCATCCTCGAAGTCTCTAAGGGAACAATATTCGATATGTCAATTTTCAATCTGAACTGAGATTACGTTATATTGAAGAAATTTCCCCACTGAGCTTGAATTTGAAATTTGTTATTACTTTTGGACGAAAAATTGTATTTTTCCTTCATCCACAAAGTATGCGGATTTATTGGGTACATTATTCCTCGGCTTCGAAGCATTACAGTATGAATTCCATCCCCCAGCTACCCTCCCGTTCCCTAATACGAATTACGCCTTAAAAAGTTTGATCGACAAGCAGTTATTAAGCTACTAAGCAGGCATATGCCTAAAACGATATTTTACTGAAGCAAATTTAAATTAAAACTAGCACATTTGATTATCATATTAGGTCTGTTTTAAATTTTGATAATCTTTTGTTCAAAATCTAACTTTGCATTAATCGTATTTTTACCCCATTTTTGCTGCATTTTTTTCTACACTCGATTGATGCGTTTAATGTTTTTATTTTTTGTTTTAATGGCACTAAAATAAAATGATTTTACTTTATGTTTATTTTTACCCTAGTAAGATATATGTTTAACTCAAATATGAGAGAGGATCAATCATTGGTAGAATAATGAATTTTACGAAGTAGTCTTATAGGTCAAATGCCTTATTTTTATTTTTAAATTAGATACCATGTTATTCCACGCAGTTAATGCCAAGTCATTAAAAAATAAAACTTAAATTTAAATGATATCATCATTATCATCATCATCCTTTTATTATTATTATTATCCATGTCCTTTATAAGCGCCCTTGAGGTAGTATTTTACGAAAATGGCGCTATACAAATTATCCAAATTATTATTATTATTATTAATTATGAGCATATCTGTAATCCAGATTGAGAATCCATAATAATTTTATATTCCAGACTTCACATTTCCAATTAATATATTATTCGTCTCTAGATATTTTTCCCACCATTATCCGCACCCAATTGTGCATAGGGCACTGCATAGAGACGTAAAATTATATTGATCATGAAGGAAAGATAATAACTCTTTCGCTTCAGTTAGCAATCCAACGTGATGGCAAAAAAATATTAGTGAAAAAAAAATTATAATTTTATCAATCGTCATAGTTACGATGTCAATAAAAATATTGTTAAAACTCCTTTCGGTGTTGAATATATTGTAGTATTTAAGTACAAAAAATTGAAAAATGATTAACATATTTATTTTTTAAATATCACGGCCAATTATTAAAATATTAAAAATGATATAACATATAAAGGTAATGGATTTGGGGTAAAAAAATTTCGCTTACGCAGCGACTCATTGTGCGAAACCAATGACTGTCATTTGAACAAAAATGATCCCTACCCTTTCGCAAAAATTGACAAAGATACATTTTGCACTTAATCCGTGACGCGTTGATCACATTTCTCCATATGGCATTAGCTCTGAAATATAATACATATATCCTGAAATTCTACGAAGCGAGGTTCGGAAAACTGCTCCATTTCCATTAGCACGGATGTCACATTCGGCTGAAATATGGCCAAAGGCGTTCTACATACTTCCAGATATATTTGCTAGTATCTCTATATTTTAATATCGTCTCGCAACTGACTTTATGCACCAGAGATTTCGAGGTGCTAAAGCATATAGATATCTACAAGGTGGCACAAAATTAATCACCCATAAAAATTATAACATCTTCTGATGGTTTATTTATTGTTTCGGCATTCACTTTGTGGCAAGACATGATGAAATTGTAAAAGAAAAACCCTTTTATTTACAACATGAGTTAATTTTATTGTTACGAATATTTACATCTTCAAGTGTAAATATAAACTCAGTTTAAATTTAGACCTGAAGATGGAAGCATAGCTTCCGAAATTAGTCGTCATAATAAAATAAACACAAGTGGTAAAAACAAGAGTTTTTCTTTACAATTTCATCATGTCATACCACAAAATGAATGCTGAAACCATAAATAAACTATCAAAAGATGTTATAATAAATTTTTGCAAATGGCGTCGTACGTCAATCATATTGTGTCGGGTTGTGGTACCGTGGTTGATGTCACGGACTCTTGAGTCGAAGTTTCTCGGTTCAAACCCACTCTACCACAATTTTAATATCTGTTTCAAAATTGGGCCGCTTAGGCTCACAGAAATAGTATGAAATAGAAGGATTTTCGTAAATAATAAAAACGTAAATATTTCACTTTTTAATTTAAAAAAATAATAAATATATCTAATTTTTTTAACAAGACGGCTGCATAATACAAAAAAATGATAAATCGGGCACAAATATGTATCAACACTGGCGGGAGCCACTTGACGGATATCATCTTTTCAACTTGACAGAAAAAATGTATAGGTCCAAATAAAGATTTCCATTCTCAAAATATTTTTTAATAAGTGAAAAAAATATTTATAAACAAAATTGAATGATTAATTTTGCACCACCCGGAATCTGTTTGTATGACGATGTAAAATATGATTGACGTACGACGCCATTCGCAAAAATTATAAATTAGATAGGGTGACTAATTTTCTGTCATCCTGTATACAAAATATATATATTATATGACCCGGGATTCGCAGAGAGTTGTGCACATGTGTACGCAATATACCGTTTTCACACACAGAGCTAGTTGAACCCTCGCAAATCAGCTATATGTGACACGGAGTCGTGTGCAAATCTGCCATGCCATATGAGACATGAATGGTGTGCATATTGAGCGCGAATCAACTTGTATCTATAATATTGTGCATGCACGTCGAAAATATGAAACCAGGATGTTATATAATCAACTTCAATTCATGTTCAAAGTTTAAAAGTATCAAATTAATGTTTTTTTAGATGGAAGCTCATTTTTTTTACTGTAATATGAATGATAAGCCTTTAATCATAATTATGGAAGGTCTGTTTCCTAATTGCAATTGTAACCGGTAAGATAATAACTTAATCAAAATTCATTAATGATATGATAAATATTAATAATGATAATAATAATAATTGATTTTAATAATTTGTATAGCGCCATTTTCGTAAAACATTTTCTCAAGGGCGCAATATTATATGCAATCATACACGGTAATGATTGTACTAAATTTATTTATTTATATGAAAGCTATTCTGCCTCGTAATGGTATTGTCAAACTGTCAAATTCTAAGCATCACGTTTGGCTATCCCGCTAAAGGTCCAGGGTTTGATACCCAGGAGGGTGTAAATGATTGTAAGTATTTTTTGTTATAACAATTATTTAATATGTATATAGAAGTTCAGGGCTGACCACCTTTCCGTCATGTATTTGATGAGCAAGATAACGATGCTTCTTTATGATGCAGTGCCCTATGCACCATTGAGTGCGAAAAAATGACTATAAATATATTAATTATTACTTCGTTTCTGTTGAGATATCTACAATACATTGATAAAGATACTAGAAGTTTATTTCGGTTTTCATTAAGAGTTTTTTAAATAGTTAAAAAATAAAAAGACCAATAATAAGTATTTAAATTTTAAAATATTTAGGCATCGTACAACATTCAGGAAAGAATGTTACCCACATTTGAGTTTTTTCCTACACTACTTCATAAAAATTTCAACAGATAGCGGTTGAAAGTAGCATAAGGTATTGATTGTCAGAAGTTTTTGAATAAAAACGAAGTATTAAAAAATTAATGGTGAATGATACACATTTATCACTTAAACCACCCAATAAAAGAGTCTAAAACCTTTAAATGCTTAGACTTACACATCAACTTCTCAAATATAAATATATCTATATTATCTGCAAAAATGAATCGTAGAGTTTTCTCCACCCTGAAGGAGCGACCTCTTGCTACCTGTATGCATCGCACCGTATGTACTGCACACTAACCTACCCCACCCAAATCTACCCCTAGTTTAGTATTCAGAGCCTTCGAGACTTGAATTTCTGAAAGTTCTCGCTAACACCTGTTTCAATACGAGAAATACTCACGAATAATGCATGTGTACTGGGTATACGTACTGGGTATATGTATAACGGTTCAAAATGTGTGTGAATTATTTATATTATTTTTTATTATACAGGTATATAAACACAATATATCGGCAAAACGGTGTTTGTGGCTAATTTGACGGGCCTAAATAGTATTATAAAAAAAATATTTTGGGATTTTTTAGAAGACAATATATATTGCTCACTCCTTTCAACGTCCTATATCGAAAAATTCGATTTTTCAGGAGATCGTTTTTAAAGTTTAAAAATATTATAAAATGTATTAAAAATAAATATCAAGCCACTTATTGAACTTTTTACCGTGCAACAGATCTTTTTAGGTAAAACCTGATGTTTTTTCTCCATATAAAAAATATTTAGTTTATTTAAAAAAATAATTAAACAATACCTTTTCTTCAAAATGCAACACTTTTTGCACTATAGCGGGTAAATATTAAGTTAAAAATATGCCACTTTTGCTGGGATATAGTACATTTTCAGGGCATTTCAAAAACATGAACAACTGAAAATCGACGATTTTTGACATATGACGTTGTTGAAAGGAGTGAGCGTTATATGAAATAAATGCAAGGCTGAGATGAGCATTATCGATGAAATAAAGAAAGGTGTGTTGAGATGCTTTGGATACATAAATCGAATTAGTGAAGAAAAAACAGTGGAACAAATTTATCAGGCAAATGTATTTGGAAATAGAAGCGGAGGAAGACTTTTTGTGATCAAGTATTTTAAAATATTGAAAGTGATCAGGTCAGGAGTCGGAATAATTGACGGGTGTGTATGAGGAGATCCATGAATGTGGAAGAGACGAAAATCATTTGCAAAGGCAGATTGGTGTGGCGTTCTATTCTCTCTTCCTACCCTTGCGGGGAATTGGTATTATATCATCAATTAAATAAATAAAATATAAAATCAGAAGACGTCTATATCCAAGCACAAGTGCTTAGACTCTGAGGTGTTATAAAAAATTGTAACAATATTAAAACATTAAAATAATATTGATAAATTTAAGGAATTGGATAGTAAAAGTATTATTATTTATTTAAAATTATAAATATTTTTAAACGTGTAAAGCAGTCAGATTTAACTCGACATTGGCAAAAGCAATATATTTTACATGCAACGCCATTATTTATTTTAAAAAAAACAGTTAGATAATATCAGCAACAAACCCACCCAAATGCATACAGGACATAAATTGGAAGATGTTTTCTCAGCTTGTGGTGAACTCGTGGCGATTTTCCAGGTAAAGGTGTTCTTCTCTCCCCGAGGATATCGATTTAAAGTGAGTAATGTATTGGAAAGGGAGTGCTAAGTTAATCTTAAATAAATTACGCCAGCTTTTTATGGGGAAATCTTAGAAAATGTAAATACAGGGTGGTTAAAAAAAAAAGTAATAAGCAAAACTTCATCAGAAATTTAAGTTGATGGTTTGATGCATGGGTCGGCAACTTTTTGTTGGCAGTGATACCTACAATATTAGTTTACAAATATTTTAGTACAAGCGTTTAAAATATATTTTTACGACATTTATTGTAATCTATAGAATCTATAAAATTTTTGCGGTTGCATTTCACTTGCAAGTATTATTATTAATTACAGTTTTACTTAGTAAATACTATTATTTCTTGAAATCTACTGTGACACGTGTTCTCACGCATTCCGCATCATTTTCAAACACCGTAATGATGCAGAATGCATCGAAAAATAGATATATTGTATCACAAAGTGACTACCGAATCAATAATGAAATGCAACTATTATATTAGCTTGTATTTTTGAAGTAGATACGCGTAGAATTGCGTCTTAATGTGGATCCGATAATTGCGAACACTGTTTGTTTTTTGTATAATCCAGAATTGAAAAAGTTTACTTACAAATATATGTACTATCAAATATAGTAATTACTTGCTGAGTAAACTTTTTTTACTCCTTATAGTTTTCAAAAGGCTAACTCCCATAGAAATCCACCAAGGCGAGAATCTTGCGGGCCCACCTAGACCAATTAAAAATAAATATTTCTTGAATTCATTTTGCAATCGGCGGGACTCAAACTCGCGATGCCTGGTTCGCAGTTGTGTGTACATGTATACATAAATACTACAAGGCCATTAAATTTTAATTTTGCAGCCGATTTTCATGTCAGGGTTTTTCCATATTGAAGTTTTCAAGTGTCTTGCGATAACTGCTTTTATTTTAAGATATTTAATTTATTATTTTATCTTTGTTTCATATTTATTATCTATATATTTTTCTGATTTAATAAAGAATAAGTACGATCGATAAACAAGAACGTGTAGTATTATTCGTATTCAGCATTCAGGTCATCAACCCCTACGGCTTATATTTAATATGAAGAGGGATTTCTTCTGTCAAGGAAGGGAATCTCCAGCCAACTTGAACATAAGAGGGTTGAAGCACTTTCGAAATATATATTCTGTCTTCGTAAATTATTTTCGACCTTTTTCAATTTCAATAATACAGGCCAAATTACGACCACGGGATATGTAATCGACAGGATATTTGATTATTTCCTACATATTGTTCAAACATACCCTTAAAAAAATCTGAAGCCTAAGGATTGATATCTGATACTTGATTTTTGGGGTAAAGGAAACGTTATCTTTATAAGAAGAGACATAAATATTCGTTTTTTCAAAAGCTTCAAACATTAATTCCTCTCCTTTCCTTCTCCTTCCTGCAAAATCTATTTTTTTTATACCATACCCTTTTTTATCTCTTAATGACATTAAAAGTTATTATAACATAAATGTGGAATTGTTTAATTGGCTTAATTTTTATTCATGTAACTTTTTTTGTTGTTAATGAATTGTAATGTTTATTTTTGTGAATGTTACTTTTGTTCATTATATACTTTTTAAAATGTAAAGCTGAACATTTCCCGAACAAATGAAAAAATACAAAAAAATCTCCTAAAGGTATTCAACGATTGCTTTGAAATAAACGACACATAAATGATACAACGTTGCGCCCAAGTGCGTGGATATTTTACTTTTATTTAAAATAAAATTGTTAATTTACATATTTTTAATTTTCCAAAAAAATATGAAATTATGTCACAATACTATCAAAAGAGTATTGAGGGGTTCTATTCTCTCTGCCTATACCTGCGGTGAAGCGGTAAAACATTTTGTTTAATTATTTTAACTACTTTCAAGTATGTGAATTACTTGATCGTGCCAAGTTTTCCTAAGTCTTCCTCTTCTTTTATTTCCAACTTCATTCGCCTCATGAATTTGTTTTACCGTTCTTTCTTCACTCGTTCGTTCTAAATATCTGAACCATCTCAACACACGTTTCTTCACCATTCGAACATCTATCATACATTGTTTCGTCGCACATTCATCTGGGACATCGCATTTTCACTGCATTCAGTCATCTTTTATGCTTCTTTTGCCAATTCTGCGCTTCACTTCCAAACATAAGGGTTGGTATTAGGACTCCGTTGTATACTGCCAATTTAGCTTACGCTTTTAGGATTTTATTTGCTATAACTAATTTTATTGCACCATTTATTTTGTTCATACTATTCACTATCCTTTCTATATCTTTGTAGATCTTTCTATCCCTAGAAAACAAACTTCCCAAATATACGAAATATGGCATGAAAAAATGGTGTATAGGTGGTACTTATTTAATGATTTTAGTATCGTATTTTAAAAATTACGCTTATTCAGTGTCTTTTTTTTACGATTTTTAAAAGATATTCATTATTTAATATTTGTATCACCGTAAATCGTCAATCACAGTGGTTTTTTCGAAAACGTACACGTATTTCTTTATTTTCCCGGGAAATAATGAAATGTCTTTCAGGCTTGAAATGTTTTCAGCAGACTTTCAGCGTACCCTCCTCCCCGGTTGACTCCGTGAATGAATTTTTGAAAGAAAACGCCAACTTCAAACGAGATTTGTGCCAGAAATATTAATAATAATATACGAAAATATTACATTCGCCGGGATAATTTTAATAACGCCGCTAAAATGTATTTATTTTCAAATTCCGCTCCCGGATCGTTGAACCCGGGAGGTATGAAAAATTCTACTTATTTGGATCTTGGTAATGAAATCGCTTTTCAATAGTACCTACTACCTAACTCAAATTATTATTTTCTTGGAGGTTTTTGATGATACTTTGGGGAACAATTTATAAAGTAATACCTAAACCTTGTTTTAAAGGCCCAGATCTCAAGCGTTCAAATCAAAATGCGCAGAGCCGCACTCAGGGCTCGACGTGTCCTTACGCTCGATTTAAAAAAAAGATTATATTGGATACTTTTTTTTTAAGAAAATATATACATATAGAAAAAAATATTTTTTAATATATTTTTAAATTCCTTACTTTTTCATTAATATTTTCTTTTCTAAACCATATAATTATTTCGTAAAAAACAATTTATGTAAAATGTTTTCTGGATTTAGAGAAAGTAAAGTACGTAACGAACGTAGTAAGTAACGAATACTTGGCATTAACCACTTTTATTTTTGGTACTTTTTGCCGACCGGTTTTGAGCTTGTCATCTTCAGGGATGGATATGTACTCCATTTCCAAAGATGAAAAGTGGCTTGTCTAAACCGGTTGAAAAAAAATTGCCAAAAATAAATGTGGTTAAAAATAATTGACTTTTATGTCAAAAATATATTGTAATGTATATAAACTTCGCATTTTTTCCAATACTGTCGCTGTATCAATTAATTAATAATCAATTGGCTTTGATTATTTAATGATGTGCGTATTTTGTTGCGGAATAAGGTGTATACATAGTAATTAATCAATATTTAATTGATTTCTAAAAAATATACATATTTTTCATCGAATTGCAATATTTTGAAATATGAATATCATATTAACATTAGTATATTATAACTAAGTCACAAATGATACTTTGCCTAAATCTTAATGTAATATTCAGACTTATACACTTACCATTACATTTAATTTCTTAGTGCAAAATTTTGAGGGTTTAAAGAAAGTAGACATATGTTACCTGAAACAAAGAAAAAGATATTCCTTAGGTACAAATATATATAACATCCATCTCTTTACTTTCTTCTTTCCTATTATCCTATATCTTTCCATCTTTCCTTTATCTCTCCCTCTCTGTCAACAAAAAGTGTGTATGTGTATATATGTATGTGTTTAATCCACTGAATATTTTTTTTATTTGTCTCTCTTCTTTATGAGTCTCATCATTTGGTGCAATACCACTGGTGATCTGAAAAAAGTCACGCACTGAGTGATTGCTGACATCTGATGCTTCCTGTGACCCGAAAAAATTGAACAAACCGCACAGAAATGCATAAAAAGTCATTCTAGAAAAAGCTCTTGAAGAATATTTCCAGTGCTTTTTTCGTTTGTGTGAGAAAAGAAAATGTGTGAAAAGAGAATATGCAAAATTTTAGTTTTGTACTGATATTTCTTGGTGGAACTGCATTTTATAGAATAAAATAACAAGTATGTAATTTTATTCTTTATTGATTCGGCATTAACTTTGTGGAATGAAATGTTGATTATTTTTAAAAAAAGGAAACACTTGAATATACCACATTAATAAGTTTTATTTATATATACGACTAGTTTCGGAAACTTACAGATGTTTTCGAAACCAGTCGTATATATAAATAAAACTCATTAAAGTGGTTAATTTTTTTAAATAACAATTTTTTTCCGCGTGAATTTTATTTGACCAGCAACCGGGTTTCATCGTAACGACATCATCAGAATAGTGTGAGGCTAGATAAAATTCTCATAAAGTTTAAATATGTTATATTCACAACAAGGCAGGAGTAGAAAACCATGATTTTTTTATTTTTTTTTGACAAAATGAATTAAAATTGAATGAGATTAAGTATTGTATTATAATTACATGTAAGTTTTGATAAAGGTTTTAGGCATGATTTATAATTATATGTTAGAATTGGATTTTGTATATAACAAAGAATTTTGTCTAGCCTCACACCAGTCTGATGATGTCGGTTACGACGAAACCCGGTTGCTGATGAAAAAAAATCATATGAAAAAAAATTGCATAGTTACTATTTTATTCCAGAATATGCAAAAGTTTAAGAAACGTACTTTTCCAAAACTTGTGTTTCCATTTTTCAAGGTTCGCAGCCGTGTTCATGAAATATGAATAAAATATAAGCTTTTTGTACCTGTTTTCAAATTCATGTTGTGTAGCATTTTCAGGGTAAACTCTCCTAAAGTTTATCATACTCTGCCAGCTTGATTTATTTAGTAAAACAAAGCTTCCGAGTTTGTTAATTTCAAGTACCTACCTGTTTATTTTACATTCATTTGGTAACTTGTAACTGACTGTGTTTTTTTATTCCGCTTAGTCTTAAAAATTTTATTAGAAGAAAAGCTTATATCGTGTTTATATTTGTATTAGTTATTTTTTTGTTGTTTTTTTTTGCATTTCACAGTAAATTATAATTACAAGTACATTATTATTATTTTGATACAAAAAACATTCCACAAAGGCATAACCTATGTGTGGGAAAACATTTTATTTTAGGTTATAATAAAGGGTTTCATTAATTGATTCGGCAGTCACTTTGTGGTAAAATCTACCCATTTTTAATTAATGTTTTACTTAGTAAAAACCACTATTTCTTAAAATCTACTGTGACACGTGTTTCGATGCATTCCGCAGTTTGAAAATGATGCGGAATGCATCGAAACACGTGTCACAGTAGAATTTAAGAAATAGTGGTATTTACTAAGTAAAACATTAATTAAAAATGTATTAAAGGGCACTGGAAAGAAAACAATAAATATAAGAAATATAAAAAGATTAAAAGTGGTAATGTAAATAAGAAAATTTGATTTTAACAGAAAACCGCAAATCAAAAAGATAAAAATGAAAAATGTTAACAAATAAGTATGTTCTATAAGAGTTACAAGTTTAAAAGAAGAAGCTACATAAATCAGTTTTTTTTTAAATAAATAATTTAACCAAAATTTTAAATCGAAACAAATTAAGATAATCAGTGTCTATGAAAAAGTATTTGTGGAATGAATTCAAAAATTGTATCATATTTTTTCTAGTTATAAAACGATATACATATGTACCCAACACATCATATATGAATATCGTTTTATTACCGGAAAAAACATTATACGAAAAAAAATTGTAAACAATTGTCTTTTTTGATTAAATAATGTAATAAAGTAAATCTTGATGTGCTTTTAGCTCTTATTGTCTATGAAATGTGTTTTATTTATTGATTTGGCATTCATTTTATGCAATAACATGATAATTAAAATATAAAAATTAAAAGATCATACAACATCAGTCTTTTGAGGTTATTAATTTCATTATAGAACACCGCTTTTTTGAGGTTATTGATTTAAATACGACTAGTTTTGAGTTATTTCATTTCACAATAACTTACACACAAAACAATGTGTCATTTATTTGACAATTACATTTTATTATACGAGAAATACGACACTCAAGGTGGACGAAATTTCAGTACCACAAATAAAGCGAGTTGAATTTTCTGGGTCCAATTTGAAAGGGTCAACCGCTGTATTGTTGTGGCACAGGTTATATATACATATATATATGTTTAAAGTATATGTAATATCAGAGGTTCTTATATCGTGTTCCGCAAGGCCTATGCTAGGGACTCGCAGTGACAAGCAGGAATCCTAAGATCAATAACTTTAAGGCTCCCAGCTGTCTTGGAAAGACAGTTAAGAGTCAACGTCCCAAGAGCTACAAGCGAAGCCACAAACAGATCCTTAGGATCTAGAAAAAGAACAAGAAGATGAAGAATAACTTTAAGCAACACAATTTACCTTGTGCGAGTAGGTAGGTTAGGAGTCAAAACAATCGGCGGATATGTATGAGGAGATGCATGAATGCGGAAGAGGCGAAGAATGTTTGCAAAGACATGGTGGTTTGGCATTCCATTCTCTCTGCGTAAAGTGGCGTGATGGTAATTTAGTTAGTAAGTTAGGTATTGTTTTATTGATGGTGTCGTCCTGCATACTGTAATTGACGTCGGTTGTTTATTCTGTACCTACCATTTTTTAATGATTTTCATGAAATAATAAACATAAAACAAGGTTTTGATTATTTTAGAGCTCCGTAAAATATTTAAAGTTTCAAAAGGTTCAATTGCCAAAACAAATTGAGAACTGCTGGTATTTTGAAACTCTGAGTGCGTAATTGTTATTAGAAATATACCTGCCTCGCTTCACACATTACCCAAAACCGACATATAGGGTTTCCATATTACTGGTTTGAGAAAAGTGCCCCAACAATTTTTATTTTCCAAGAAACATCCTTGTCAAACATAGTAATAATAACAGTACATTAAATACTATTGATTTTCGTATCTTGACTTTAATTTACGACGTAGATGGATTCCAAGAAACAGTGTTAATTTGATATGAAACATATAAAATTGTGTAAATGGTGCTATGGTGGTGAAGGGTAGTATTGTTTGCATGCTTTGTTAGTGATTGTCCTGACGAAGAGACGGGTACGTCTCGAAACCGGGAGACGTAAAAATCTCGGTGAGCGGTTACATACTAATTTTATTAACATTTTTGAAAAAAAAATAAGTAAAAATGACTAACCACAAATTAAATGCTTTAAATATTAATAATATTGAGAATAATATAAAATTCTGTTAAAAACCATTAATGCGTTACAAAATAATTACTTTGACATCTCAAATAAGATGAAAAGGAATATGGAAGTCTGGGTATCAACAGGGCTTGTGGCCTGTCATAGGTTAGTTACGTGATCACGTGCAACATTTACCATTCTACCCATGATACTCAAAATTTTGAAACCCACATTTATTATAAATCTCATGACGCTTTATGTATGTGTTCACTGGAGTCATCTGTGGTTGGTTGGAGAAAGCTATTTATTTAGCAGAAACCCCTTTATATAGATGTATGCAAAATCTTAACATGAATATTTTACATACCGAGAGACGCTTGAAAACATTATTAAAATTTTCATGCAGTTTATAATTTAAACTGATTATTTAATTCATAAACTTTTTGGGCTATATCAAAATTCTTATTTACATCTGGGTTTCTCCACCTAGGAGTTATTTTTAAATTTTGATATCTCAAATTCCATATTTTCTTCATCTTTGTTGAATACATGAGATGGCAATATGTAAAAATAAATCCCAAGAAGAGAAACCCAAATATGTGAGCAACGATTTGGACACACTCAAAAATAAATATAGTAAATAAAATAACCATCAAAATCAAAATACAAGTGAAAATAATAAGCGATATTTGAAAACAAGAAGTTCAGTGCTCCCTTGTTTATAAGCTATATATAGAAAAAATGCTTCTATAAATTAATAAGTTCCAACATATAACGGTCAACCTTTTGACTCCAAACGCGCATTTAAAAAATGACACTTTTACATATGTAATATGTATTTATATGACCTATATTGACTGCTTTTAATGAAAATTGATTTTAAATACTTCTTTGGATTTTTTATACAGTGTCATAAAGCACTCTCAAGGCAAAACAGCTTTTAAAAATTGATTTATTAATTTAGTACAATCAAAAATTGTGTTTTGATTATAACATGTGAAGTTCAACAAAGCAAATGCTAATTCAATATCAATCATTTCATTAATTGATTTGACAGTAACTTTGCGGTTATAATATCTTTCCATTTTTAATTAAGGTTTTACTCAGTAAATATAACTATTTCAGTTATAAATAGTGGTATTTACCATGGGAAAGTTTAGCAATATCAATCAGCAACAAACTATTTCTTCTCCCTCCTAACTAAATGTCTCAGATTTTTAATATCTCGTTAATTGGTGAATGTTACAATGAAATAAAAAATAAATTCCCAGTATTATTATCAAATTTTTAATTAATGTTTTACTTAGTAAATACCACTATTTCAATACAAATAGTGGCATTTACTAAGTAAAAAATTAATTAAAAATGGATAGATTTTACCACAAAGTGACTGCCGAATCAATTAATGAAATTATTATCTAATATTTAAAGCATTTACTTTGTGGTTAGTCATTTTCCCTTTTATATTTTTTTACATTTTTTTTCATTCAAGCTCCACTCCATTTCATTCACCGTTGAGCGGTTATATTAAAATATTACTCACATTTTTGTGAAATAATATAAAAGTAAAAATTAAGAATACTTTGAGTATCCGGTAAGAAAGTAGCAACCCTGCCAGAGTCGCGCGCCTATTCCCCAGAAGAAAACTTCAGAAAATCCTCACCAACTAAATGAGAATTTTTGCTAAACTTTGCATCCCGGATATAAAAGTTCCGAAAGCGAAAAAGGTATTAGGGAAAATGCTAAAATAATTCTGAAAGGCTTACTTTAAAAGTTCTCAGCGTTAATCATTTCTCGGCGAAATCTGCTTTATGTGATGTAAATCACAAAAAATATATTTCATATCATATTATGATTTAATTCTTTCACTTATGATAAACATGATTTAAAATCTTTTTTGAACAAAATATTTAAAAAATAAATAAATAAACTAACTTAATAACCATCACGTCGCTTCCGTAAAGGGGTAAGCAAAGAGAATAGAACGTCACATCACTCCGATTTTGCAAAAATTCTTGGCCTTTTAATTATTATTTCGATTATTTCGACTCCTTTACCATTCTGCACATACAGATTATTAATTGTTAATTTTTGAAAGATCAATACTTGGATTGTTAGTGGATTCCTTTCATATGCGAGAAATTGTTAGATTTTGAATGTATGTCTGATAGTGGTTCTAGTGGAAAAAATTCTGAAGTTTATAGCTTACTCCAATTAAAGTTTCGAGCTGACACAATGTATAAAATCGTGCGGTTAAGAGAACGCGCTTATTTTACGACTTAACCACGTGGATCACAGTCTAGGATACAATACTCTTAGCAGTATGAAAGAAGAAGATAAAGTAAGAATGTAAGGGGAAGAAATGATATTAACACGTTGGGGATGGCGTACGCGCCAGGCGCGTGAATCTGATATTTAATTTATTAATATTTCGTAAAACGCGCTTGACGCAAATGGCTAATAACAATGAGTCTGGATTTAAAACATCATTGCGTAATTGAAAGTATACACATATAGTCTTTACACAATGTTTTAAGACAATGTGTAATGAATAATAAAAAAAAGAATAAATAATTAAATTTGATTTCTAGAATGTTTTCCGGAGATAATTTGTGACACATTTTATAAACTTTATAAAATTAATTAACTTTGTTTTCACCACTTTTTTTATTAATACAATTTAACCTACCGGTTTCGACAAAAACCTTGTCATCATTAGGGTTTATTTTAATTGAAAAACATTAAAAAACTCTCACTAAAAAATTCCACACGCTCAGTAAAAATACCTACTTATAAAATTAAATTTGAGCTTTAGTCCCCACGAAAACTCATATTTATACTCGCTTGTCTCAAAGTGAGTATAAAAATTACCGCATGTGAATGCCACACACAATGATAACAGTGTGTACAAAAGTGAAGTAATCTACAAAAATAAATTTACGTTATTTTATATTTTTAATATAGTTTAAGCTTTTAAAAAGATGTTATTTTATCAGCATTTCGTTACATGTTGAACGCAGTGAACGTGTTAATCCACCAACTTAATTCTTGAAAGCTTAATTCTTGAAGAACCAAAGTCAAATACGTTGTAACTGTAAGTGATTTTATTATTGACAGGTTTTATTTTTTGCGATCGTCATTTTATACTTCTAATACGCTGAATTTATAAATCTTTTTTAACATTGAATAATGAATGCTATCAGAATGAGAACAATCTCAAAGCACCCAACCCTCCCCCCTCGCGTTTGTTTGAAGATAAAGTGATGAGGCTAATTGTTTTCTGGAAATGGTTGAAATTTAATGCTACATCATTTCATTGTTTCGAGAATGTTCGGAATTAACAAGTAAGAGGCTTAGAAATGGAAAACGAAATATCTTGTTTCTTTGAGTCTTTAAACACGTGGATTCAAGTGTGGATAATTAAAAATATTGTATTTAATTATAAATTATTTTGGAAAAACAGAAACTAACTAACCATCACGCCGCTTCTCTACAGGGTTAGGTAGAGAGAATAGAACGCCACACCACTCTGTCTTTGCAAACATTCTTCGCCTCTTCCACGTTCATGCATACCCGCCGATTGTTTCGACTCCTAACCTGACCGCTTTCAAGTATTTGGCATCCTGATCATGCCAAGTTTTTATCGGTCTTCCTCTGATTCTTTTTCCAATTACATTCACCTCATAAATTTGTTTTACCGGTCTTTCCTCACTCATTCGTTATACATACCCAAACCATCTCAACACACCTTTTTTAATTTGATCGATAATGCTTATCTCAGCTTTGCATTCCTTCCTTATTTTACTATTCAAACATCTACTCTACATCGTTTTGTCGCACATTCTTCCGAGAGATCGCATTTCGACTGCATTCAGTATACTTTCATCCTTCTTTTGCCAACTTCGCATTTCTTTTCCATACGTAATTTTCGCTGTTAGGCCTTATAACATACATACACACACATATAAAAATATATAGATTAAAAAATATTTTTAAAAAATCATTATTTTTTCATTAAAGATATTATGCGTTTAAAAGAAAAACTTATTATTTAAAATTAGGTGAGAGTGAATGAACTTTGTAAAATATTTTCTTTGTCTGTTTAATGCGTCTTATATTTCTTTATCCCTCACATCCTTTGGAATAATCCAGAAGCTGGAAATATTCGAATAAAATACTCGGTTAATTTCCAAACTTCAAAGGTTAACATGAGTTGTATGCTAAAATTGTATTTAATTCCTCTAAGACTCCAGATAACACAATTAACTAAGAATGTTTCATTACGAAATGAACACATCCTTTGAATGAATATTGTTTCAAAAATGTAAAATAATTCATAAGTTGTTATGACTGAATTACGGAATAATATGGTACCTCGGTATACGTCCTTAATCCGTTTCAGATCATGAGACTTATACCAAATAGGACGTATACCAAACGTATTTTTCCCATAATAAATAAAGGGAAAATTATAAATCCGTTCCATTATACATTGTGGTTGAATAAAATAATTTAAACACTGCTTAGTACTAAAAAAGATAAATATGGAATTTAGATTAAAACGTAATGCCAGAATGAGATGTTATTCTTTGGAAGGAGAGTTTGCTTCCAGTAAAACTTTAGGAATTTGACATTCTGTTGTTTTTTCTCTTTTCTGTCTCTTTTCCCTAGATGACTCTGGTTGAAGCTCACCAAGTTTGACTTTTACTAAAAATCTTTCGAAAGAACTTAGCTTTTTCCTTCTTCTCAGGATGTTTAAAAAATGTGACAATGTCTGGTCTACCCATACAATGATATTACTACATGTTAGGACCTTGTTATAGTGGTACTTCTCTGCAAAGTTTTTGACATCCATCCATTTAGCAATGATTTCCTTGATTAATGAAGTTGGAGCTTCCTCTATCTCCTCCCCCTCAGAGCCTGAAGAAAATGTATCGTTCCTGGTCTTGCAATACTGACGCACATGAAAAATCACAAGAGTATCGCGCGGTGCTGTGACTCATTTTTAACTAAAAAGTTCTTGTACGCAAGCAAGTCGGATTCCAAACGAAGGTCGTAAACCAAGCAAAATGTTTCGCGTCCAAACATGACGTATACTAAGCTGAACTTATTCCAAAGTAGACGTATACCGAGGTTCCACTGTATTTACAAAATAATGTATGTAATTTAAAATAATTTCATCATTTTATAACAGGAAAAGTACATTAAAATGCTATTAAAATAGCGTTTAACTTCTTAAAGCAATATAATATTTGAATTAAATTGACAACAGAAGTTTGTTCGTGTGTGTGTGTGTATCTTTGTTTTTTTTACGTATGTATACGTCCTTCAAAAATTAATATGTAAACGTTAAATAATGGTGAGAATATTAAACGTTACATAAGTGCATAAAATGATCAATTAAGTCAGTCAAATTTCAGGTTTTAACCCCTGGAATGCTTAGATATCTACCTTCTTTTATATAAAAACGATTAGTGTTTCGTATCAGTTGAGATACTTATAAAATATAAAGATGTATTAGCCGTAGAGGGAATAATCCAGTGATACATAATAATAAAGGTTGGAAATTCAAGCTTTTAATAACTAACGTTCAGTCGAAAAGTTTCATCCCTTTTGCACATAAGATTGTTAAAAGTACCGATAATTTTTTTATCACTTAGATATAATAAATACCCATACGTGTAATTTTAGAAAATTTTAAACCAAAGTTTTATCCGTTTAAAAATACACTTCATGTTACACGTCTATATTTTCGGCGGACCCGAATTCTTATATTCCTTGATGCAACACAACAATAACAAAACGCAAGCTGCGAGTTAAAAAAGAGAAAACCTGATAAACAATATAATCAAACGCTTAAAATTGTAAGACATCCAATACTAACATTGTGTTTAAAGTCGATAAATATTTCAGATGCATTTTCCATTGGTGTGGTTATTGAACCAAATCAAAATATATTATACAAGTCATTAAATTTGAGTCAGACATAATATATATTGAAACACTTTATTAAATGGTGTGTAATGAAGAGGAGATTAATTTTAATTAATTTCCAAAAAGCAATTAGGCGAAGTTTGTGATATAGCGAATTCCTACTAAAATTTAATCAATTTGAACGTTTTCAAATAATCTGTCAGCATGTTAATATTCAGCGTTTAATGAGTTTAAAAGCAGTTGCTTTTTTTATTCGCATACTTTGAACGTTGATCAATGTAATGCCGTATTTAAGTGATAAAATAATTAAGTTAAAATATCATAAATTGACTAAAAATATGTAAAAAAACTAATTTCAAATATATGCAGATTTTTTTTATTTATTTAAATATTTTCGATTTATCTATACAACGAATGTTAAGTGGACATATGAACAAATACTAAGAGAATAATATACGAGCATAATTGAAGTATGATTCGATTATTTTTAGTTTGATTGAAAACATCTTAATTGTTAATTACTGTTCCATCTATTGTCCTATTAAGTGTTCGCTCTGAATTTGTGATTATTCGCTGGATATTTTTATTTATTTATTCAGATTTTCTAAGGGAGAACTACAAGTTCTGAAAATTGATTGTAGCTCGTGTTTTGATGGGTTCTGCATCATTATTAAAAATTGAATGATGCCAAATGCATCGAAGCGTGTGTTTTAAAATGTGTATGTTTTTAAATAATGATATATACCGAGCAAAGTTTAAAATATGAATTATTAGATATTACCACATGCATTACCTGACAATTTGAACTTATTTTTAGGTTAATTGCGTTTCAGGCAACCAACGTACTCATATAATAATAACGAAACTGTATCTTCCTGTTAAACATGTATACAGGTTTACCAATTTGATTGTGGCTTGTTTAACTTTCCAATGTATTCAAATACAGATTAAACGATGTTAAATTTAGATACTGAACAATTAATTTGATAATAAAGCACTTCCAAAGTGACCAATGGTGGCAAATGGGGCTGTTGAATGCCTAGCGAGCGCAAAATTAATTACATAAAGTTGAGAGAAGTTGGTAGACGGAAAATATGTTGTATGAAATAAAATCAATAACACACCCTATATATTTTATTTGAAAAAAAAAATATATCGAAATAAAACTGTTGAGATAAACATGTGATTATACTGTGATAAACCCGTGATCAAACACTCTCGCTAGTGGTTCACTCGTACTCCAAGCCGTGATTAGAATTACAAACCTACGACCGAATTATTAAGTGAGCGTGATTAGACCATGATATACCTGTGATCGTATGATCGTATGTTTCCAATCGAACCCAAAATAATAATAATAATAATAAAACAAAGAAATCACCTTAATTCAAGAATACATTGTATTTAAACTTTCCAACCACAAGAGCTCAGTCTCTGTTTTGGAGAGAACTGTGTTTTTAATTTTAAGATTGTTAGAAATGTTTGGAAAATAAATTGAAATTGTAAAAGAAACATTGTAACCTTATTAAATAAATAAAAAGTAAAAAACCAATTTGTATAAAAAAAAATATATTTTTGAATACTGGCGCTGTTCACGATTTTAAAATAAATTGTATTTAAAATATACGCAAAAAATATATTAAACGAGACACACTCCGGTTTAAAGAAAAAATATTTTACTTTTTTTTTGGAAATAATTTAAAGTCCTAGTTAAAAAAAATAGTTTACTAGCACAATCCTATTTTATAAATAATTACATAATATATATTTAGTTTCTTTTTCGCATATTTGTAATGTATTAAAAGCGGATTCGATGGCCATGCGACCCTTATGGTTCTAATCTGAAGCTGTATCTAAAGGAAAGTAAATCTATGACTCAATCTTTATTATTGTATTTTTCATGAATTATATATAATATTGAATAATTTCGCAGCAAAGTGGTATTTTACGAAAATGGCGCTCTTTAAATATCCAAAAGTTATCAGTTTTATAAGATTTTAAATGAGGAATTCTAATAACAGTGGTGTATAATATTATTTAATTAAAAGTAGGACATTCTGAAAAGATCGATTTGGGCCGGGCATTAAAAATAGTATTTTTTTTACATACTTATACGAAGAAATATTAGGTATATCAAATTTCTAAAACTGTTATTTCAAATCACTCGTAAACGAGTGGAGGCTCAGTAAATAAATGTTCCTATAAAAACACTGTGTTACTATAAAACACTTCCTAAAAATATAGACACTTTGGACAAGAAGTGTAGTTTGTTGAGTTTATCCGTGTAAAAGTACCTACGTGTACGGCGCGCGACGTACGAGTTAATATGTTAGTAAAATACTGCTCTTGACTTTATACTGTGCTGAACTACGTGTAGCTACTAACTTTTGCTACAGTATGTAAAATTTATTAATATGTTCAGTGTTTGTATGAACTGAAGTACTCTTGGCATGAACAATGCGATTTCGTAAATAATAATATAAGTCAATTTAATTCTAATGTAACAATACATATGCGTTGGTCCTAATTGTATAAGTATATATTTAAAAAAATGTTTTTTTGTCCGAGTTTCTTAATGTAAGATACTGTTTTATTAATTGATCCGGCAGTCACTGCGTAGTAACATCTATTCCACTTTATTTTATTTTTCAAAACATATTACATACATAAGTCATATATATAATATTCCCGATAAGTAATTTCTTTTTCTCATTTTGGGACATGGGATTGAGGTTAACGAGACTGGAACACAAATAATAAAATTACAAAAAAGATTTTTTTTCAATAACCAAAACTAATACATGGCAAAATATAAAAACAATAAACAGGTATAATAAATAGGCATAAGAAGCATATTTAAAATAAAATGAGAAAATATAAGAAAAGAGAAAATATAAGAAATATATCATTTAAATATATATAAGATATTGTACAACAAGAAATGCAGAGAATTTCAAATGCACACTGCGATACACGGAAAAATCCATTCTTAGTATAAGCCAAAGAGACAAAATAAAAACAGAGAAAAGAGAGTAGAACCAGAATAGCGGATATCATGGATCATATAGCAAGATTAAAGTGCCAATGAGCAGAACATGTTGTGAGATAAAACACCAAAAGATGGATCTCTATCATTTTAAGATGAAGACTTTGGGTGAATAAAAGAGGCATCGGACCACAAAAAGATGGTTCGACGACATAGCTGCTGTGGGGGGTAAAAACTGTCTGCAAGCGGCAACCTACTGAAAAAATGAAGGATGACGGAAGAGGCTTATATCCAGCAGTGGAGGACAGAAAGCTTAAGAAGAAGAGAAGCTATATTAAATACTTAAAATATAGTAACGTTTATTAATATTTTTTAAATGGAGTTACCACCCTCTTGATAAGGGCAGTAGACCAACAGTAGCCCCTAGAAGGGTCGGGGATAAGGTTGCGGAATTCGCTCGTTTTTATTCCCAGATAAGCAATAAAACGGGGCACTAAACGGTTTAACTGCAAAATAGCCTTTACTGTTAACGAGATTAGGACGAAAATGCTTTACGCATGTTGATTTTCTGGATTTGGAATCCGACTTGCGTGCGTTTGCGTGCGACTTAACCAAGTTCGATGGTTAAGATTTTACGGTATTTCATTATTTATCAGGGTCAATTTGTACGGTTTTTTATATCGATTTTGTACGATGGAATAAACTTTATTTTGATTGTGAAAAAAGTAGATTCTTTGTTCAGTGAAAAAACGGCCGGGAAGTAATTAATTTGATAGCTAGGGATATGAAAAAGTTTTTTTAAGGTCAAATAAAAAGTAAACGAGAGTTTTATTAAATTAAATAGATAATACTGCAATCTTAACTTGGTTCAATACAGACTGGTACAATACAGTCTAAATAAAACTAAACTATTATTTTTTGTATTATTTTCTCATGAAAGATGAAGAAGAATATGGAATTCATGGAACTTGCCTTCTGACCCATATCGGCCAATCAGAGAGCGGAGATAGGTCAAAAATTAAGATGACGTCATTATCGGTTTGTGTCTCGTGTTTTTTTTGTAAATACTGAAAAAAAATCTTTGAAAATGATGAAATTCTCTATTTCATAATATTTTATCTAAAGATAGACAAATCTTTTAAACATAAATGTTACTTGGAAAATTTTACATTTTTTTTTTGAAAATCGACTTATATGGATCTGGCGGATTTTGAAAGTAACACATATGTTCATTTGCATATTCTGAAAAAAGTCGAATTCTAATAAATATTATTTTTTAAATTGTGCGCCAAAATACGTCCAATCTCTAGCGAGGTCGTCAGCGTTATGAATTTCAATGTTTGAGATCTAAGCTTAAATGTAAAACCCTGTCTTCAAGGACAGTATTTTAAAAATAATTTTACGAAAACTAGGAAGGCATTCATAAACATCTGGAAATGGTGCTTGCTCCTTGAACTAATTGTGTTTCCCTGTCGCGATAATTGTGACAAATGAAAATGATGAAGAAAGTGGAGCATTCCCCTGAATTATTGCAGCACATTAGCGTTTATAATTTGGACATATCGCTCACTCCTTTCAACAACGTAATATATTTTAAAAACTTGATTTTACATGAGAGTTTTTAAAGTTGAACAATAAAATAAAATGTATTAAAAATAAATATCAAGCAACTTATTGAACTTTTTACTTTGTAACAGATCTTTTCAGGAAAAAACTGCATGTTTTTTTCTACATTTGAAAAGTATTAAGTATGTTTAAAAAAAAATTAAACAGTAAAAAAATGTATTAAAAATAATATCAAGCTACTTGAACTTTTTACCGTACAACAGATCTTTTTATGTTAAACCAGAAGGTTTTTTCTACATTTGAAAAATATTTAGTATATTTAAAAAAAAAAAATTAAACAATACCCTTTCTTCCAAATGCAAAAACAACACTTTCTGTCCTGTAGTGGGTAAATATGAACTTAAAAATATGCCACTTTTGCTGGGATATAGTACATTTTCTGGGCATTCCGAAAACATGCAAAACTGAAAATTGAAGATTTTTTATATATGATGCCGTTGAAGAGAGTGAGCGATATATAGCCCGACTGGGTTACAATTAAACGAATAAAAGGTGCCGTGCATATTGCCGCATATTCGCGGGAAACGGAGTCACGTGACACCGGCTGTGCAGCCATTACGGACGGGTGACATTCATTTTCCCACCAGCTGACAAGTTTTAATTAGTGGAGTGAAAAGTGCTTTAAGCTGTCGCAATAAATATTTAGTTCAGTGCTCGATAAATAATCCTCTAAGTGGAGAGTCCTCAAGTCAAATCGTATGGCTTCGACTTATATATTTTGAACTATTTATCAATATAAATTTTTCTAAATCTCAACATAGATGAAGAGAAACACGAATGTCTGGGTATTTACAGTGCTTATGACCTGTCATGGGCTGGTTAACTAGACCATGACAGGTCATAACCCCTGTAAATTCTAAAATAAATTCTTATATAAAAATAACACCTAAATGGAGAATTCAAGATTTGTAAACATTATAAGTGTGTCCAAATACTGGTTCATAAATATGGATTATCTCCACTAAGGGGTAATTCTAATATTTTTGACATCATAACATATCGCTCACTCCTTTCAACAACGTCATTTATCAAAAAAACTTGATTTTTCGGGAGATCGTTTTCAAAGTTAAAAAATATAATTAAATGTATTAAAAATAAATATCAAGCCACTTATTGAACGTTTTATTGTGCAACAGATCTTTTTAGGTAAAACCTGAATGTTTTTTCTCCATTTGTAAAATATTTAGTTAATTTTAAAAAAAATCCTTTTCTTCAAAATGCAAAAACAACACCTTCTGCCCTGTAGCAGGTAAATATAAAGTTTAAAAAATGCCACTTTTACTGGGATATACTACATTTTCTGGGTATTCCGAAAACACACACAACTGAAATTTGTCGATTTTAGATATATGACGTTGTTGAAAGGAGTAAACGATATATGAAATAGACAATATTGTAAATAAAATTACTGCTTAAATAATAAGGTCAACAAAAAAATGTTTTCAGGCGTTTTTCCGTGTTTAAAAATAATCCGGGATTCAGATCTTGCAAACGCATAAAAGGGTCTCTGCGAAATAAAAGCTTTCCTCAGTCCAACATACATGGCTGTTGTGAACTCATATGTATTCTGTTATGACCAATATATCTAGGAATTCCAATTTTTTTAGAAGTATGGGTGTCAATTATGGGTAGAATGGTGAATGCTGTACATTTATAAAGTGATCACTTAACCAGCTTATGAAAGGTCATAAACCCTGTTACCGAGAATTCCATATTTTACTTCATCTATACTTTTTAAACTTTCATTTCTGGCATTTTCAGCCCCGTAAATGCCCAGACATCCATATTCTTCTTCATCTTTGATGAGATGTCAAAAAATAATATGATAATAACTCCTGTAATTGGAGATAATCCAGATTTTGTGAACAAGTATTTGGACACACTCAAAATGTTGATTTAAGATTTGTGAAATTTTGTAATTGGAATGTTACAATTACCTGTTTTATTTATTATTCACTATTGTAAATGTATTTAGGTTAATGTTCTGTTAAATTTCTAAATAAATAAAAATAAATAAATCTATGTTGAGATGTTAAAATGCAAAAAGAAATATTATTTCTGTGTTGGAAAATAATTGTTATAAAATCAAGCACGTGCGAGAATAACAATCATTTGAATTGTATATTTGGGACATTTTTAACTTTTGAATACTACAATATAAAATGATTGAATGAAGTATTCTTCAACGCCTTTAAAATTCGTAAATCAATTATTCGTCTTTAAAGAGCATTTCTGAACAATTTTCTTGTGATTGAATCGCCAGAGGAAGGAATATCAATTAGTTTTTATTTATAGGACGATGACGTCAATCGCTTTTGCCTCTCTCCTTTGACAATTACAAAACTGCCGTATCTACTGATCGAATCTTAAGATTCAAGGCCAATTTTCCCACAAAAACTTCCGAGTAGATCGCTCATGGCTTACAGCGTGTTTCTTGACAGCTGCTAAAAATCAACGAGCATTGTGAAAAACATGTTTGAAATAAGTGCTTCCTTTATTTTCTTTTCCGTTTATCTAGACAGAGAAAAGCTAGTTTATAATACCTTTTTTTAAATCTCTGAATGTTTTTAAATAGTTATTGTAACATAAATGTGGAATTGTTTAATAGGCTTTATTTTTATAATTGTTACTATTTTTTGTAAATGTAATGTAATGTTTACTTCTGTTAATGTAACTATTGATTATTATATATTTTTTTTATTTTTAAAGCATTGTACAATTCCCGAACAAATAAAATAAAATAAAATAAATAAATAATAAGACAGGTACTGTGCCGTAATTGGGAAGACGTTCATCTGCAAAACTGGCGTCGCGAGTTCAATTCTGGTCAATTGCAAAATTGATTTGAAAAATTTACGTGCAGGAAGCTAGGAGTGTATGTCAAGACAGATGAGTGTGGCGTTCCATCTTCTCTGTCTACCCCTACAGGAAAATAAAAGGGTCTCTGCTAAATAAAAGCTGTCAATTCAACAAAGATGGATGTGAACTCATGTGTACCTACCTACCTACGAATTTTTTTACCTGTGTGATTGTCAATCATGGGTAGAATGGTAAATGTTACACGTGTGTAAAATAAACACTTAAACAGCCAATGGAAGGTTATTGGCCCTGTAAATACCAAAACTTCCTTATTATTTTTCATCTACGTTGACATGTCCAAAAAAATCATGTACATTTTCAATTGATCTGGGTGTTTGTGATATATTTTTAACATCTATGATATCTGCGCTACCCTTGCCTGCCTACTTCTACCCACGGACAAGCGTCTAAAAATAGAGACTTTGAGGATTATTACTTTAAATAAAAAAGTACCATAAATTTATAAAAAAAACATCTTCTACCTTGTTTGTTTAAAAGTTTAACCAAGTTTTATTCAAGAGGAACAGCAGGATGTTTTTAAATTCCCATCCTGATGTTGTGAGTTTAAGGACCCTTCCTTTAAATGGCAAACAGCGAAGAAAAGGCGGGGGATGAAGACTTACTTTTTAATGGAGAAAAACATTTCTCGACTGTATCAGGGGAATATTAAGAAGTAAACCTATAAATGGAAGTGTTTGCTCAGCCAGGTGTTCAGCATTTCGCTCGAGTGGCTTCAGCTTTATAGCCCAAGTTCTCAGCCCAACATTCAGGCCGGACGAATATTTCTAACGAGACAATCAAAAATGTTTGGAGTGTATCCAAATACTTATTCACAAATCTAAATTATCTCCAATTATATGAGTTGTTAAAAACTAGGAGTTATTAATAACTCCCATAATTGGAGATAATCCGGATTTGTGAACAAGTCTTTGGACACACTCAATGTTGTAAATAAATTAACTGGTTGAAACATTTCAATTTAAAAGCTATAACACCTTTTCCTGATGATGACAAGGTTCTTGTCGAAACCGGTTGGATAAAGTTTTATTATATAAAGTTTATAAAATGTGCCACAAAGTATCTACGAAAAACATTCAAGAAATATAAGTTCTTTGTTTTTGCATAGATTTAGTATTCAACTGCGCAGATTTTTTAAATGATCCATCCCATGTGCATTAAAAATGGTTTTATTTATGTCATTTATCATTCTTCAGTTATTAAATATACTTTTTATAAACATGATTAAATTAACCAAATTGGATTGGGGGTTAAGAGTCGGGTTGTGGTCCCGTGGTTAGTGTCACGGACTCTTAAGTCAGAGTTATTACCTATTTCTGATAATGAGCCGCTTAGGCATAGAAATAGTAGGAAATTGAAATATTTGGGTAAATAATAAAAACACAATTATTTCTTTAAAAAAAAAAACTACGGAACTAACAACTTTAAAAGGCGAATGAAGTTGGAAACAGGAGCAGAAGAAGGTCGAGGAAAATATGATGATCATGTTTGTCAAATACTTGAAGCAATCAGGTCAGATTAAAAAAAAAATAATAACAAACAAGGATAGATGTTCGAATGGTAATTTAAGTAAAGAATCTTCTTTATTTTCACCGGATCCGAGAGGTACCCGTCTCTTCATCAGGACAGTCACTACACCATCATGCAAACAATACTTACTATACGTCGTTGTTCCGCAAAGTGTGTGCCGCGGCACACTGGTGTACCGTGGTGATTAGTTGGCGTGCCGCGGAAAAAAGTCTAATTTTGTGAAAATAACCCAATTGCTTCAAATTTTGATTGCCCGTGCTCAGTTAAGTAGGCTCACATTTCGCATTAAATATAATATGTTAGGCATGTTACCATAATATGGTATATATGCACCTCTGAAATTTCTTAATTTGGTAGGTGTACCTTGAGCAGAAAAGTTTGCGGAACACTGCTTTTCGTCACTACCAAAGTATACTCATACTTCCTGAAAACCGGCAGCGAAATATCTTAAAAATCGCTTTTGTATCCCTCCTGAATACTTGGCGTTTTTTATTTACCTCGTACCTATTAATATATTCTCTAACCTCTATAAATCTTCATCAATTTAAAAGACTTATCACAGGTTATAAAATAAAGTAAAGATGTCATACAAAGTTCAATGAAAGCGGTAATTTATTTTGAATGTAAATCAATTTAATATAATACTCTTAGATCTTCATAATATATCATAAAAAGAAAAGTTCTGAATTGGTGGGTACACAGATTAATCATTTTATTATTTCTTAATATATTATCAAAGTCGTTGATATCCGTATAATGTCGTAGATCTTCTCACCCTCGTAATAAAAGGGCGGGATAATCTGTGTCACACGACGGGGTAGGTGATTCCTATAATAAATCAGACATTACGCAACAAACTTTTCCCGTCGTTCTTTATTGTGATTTTGCCAACATTCTCCATTGGAAATTTTTACATTTTCGCCGCGTTCCGTTCCGGAAGAGCCTGAATATAAACAGTAGATAATGTTGATATTAATATGAATCCACGGGGTGGAAAGGGGTTGGCTTTGAATTATTTCACATCCGTTTTTTCCCGGTTCCAAACCGAAAATAACTTCAACGGAGAATACTCCAATAAAACACAACCTAAATTTTATTATAAATTTGGATACGAGAGACGTTCGAACGATTTTGGATATTTGGTAACTTGCAATAAGCATGAATATCGGTTTGTGATATAAATTTTCAGCAGTTTTTTTTGTTACACGAATACGCAGATTTTTAATTTCTGCGTAATAAGTGAACGTTGTCAACACGAATTATAAACTTGAAAAAATATATTTTTTGAATTAAAACAACAACAAAAAAATACTTTTATTTCTTCTTCTGGTTAAGATAATTACCTGTTAAGATAAATACTGTTCATCCTGCAATATCCGAAATCAAGTATCAATCCATTCCTGAAGAAGAAAAGGTATTTGTCAGAACCAGTTAACAAGGACAAAGTTTGCAGTTTATTTATTTTTATGAAGTCAATAAAATACGACACATAGTGATAGTTTTTTTAGCTTGAAATGTTAATTAAAATTAAATATTTAAATTTATACTTTTATATTGTATTAAACTAAGTATTAAAAAAATCCTAATGTGAATAGGCACGTGTTGAAATATAAGAAAAATGATGCGAAAGAAAATGTAGACACTTTACCGTATGTTATAATATCATTTAATGGAGATTTATACAAGGATTAAAATAAAAAATGGGTATAAATTTCATTTTTGAAATACATCGCAGGCATTAAGTACACCATAAACTCTCCTGCAAAATGGAAACGTTCTGCTGTTGATTTATTTCAGAGTTTAAACCTGCCCAAGTTTCTCCTCCATATACTCGGCTTAAAATGAAATTTAGTGTAAATAATCATCGTATAAGTACGTAGATAGGTGTATATTGAACATCAGCATACACCTTACGAGATAATAATAATAATAATTAAACCCTTATCCGCACCCCAATGGTGCATAGGGCACTGCGTCATATAAACGCAGTGTTATCTTGATCGTTTTACACATGACGGAAAGGTGATCAGCCCTCCGCTTCAGGTACCAGTCCAGGGTAATATTGAATAAATATTACAGTAAAAAATCACTCATATTTATTTTACCCCCCTTGGGAATCGAACCCGGGACCTCTAGAACGGTAGCCGAGCGTGCTGACCATTACACTACGGAGGTGGACATACACCTACGAGATACTTTAATTTAAAACTTAAATAAGAATTTTTAATATCTAAATGCATTAAATACATGTATTTGATATGATCCACATTTAATAGTTACAATTAAGGTAACAATATTTTTTATTGGCCACATTTTAATATGATTTAATAAATGTATTTATTCTAACCCTTATCCGCACCCAATGGTGGTGCATAGGGCACTGCATCGTTATTGACGCAGTTTTATCTCGATAGTTACTTACACGACGGCAAGGTGATCACTTCTGCGCATCAGGGACCAGTTCAGAATGATATTAAATAAATATTACAATGTGAAATCACTGATGTTTATTTTCACCATCTGGAAATCGAGTGAAGGACCTCCGTAACTGTAGTTAAACGCGCTAACCGTTACACCACGGAGGCGGACTTTGATTAATGCAGATCGAAAAATTTGCAACACATTTTCTTAAATTTTAGTTAATGTTTGTATTTGATTTTTTATTTTCTAAATCTCCTCTTGCATCTTTTTACTAACTAACTAACTAACCATCACGCCGCTTCCCGCTGGGGTAGGCAGAGAGAATAGAGCGCCACACCACTCTGTCCTTGCAAACATTCTTCGCCTCTTCCACGTTCATGCATCTCCTCATACATACCCGCCGATTGTTACGACTCCTAACCTGACCACTTTCAAGTATTTGGCGTACCTGATCGTGCCATGTTTTTCTCGGTCTTCCTCTGCTTCTTTTCCCACTAACATTCGCCTCATAAATTTGTTTTACCGTTCTTTCGTCACTCATTCGTTCCACATGTCCAAACCATCTCAACACACCTTTCTTAATTTTATCGATAATGCTTATCTCAGCTTTGCATTCCTTCCTTATTTCACTATTCGCACATCTATCATACATCGTTATTATCGCACATTCTTCTGAGAGATCGCATTTCGACTGCATTCAGTCTACTTTCATCCTTCTTTTGCCAACTCCATGTTTCACTTCCATACATTAGAGTTGGAACCAGGACTCCGTTGTGCTTTTATTTATTTTTATAATGAAATTTGTTTGTAAGAGCCAAAATCACTCGTAAACAAGTGAGGACTTATAAAAAAATGCCATTTGAGTAATGTGGTTATCAACCATAGGTAGAATAGTAAATGCTCCACAGTGAACAAAGTTATCATTTAATCAAAAACAATGACGAGTTGTAAGCTTTGTGAATACCCATACTCCCATATATTTCAGATAATTAATCTACTCAATGACTATGTGGTCAGACTTGAAGTCATATTGTATTCTCCAACTACTAGCAATATCAACAATAGCGCCATAAAATAAAAATCTTTTGAACCTTGTGTAAAATTCTGGTAGAAGTGTTAAAATTTACCTAGCTTTAATTTATAAGAATATTGCTTTACGTTTTTGTCGGTAGATAGCAGACGTGTTACAATTGGCAGTCAAGGATTACGATAAACCTCGTCTTATCTGAAGAAACCCCCTTTGATATAACACGGAGTTTCAGTAATGAGGTTTTTTGATGCGTCGTCTCACCACGATTGACGTGACGCCATTGGGAGGAAATGACGTCACGTTTCGCGGTGTTAACTAGAGAGGTGATCATTTAAAGGAAGGAGAACATATTCGCTAGTGAGTCTAGCGAGGCCGCCTGGCTTGAATATAAATTATACGAACACTCTCACCCCTTTTAGAAATTATTATTTCAATAATAAAAATTCAAGTTTTTTTGATGGAATTTAAACTCCACTTTCTGTGATCGTATCAACCCTTTCAAAATATATGTGTACTATAACTAATTAGAGAAAAATCTCTGAAACATTGGATAAAACGATAAGGATGAAAATTGGGTGAAAGATTTTTAAAAGATTTTGAAGTTTTTAACATATTAAGTATTTTGTTCCAAAAAATTACTTCATATTAAAATTCACCAGATCGTGAATTTCACCTACCACCTACCTACGTAAACAAACGTTCTAATTTTTTGAGCAAGAATGATACATTTTTTCCTTTTTTGAGTTTATTATTGTAAACATGACAAGTTACGAATACTATTGATGTTTTTATCGATAGGTGAAAACACAAAACAGCTTTGTAATATGACCCGCTGATGAGAACATATACACGTAACGACTAGTCGTGTTACATAAATAAACTAAAAAAAGTGGTCTTATACAAGTGTTTAATTTTTATATTCAAATCATCGTGTTATTTCACAAACCCAATGCCGCCGAATCAATAAAAGATAAATTTATACAAAACCATATTTTGCTATTAATAAAGCTTTTCATCAATTTTTTATGGAATTTTTGATTGCGGGAAATTAATTACGTATGAAAGAAAATCTCACTGCAGTTAATACCTCTGAATACAAAATGGTTCCTTTTGGATGAAGTTGATCGTGAATGAAATTAATGGGAATGAACACCCACACTAAGCGATTACCAATATGTCTGTTAAACACAAACTATTTTAAGAGGGGAAGAACAAAAAGATTATGGGTGTGAGGTTTCCATTCAAATTTCCTGATTTCTCCCATCGAACACTTAACCGATCCACATAATGCTTAAATAGACTCCTACCAGGGTTTTATTAAGCAGAACCCTTTTAAAAGCTTTCTCAAATCAACCATAGATGGTGCCGCGAACTCAAACATGAAACAACATGCGATTCTTAACCCCCCCTCTATTTATTACCTCACCTAACTCTACATTCACCTAAATAATTTATTGCTCGTTAGTCCTTATAATCATCTGTAGATGAAAACATCTGTATTTTTCGAAACATCTTCATTCAAACTTAAATCGAATTTCAATGGTTTATAGGGCACTTTATCATATAAATGCAGTGTTATTTTGATCGTTAACACATGAAAGAAAGGTGAGCAGCCCTCCGCTTCGAAACTAGTCGTATGTAATGAAATAAAACTCATATTAGTTTTCTCATCTCATCAAAGATGAGGAAGAATTTGGAAATCTGGGTTATCTCCAGTCACAGGAGTTATTTTCATATTATATTTATAGGTATAGGTATAGGTGTGTAAAGTGATCATTTAAACCAGCCTATGACGGTCGTCAGCCCTGTAAATGCCCAGACTTCCATATTCTTCTTCATCTCTGATGAGATGTCAAAAAATTATATAAAAATAACTACTGTAATTGGAGATAATTCAGATTTTGTGAACAAGTATTTAGACACACTCAAAATGTTGTAAATAAAACTCAATTAGTGGTAAATATTATAAATGTACAAGCGTTAATTTTTAAAATCTGGATGTGAATACGTTAATTACGTAGAAAAGATGATGTCGATTTGTTTTTTTTTAAGGAAGAAAAAGTAACAATAAAAAAAATGAATGCTTGATTCTTTCATCGAATAAAGTCAAGTCAAAGTTATCTACACTGCGTAGTTAATGCGTTATCTTTCGATCGTGATTCCAATCCCAGTCTGTACGGAATAAAGTTAGAGTTAATTTAGGACACCCCCTTATATCTTAGATTGCGATCTGCCAAAGTTTGCGAATCCGGAATATTTTCTTTTGTGAACTCACCAAAATATCCAGACGTATGTACACCCCCGGTAACATAAATAGCCGAACTCGTAAAGAATAGAACAAAGATATTTATTTTTCATTTAAAAAAAAATAATAAAAAAATAAATAAAAAAAATAAAAATAATAATAATAATAATAATAATAATAATAAAATGAAAATGGTATTTTCTGGCGTCTCTCATGTGTGTGATTATAATCCAGGATTCGGACCTCACATACTAATATAAGAGTTTCTGTTTGGTAAAAAGCTTCTTTACATCTCACCAATAGATGTCTCCAGTGAGGTTCTAGTGATTCAAGAACAAGGTTTCTAAATTGGTTCATAATAATAGAACTTCCAAAAATTTGAGTAGTATGGTTGTCAATAATGGGTAGAATTGGTGAATGTGTAAACACGTGTGTAAAGTGATCACTTAAACCAGCCTATGACGGTCGTCAGCCCCGTAAATGCCCAGACATCCAAATTCTTTTTCATCTTTGATGATATGTCAAAAAATAACATTTTTTATGTTCATTCTAACAGATTTTACAGTTTAATGCTTTATACATAAAGCTATATGTATTATACTTTACATCAATAAATCGTACGTTGATATTTAAGAAGCAATGAGGGTTTTTCTATTCTTAGTGACTTGTTCACAAAATCTGGATTATCTCCAATTACTGAGTTATTTTCATATTATTTTTTAACATCTCATCAAAGATGAAGAAGAACATGGAAGTCTGAGCATTTACGGGGCTGACGACCGTCAAAGGCTGGTTTAAGTGATCACTTTACACACGTGTAACATTCACCAATTCTACCCATTATTGATAACCACACTACTCAAATTCTTGGAAGTTCTATATATATGAACCAATTTAGAAACCTTGTTCTTGAATCACTAGAACTTCACTAGAGACATCTATTGGTGAATGCCAATAAATGCCCAGACTTCCATATTCTTCTTCATCTTTTCAATCCTGTGCCTACTTTTTTATTTGGTGCTCCACTTTCTTTAATTCTTTTTCAGAAATCTCATCAAAGTTGATTCATTGCAATGTATTTGCCTTGCTTTATCATAATTAGAAAAGTTTTTTTGGATTCCGCAACGATAACTAAAAAAAATTCTAACGAATGTTGAAGTCTCGTAGACATTTTGCTTGAATAAAATACGGACATTCCAATAAAACGACTCATCACTACCAAAATAGGTATTTATCTGATTTAATTTTGGACTTTTCAGGTTCATAAGTATTTATTTATTTTATTATTTTTTGACATCTCATCAAAGATAAAGAAGAATATGAAAGTCTGGGACGACCGTCATAGGCTGGTTTAAGTGATCACTTTACACACGTGTAACATTCACCGATTCTACCCAATATTGTCAACCACGCTTCTCAAAGTCTTGGAAGTTCTATATATTTGAACCAATTTAAATTTTAAATCATTATTCTTGGATCACTAGAATTTGACTAGAGACATCTATTGGTGAGATGAAAAGAAGCTTTTTATTGAGCAGAAACTCTTTTTATTAGTATGAACAAGTATTTCGACGCACTCAAAATGTTGTAAAGTTATTTATTGTTCTTAGAAGTGATAAAACCATGACTCAAACTTAGGTTTTATTATTTTAAGCACGAATCGGGAATTTTCGTATTAATTAGTCGTTCAGCTATTTATGTTGCCGGGGGTGTATGTATATATTATTGTAAACGAATCAGATTTATATTAGAAAAAGGTAAATCGATTTCGATATCATGATTTCACTGTTTGCCGTTACTTTTCGTACTCCTGCTGAATCATTATACATCAGGGGCATGACGAGAATTTATTTTAACCTATTTTATTATTATTCTTCTTCTTTTTCCTGGCGTTAAGCGGTGATCATACGGGATATTTACCACATGCTCCCTTTTTTAAAAAAAAGGCATTCTTATGTACAATACTGTACGCTATTTTTCTAATTAAAAAATATATATTTTTGCGTTATTTTTTTCTCTGATTTATTAAATCAGTGAATTAAGAAATATGATAAATTTTAATAATTATTTTTTGACATCTCATCAAAGATGAAGAAGAATATGGAAGTCTGGGCATTTACGGGGCTTACGACCGTCATAGGCTGGTTTGAGTGATCACTTTACACACGTGTAACATTCACCATTTCTACCCATTATTGACAACCACACTACTCAAATTCTTGGAAGTTCTATATATATGAACCAATTTACAATAGAAACCTTGTTCATGAATCACTAAAACTTCACTAGAGACATCTATTGGTGAGATGTAAAGAATACATATATTTACATCTCACCAATAGATGTCTCTAGTGAAGTTTTAGTGATTCATGAACAAGGTTTCTAAATTGGTTCATATATATAGAACTTCCAAGAATTTGAGTAGTGTGGTTGTCAATAATGGGTAAAATTGGTGAATGTTACACGTGTGTAAAGTGATCACTCAAACCAGCCTATGACGGTCGTAAGCCCCGTAAATGCCCAGACTTCCATATTCTTCTTCATCTTTGATGAGATGTCAAAAAATAATATGAAAATAACTCCTGTAATTGGAGATAATCCAGATTTTGTGAACAAGTATTTGGACACACTCAAAATGTTGTAAATTTTAATAAGTTTTGTATATTGATTTGTTTAATGCTTTAAATAAAAAAATAAAACACTTGTATCAAATCATATTCGAATTTATTATTGTAAACACGAATAGTTTCGAGAACTTTAGATATTCTCATCAACAATGTTGATTGGAGTAAGCAGAGACTCTTTTAAATATATGCCAGATCCTTACCGAATTATTTAACATACTGGGAGATGCCTGAAAATATGATCTTAATTTTTAATGACGCTCATAATTTGTCAAGTGATTTGGGTATTACTAGTTATTTTTGATATAACTAATCATTAAAAAAAGATAAAAGGTGTGTCCAAATCCTTGTATACAAATCTGGGTTTCTTCACTAAGAAGTTATTATTACAACTTGACATAAAAACATCGATGAATCATTAATATATTATTAGATTAAAACCAATATTTTTAGCTTTTCCACTTTATTTTTATTTGACCAGCGACCGGGTTTCGTCGTTACCGACATCATCAGACTGGTGGTGACATTGTTACCGACATCATCAGACAGAATAGATGAATCATATATAACTCATATATAAATATGTAAATGTGTTCCACAAATTTGATTAGTGTGATTATCAAAGATGGGTTGAACGGCGAACGTATCTCCAGTATAAAGTGATCACTTAAACTAGCCTATGATATGTGTAAGCACTATAAATAACCAGACTCCGTGTTCTTCTTCATCGTATCCCAGATTTATTAAATTCACCGGTCATCCTCATTTAAGAATTATGAGTACATTGGAAGGAACTTTTAATTTGATTTATTTCACGAAAATCCCTTAACTTTTGCCCAACAAGGTGGAAGCCATTTTTCATTCACGGATATATTTATTTATAGAACGTGGAGTCTGTATTCCGGTCTCCGGCCGTAAAGCGTGGGCACACAAATGCGCGCATTTAATCCTTAAAGTTGGAAAAGCCGGTGACGTCAGAATAATGGTCCAAATTGTTTTGAATCGGTGATGCCAACCCTAAAGCACAAAGCGAAAAAGTAATACTTGGGAAGAATGAGATTCACATTGGGGTGAATCTCAGAAAATGAATAATTGAGGTTATCGAACATCTCAAAAGATAATCGGTGGATTCAGAAGTTCTATTTTGATATAAAATTCTTCTTCTTCTAACCCTTATCCGCACCCCAATGGTGCATAGGGCACTGCATCGTATAGAAGCAATGATATCTTGATCGTTAAATACACGAAGGAAAGGTGATTTTTCCGCTTTCCGCTTCAGGTACCAGTCCAGGGTCATATTAAATAAATATTAGACTGAAAAATCACTAATATTTATTTTGACTCTATTGAATCGAACCCGGGACCTCCAGCATGGTGGACAAGGCGGATAATATAAAAAAAAAACAAACTAACTAAGCATCATGCTGCTTATGCGCAGGGGTGGGTAGAGAGAATAGAACGCCACACCAATCTGTCTTTGGTTCTCATACATAGTCCGTCTGTTTCGATTATTCCGACTCCTGATCTTGACCTGACCACGCCCAAGTATTTGATATATTTGATCTTGCTTAGTTTTCCTCGATCATCTTCTGCTCCTATTTCCAATTATATTCGCCTTATAAATTTGTTTTAATTTTCCTTCTTTATTAATTTATTCCACACGCCCAAGCCATCTCAGACATATTTTAGTTTTATCGATAATACTTATCTCATTGCCTTGGATTATTTTCTTGCATCACTTATATTAGAACATTTATCGTAGTTAGTCTTTGCCTTACATTCGTCTGAGAAAACGTATTTCTACTCCATTCAGTCTACTCTTATCCTTAAAATAATAATAATAATTATAAACTTCCATGTTTTTGTAAATATTTTTATTTATTTTAATTTTACTTTACATACCACTATTTCATAAAATCTATTGTGACTCGTGTTTCGATGCATTCCGCATCATTTTCAAACACGGATGCGGAATACGTTGAGACACGTATTATAATAGATTTTAAGAAATTCTTCAAACCCTTATCCGCACCTCAATGGTGCATAGGGCACTGTATCATATAAATACAGTGTTATCTTGATCGTTAACATGAAGGAAAGGTGATCAGCCCTCCGCTTCAGGTACCAGTCCAGGGTAATATTGAAAAAATATTACCGTGAAAAAAATCACTTGTATGTATTTGACCCCCCTGGGAATCGAACCCGGGACCTCCAGTACGGTAGGCGAGCTTGCTGACCATTACACTATGGAGGCGGACAGATTTTAAGAAATAGTGGTATTTATCAAATAAAACTTAAATTGAAAATATTACCGCAATGTGAATGCCGAATCAATAAATGAAATTATTTTTCTTTCTTTATCTTTAATTACAAATAACGTGTGATGACTTATATTATCGACATAACATCACGCAGTTGAATAATATGGTATACTAGTACTCGTACCACACAAAAGATTAAGACACCACGTACTGGAATAGCTTTGGCTGGAGATATTGAATTCCTCGCAGGCTATACTTCTATAAAGGCGGTATATAAGGGTTAAGCGGAAGCCGAATGGCGGACCAATCCAGGGGTAACTAATTTTAGTTTCGTCCAACCCTTATCGCTTGGTGAATGCACCCAAAATAGACGACAAATTCACTCAAAGGACTGAATTCGGAATATATTTTGACTAAAATTTAAATCGACATTGAGGTGGAAAAATGTACATATTATATTCGATATTCTATAACAGTTTTATTGTAACTGCAGACAGTTGGTGGAATTCCATATTGAATTGTTGGGAAATATATCCAAAATAAAACAAGGTTTTTTTATTGAATTCTACATTTATTTATGTATAACTTAATACGTGACGCGTTTCGTCAGTGTTTGATTGTTTGATAATGTCCTTAGACGAAACGCGTCACGTATTAAGATATACATAAATAAATGTAGACAACAAAAACCTTGGATATATTACCCAACAATTCTATAACAGTGTTCCGCAAACTTTTTCTGTTCCAAGTACACCTGACAAATAAAAGAAATTTTAGAGGAAAAAAAATAAAAGTAATTTAATATTTATTTATTACTAAAAATGTGAACCTGCTTAACCGTTTTACTACGGACCGTCGATATATCGACCCTTTATTACTGCGCGAAAACTGCGTACCGTCGAAATATCGACTATTGCTCAGTTTGATTTTAGATATCAAACTGTATAGATAAGTTCATTTGAATTAGTCAATAATAATATTAAATAAACTTTTAAAAAGTACATATTTGGCGGTGAAAATAATATTAATATTGTATGTATAATAATTCAAAGTCGTCAGATAAAAACGAAGAGATTAATACATATATTATTATAATTCACATACAAAATCCGTTTCTAACACATAATTATATCAAATCATGGCTAAAACCTTTACCATAACTTACATGTAGTTATTATTATAACACATATAAGTTATGTAAATTATTATTTGTCAGAAAAAGTATATAAAATGATGGTTTTCAACTTCTGCCTTGTTGTGTATAGAACATTCAAATTAATTTAATTAAAATAAAATTCATGTGGGAAAAATAAAATATTGTTATTTTATTCTACATATTGAAGCGGTCTCAAATCAGGTTCAGTTTTCTCCATTTTCCATCCAATTTTATAGTGAATTGAACCGCAGTTCAAATAGCCCAGATGTGTATCCAGAGCAGAGTAAACTGGGGTGCATGATGCGGTGTCGTCCGCTGTCTCCCTCTGTCCTGTGGAGGCTGTGGGGGAGTTTTGTATTCACTTTGATGTGAATTTCATGTTTGCACTCGAGCAAGGGAAGGGTTGCGGACTGACCGATGTGGGCAAGCTTACTAGCTTATTTTCAAAGCTTAAAGCCGAGAATCCACCACGTCAGCGGAACAAGTACCAAAAAGTACTTACTTAAGTTGATATGTAGTTGGCAATTATATATGTACATTTTTTTGACATATCAACAAAGATGAAGAAGATTTTATTATATATATATTGGAATTGCATTTATTATTTACCTTGCTTATTATGTACAAGGTTTATAGATCATTTAGTGGATTTTTGTTTCTTCTAGCTAATGAAATATGTTTTTATTTGAATCTGTGTTGGGAACAGGAGGGATAATCTAGTGTGGGCCAAACAGGAACTTCTCAGCATTTGCTCATTGCTGGGAGGAAACCACGTAAAACTCCTCAGGAGAAAACGGACTGTTGACTGTCATCAGCAGACCTTCCGTTCCACTAGAAGAGGGTTCAGCACGTTATGTCCTACTTTGGAAGAAGAAGAATAGAGACATCTATTGGTGAGATGAAGAAGCTTTTTTTATCGAGCAGAAACTCTTTCATTTGCATGCGAGGTCCAAATCCTGGATTATAATCACATACATGAGAAACGCCAGAAAATATCATTTTCATTTTATTATTTCAGCTTATCATTTGACCGGCTAATTTGGGAAATATAGTCCGTGGGAAATACTGGTATCACCAAAATTGAAAGTCCAATTTATTCCAATACAAAGGGAAATGATTTTGAAAGTCCAGAGTTGACATGTTTCTCATTATATTATAGCACATTAAATAGTATTTCATTGTTTTCCATTAATCTCAAAGTATTATATACATTAGCAAAAAAAAACTACGGTTATTGGTACATTTTTACGCGGGTTTAATGTAGAATCCAGCGCGCGCATCATTTAGTACAGACGGTAGTTTTAACAGTTTCTTTGCTTTTACCGGGTAAAGAAAAGCCACAATGCTTTCCCACAAAGTCTATTGACTACCCACCAATAAAATATGTAAGGTAGATAATGGACAGAGTAAAAGCTAGCAAAGGAAATACAAACATCATCGTTATGAAAGCTTGTGTGTAATACATAGTTCAGCGGGTAACCCTAATATATTTTATTCATATTATTATTCATGAAATATCTAAAACGGTGGTTCCCGATTAATTTTTCATGCGTACCGTTTCAAAACAGACCTTAAACTCGCGTACACCTTATTGCAAGAATAATAAATAAAAACTAAATCAGTATTTTTTTTCGAAAATGAATTCACCAAATTGGCAATACAGAGCTTACGATCTATCAATATCATTTTGTGTAATATTTACTTAGAACCACATCCTAAACAATTCGATTCAACCCTTGTTTTTTTTGGTAAACTTTATAGAAGAATTTTATAAATGACACTTCCTTTTTTCGTGAAAGGAAAACATAATTGAAATCAACAAAATTTTTAGTATTATGAGATTACACATGTATATCATCGTTAAGAAATGAGCTGGCAGCGTGCACTTTTGCTTATGGGAGAGCGTGATGAAGAGCTCCAACATTGCATCGATTTGATGCAGTACCCTGTGCACCATTAGATACGTATTAGGGTCAGTAGTAGTATTAGGGATGCCTGAAAGATTTTTTGTATTTTGTAAAAAGTGCAGAACGAGCCATTTGAAATTAACTCGTTGAGAAACGTCCTTTGTGATTTACTCTAGTTTCACAGCGTTGAGAAGTTGGTAAACATTATTTGCCTTCATAAAACAAACCATCAATTTGATACAATGCCCTATGATAAGGGTGAGTATGATTAATATTACTTTTAGGTTATTTATGTTGAACAAAAATGTCATTAAATCTGAAATTCATCCACACTTCATGTACAAAAAAAACATGTAACGTCCAATTTCTTGTCATGTTTGCCTTGCTGTATTAGTGATAATGTGTCACTTTAATACAAAAATATTGTCGATTATTTTCTGTCTTCGTTCTTCTGCAATCTAATATCGCCAGCTTCAAATTACATTTCTTTAACAAACTTCACCTTAACCGATGTATTATTACCTTAGTTACAATAATTTTGCACGAATCCGGCCAAATCCAAACCCAGTACAAGATTATCTACAAACCATTCCACGTATCCCTCGTTTGTTGGTACATGGCAGATGAGATTAGTGGTGTTTCCGCAATTGTTTGTGACAATACATCTGGTGGCGACATGTCATTAGACATGTCTGCAAACGCAGCCGACCCCACTCGCCTGCAGTCGGATAAGCTCAAAATGATCTAATGACGTCAGGGAAACCGGAGGCTCTGCTACTGGCTGTTCGATCCCTTTTTATGCAGGATGATATTTGCAACAGACCGTATAAAATATCGTGGAACCTTATTTTCGCTATGGTTCTCGAGCTTTTTGGTTTCGAGACAATATTTTTTTCATAAAAGATTTGAATTTTATTTACAACATTTTGAGTGTATCCAAATACTTGTTCACAAATCTGGATTATCTTCAATTAAAGGAGCTTTTTTTAAAAAATATATTTATAAGTTAATTTTGCCAAAAATAAGACTTTACACAACCTATCGATTTATGTTTCATATTATTTTTTGACATTTTAATATAGATGAAGAAAAATATGGTAGTCTGGGCATTTACGGTGGTAAGCCCCGTAAATGCCCGTAACTTCCATATTCTTCTTCATCTATGTTAAGATGTGAAAATAATATGAATCTCTTTCATCAGTTTAGCATTTCAGGTATGTTAAATACTTGACAGCGGTCAGATCAGGGGGTATGTATGACGTGATGCATGAATGTGGATAAGGCGAAAATTATTTGCAAAGATATATCTTTTCACCGTAATTATGATACCATAAATGATGACTTTGCACATATACGAGTATTTACACGTTTTAAGGTCGAGAATTTTAATATAATATATATTATTATATATATATATACACCCCTGGACAAAAAAATTTACGAGTCCTCAAAAAAACTAAAATTGACACATAATGAATTATTCTTGATATTTAATTAGTTTTTTTTGTATTGTTTGACATATGTGATGACTACTCGTTACTTCAAGGTTAAAATAAAAGATCCTACTCATGAATTGTACTTGGAAATTGCCATTATATACCAGGTATCAGATTACCCGAACCTTAGAGACCCATAACGGTTCATTTATGGTCGAGTGTTTGTGATGAAATAATAAGAGACATGTTTTTTTTCAATTCATATTTAAGAAGTAGGTTCTAATCGCTTTATTTTAAATTAAGGTATTTTACATTAAAACATATTTATAACATTTAAAAATATTTAATACTTAGTGAATTCACCTTTATTTTTTTTAACATGTAAAATTCTATTATTTAACGAAGCGTAAAGCGAATTTAAAATTTCTGAAGTTATTTCTTCTTCCCAAACTTGAATCAAGTTTTTTTTTAATTCCTCAATGTTTTTTTATTTTTTTTCCGACTTTTTTCTTCATAATAGCCCATAAATTTTCTATCGGGTTCAAATCAGGACTATTCCCGGGCCACGTCATCGATTTTAAGCCAATTTTATCCTTGAATTCATTGATCTGTAAAAAAAAACAATAAATTATTTATCAAGTGGTCACAAAATGCATTAAAAAAATAAATATTTGTACTCACAGTGCGGGCTCTATGGCACGGCGCAGAATCGTCCTGAAAAATCGGGTCCGCGGTATACTGCGTAATGTCCTCGATTGTTGGAATAAGATGGTTTTTCAACACTTTTTCGTACTGGATGGCATTCATCGTACCTTGTACAAAATTTAGAGGTCCCAAACCGTACGCTGTCATGCACCCCCAAATCATGACGTAGGGTGAATGTTTAACGGTTCGAGTGACGCACGACGGATGATATCTTTCCCCAGGTTTTCGTCGAACTATCTTTATGCCGTCTGGACCAAAAAGGTTGAATTTTGATTCATCGGAGAAAATAACATTTTGCCAATCCTCCAAGGTCCAATTCTGGTGCTCCTTCGCCCAATCCAGTCTAGCCTTCAGCATTTTGTTCGTCAGTAATGGTTTCTTTGCGGGTCTTCGTGCTTGGAAACCATGCTCCAACAGCCGCTTGGACACTGTTTTTACTGAAAATGTTGATGTGCTGGTAGAATGCACCTCTGCGTGTATTTCAAATGCCGTTAAAAATCGATCGCGCATAACAATTTTTTTTTTAAGCGATCATCTCGGGCAGATGTCACGCGCCCCCGTCCGCTTCCTTTTTTCCGTTCTATGGATCCAGTTTCTTGGAATTTTTTTAATAAAAAACCTCACTGCACCTTCTGAATACCCAACTTGACGAGATATTTCACAATTAGATATGTTTTGTTGCGACAATGTGATTATTTTGGATTTTATCGCAATCGACATTTTCTTTGCACTTTTCATGATTGTTGTGTTATGTTCACTCAAACGCGGGTAAAACAAGACTGTTTGAGACATTTTTAAATATTAATATTGTAGAAAGGTGACACATAGTGTCCTTAATTTATCGAACAAAAGAAAGAGGTATCGAAAAAGGATTTCTTAGAAAAAGAGTTAAGTAAAGTCAAGGCGTGCGGTAGCAGGTAAACTCGTAATTTTTTTTGTCCTGCGGTGTATATATATATATATATTATATATATATATATATATATATATATATATATATATATATATATATATATATATATATATATTATTATATATATATATATATAAATATATATATATATATATATATATATATATATATATATATATATATATATATATATATTTATTTATATATATATATATATATTTTATTTTTTTTGTCCGCCTCCGTAGTGTAATGGTCAGCACATTCGGCTACCGTTCTGGAGGTCCCGGGTTCAATTCCCAAGGGGGGTAAAATAAATATAAGTGATTTTTTCACTCTAATATTTATTCAATATTACCCTGGACTGGTACCTGAAGCGGAGGGCTGATCACCTTTCCTTCATGTGTAAACGATCAAGATAACACTGCGTTAATATGACACAGTGCCCTATGCACCATTGAGGTGCGGATAAGGGTTTTATTATTATTATATTTTCAATTTCACAAATTCGTAAGAACAACCAAATATTTTCTCGATGTGTATGAGGGTGATTATTTGCAATACAACTTTCTCGCCGAGGGGTAAGATAAAACCCTCAAATCAACCCCCTGCTGTTACAGTTAATGACTTGGAGATATTACTTCATTTGAATAAACGTACATGTTACGAAATGCAATGACCAAAGATACAGCCACAAATATTTATTCATTATGGAACTCAAGACGCGAAATTTAAGTTAAGATTAAAAAAAGTGATATATACGATATAGGTGAGTCAGATAATCATGCACACCTTTCTCTCTAAACTGTGACGTAAAGTAAAACTTAAAAAATCATTTTTACGAGATGCTACATGAATAATTTTTTGGTGATCTTATTCAATATAAACCGAAACAATATATATCGTAGTCGTACAGGAGAAAGTGACCAACAAACAAAACGTAAAATGTTCAGGAGGGCCATTTAAGTCACTTTTTCTTAGCAAAAAAATAAATATCAATGCAGTTAGACATTTTTAACAAGTCAAAATATTAAACTCTAAGTTTTAAATCGCTTTGGGATATGTTTCAGGGCAATATTAAGCCAGTAAGATATCAAATAGTCAATAATCACGTTTTTGTAAAAAATGCACTTGGTCACTTTCTCTTGTATGACTACGATATGACTGGAGCTGTCCTAATCGGTGTCGTGTTTTTATTGCTCCAAAAAAAGAGAAGCTCTGAAGCTATTTATAAATATTTTTATTAGTAACTTTAACCTCAGTTTAAATGAAAAAATCCTTAGTCTTGCTTGTAAAATCCTGCGTTATTAATAATAACGTAGAATATTAACTTACTACGTTAATATTTTTTTTTTATGTGTTGACAGTGCGTTCGATGCCTTTGTTATCCTTGCGGACCCGAGCAAGATGTGCCAAATTTGACTAGGCAATCTGACGCTATACCCAAAAGAAAGTAAACTTCGACTTAACGCAAAGCAGGAAAAAATACATAAAAAAACAGTTTTTCCACTAACTAACTAACTTACCATCACGCCGCTTCTCCATAAAGGTAGGTAGAAAGAATAGAACGCCACACGCGACACCACTCTGTCCTTCCAAACATTCTTCGCCTCTTCCACGTTCATGCATCTTCTCATACATACCCGCCGATTGTTTTGACTCCTAACCAGACCACATTCAAGTATTTGGCATACTTGATCGTTCCAAGTTTTTCTCGGTCTTCCTCTGCTCTTTTTTCCAATTACATTCGCCTCATAAATTTGTTTTACCGTTCTTTTCTCACTCATTCGTTCTACATGTCCAAACCATCTCAATACACCTTTCTTAATTTCATCGATAATGCTTGTCTCAGATTTGCATTCCTTCCTTATTTCACTATTCGAACATCTAACGTACATCGTTTTGTCAAACATTCTTCTGAGAATTCTTCTGAAATTACATTTCGACTGCATTCAGTCTAATTGTTTTTTACCACTCGAGTATTAGATATTACCACAAAATATGGTAACTGTCGAATCAATTAATGAAACTTGCAAACCCTTACGTTCTTAGTCTACATCGTTCAGCCGTCTGAAATAATACCGGTAATAATTTGCGTTAGACATTTTCGGCGTTAAAATAATTTGATATCATTGTTGCCGAGATACTCGGAGCATAGTTCCCGCATTTGGTGTCCCGATTGCCCTTTACGAGTCGTCCCGGGCGAGCATTCTCCTTTAAACTGTTCCCCTCGCAGCACACTGTAATATTCCAGATATCCCCCAGGAATTCCCATTCGGGGAATCTATTTACAATTTACATATTCACATCAACCAAATATTGTAATGTTATTGTGATATGGAAACACAGCGTGAATGAACGGTAATGCGATATTCCAGTGTATCTTTTGATGCGTAATGCAATATACTCCCGTTACAAACACAAATGTGGTGTTTTTATTATAATAAAATAAGAGAATAATACTAGTAATTTCATATTTTTATTATTTTCGCTTTCAATGTTTCAAATATCATCTAAATATTAAGATTTTTATTGACATCTCAATATTTTCAATTCGAACCCTTATCCGCTCCCCAATGGTGCATAGGGCACTGCATTATATAAATACAGTGTTATCTTGATCGTTAACACACGAAGGAAAGGTGATCAGCCCTCCGCTTTAGGTACCAGTCCAGGGTAATATTGAGTAAATATTAGAGTGAAAAAATCACTTATATTTATTTTACCCCCCCTGGGAATCGAACCCGGGACCTCCAGAATGGTAGCCGACCGTCCTGACCATTACACTACGGATTTCAATATAGATATCTATTTACTACTACTACTACTACTATCACGCCGTTTCCCCGCAGGGGTAGGTAGAGAGGATGAAACGCCACACTCTTCTGTCCTGACATACACTCCTCGACTCCTTCACATCCATACATCTAGACACACATGCCCTCTGATTACGCAGACTTTTGACACCGCCAGATTTTAGGTTCTGATTGATAGATATCTATTTAAGGTAGGAATATGGAATTCTGGGCGATTACTAGTATCAAGCCTCAAGTATGGAAGTGAAGTATGGAGTTGGTAAAAGAAGGATAAAAGTATACTTAATGCGATCGAAATGCAATCTCTCGTACGAATGTGCGGGATAGATGTTTGAATAGTAAACTAAGAAAATAATATAAGTCTGAGATAAGCATTACTGATAAAGTTGAAAGGTATGTTGAGATAATTGGGACGGGAGCGAGTGAGGACAGAACAGTAAAACGGTGGTAATTGTAAATAGAAGGAGAGGAAGACGTAGGAAAACTTGTCATTATTAAGTATTTCATTGAGCGTGGCCAGGTCAAGAGTCGAAATAATCAGCGGTTATATATGAGAAATTGCATAAATGCGGAATGGCGAAGAATATATATATATATATATATATATATATATATATATATATATATATATATTTATATATATATATATATATATATATATATATATATATATATATATATATATATATATATATATATATATATATATATGTGTGTGTATATATATATACATATGTATATAGTCACATTATCTATTCCAAACAGCTTACTAAAGTAGAGCGCCGTGACAAAATTCTAAACTTGTAAGTACGCCGCGGGCTGAAAAAGATTGGGAATCCCCGTCCTATACGACTACGATATTCAATTCAATTCTATTTATTCAATAATAAATATATATATTACAAACTAACATTTAAGGCGTATACATTAAAAAAAAAAAACAAGTTAAAAAGTAACCAAGAAGACTCTTGTTAAATGTGTAGAAGAATCTCGCTTCGGAAAACTCCTTCTGACACATGGAACAGATCAATATTTAATGTGATATTGTTCAACATGGTAGCTCTTCCTACAGGCATAACCATCGGCAGGTTGGTCCTGTGTATAGGAATGTGAAACAATCTATGCCGACGCTGTCTTAGGTAACTATCGGGAACATACAGACCAATGCTCCGGATAATTTCAGGATTATCGATCATACCGCGCAACAATCGAAAAAAATGCGTAATCAAATACGCATTCTTTCTAGTCTCTAAACTATTGTAGCCAAGCATACCCTGGAGAAACTCGGTCGGGTAGAGCCAAGGGTAATAGCCGTACTCTCTCATGTAGAAATACCTCAAAAACTTATTTTGGACTTTCTCTACCATAAGAGAGTACTTAAGCTTGTGTGGCCCCCAAATCATCGAACCACTCTCGAGTCTACTTCGTACTAAGGGGTTATAAAGAGTTCTCAGCACGCGGGTACTTTCGAAAACCCTGTCAGTACGCAGAACAAATATATAAGTTTATAACAATATGTAAGATATATAAGTTTTAGGGGTAGATGGGTTGGCTTGGCTTACCTTGCCGAAAGCGAGCGGCCTGTGGCGTACTACATCGTGGACGTCCATGGCTGCGCGCGGGGAGCGGGAGGGGCGGCGGGGGCGCGGCGCCTCTAGCCCAGCTCGCGCGGGCTCCGCCCGGGCCGCCCCATGCTGCCCGCTCTCACCCCCGCATGGAACCTGCCGACAGAAGCCGTCCCGTTTATTCAAAAATCTATATAGCGTCGTTTTCCTGAAAAATCACAACATACTTATAATATAATGACAAAACATATCGCTCACTCCTTTCAACAACGTCATATATCAAAAATCGTCAATTTTACCATAAATTGACTAAAAAACCATTAAAAAACCAATGTCAAATATATGCAGTTTTTTTTATTTATTTTAATATTTACGATTTATTTATGCGACGAGTGTTAAGTGGACATATCGCTCACTCCTTTCAACAACGCCATATATCAAAAATCGTCAATTTTACCATAAATTGACTAAAAAACAATTAAATAACCAATGTCAAATATATGCAGATTTTTTATTTTTATTTTAATATTTTCGATTTATTTATGCAACGAAATTTAAGTGGACATATCGCTCACTCTTTTCAACAACGTCATTTATGAAAAATCCTAAATTTTCAGCTGTGCATGTTTTCGGAATGCCCTGAAAATGTAATATATCCCTGAAAAAGCGGCATATTTTAAACTTAATATTTACCCGCTACAGGGCAGATAGTATTGTTTTTGCATTTTGAAGAAAAGATATTGTTTAATTATTTTTTAAAATATCCTAAATATTTTTCAAATGGAATAAAAAACATTCAGGTTAAAAAGATCTGTTGCACAGTAGAAAGTTCAAAAAGTGGCTTGATATTTATTTGTAATACATTTCATTATATTTTTAAACTTTAAAAACGATCACCTGAAAAATGAAGTTTTTTTTATATATGACGTTGTTGATAGGAGTGAGCGTTATGTGGAACATATAAACTAAACTAGTCTTGTTTATTCATACACAAATATATTTATACACATAGGATAGATAGACTGAAAAATTGCTTGACTGGAGGCCTAGAACAAGATGCAGAAGCGTAGGTAGGCCCCAGACAAGATGGGTCGATGACATTAAAAAAGGCGGGTCTGCACTGGAAAAGAGTCGCGTCTAATAGGCAAAAGAATGAGACTGAAGTTAGTGTATATATATATATATATATATATATATATATATATATATATATATATATATATATATATATATATATATATATATATATATATATATATATATATATATATATATATATATATATATATATATATATATATATATATATATATATATATATATATATCTATATATATATATATATATATATATATATGTATATAATATATTTCATTTATTTATTCGCCCGTCACTGAGGTAAAATCAATCCATTTTGAATTAAAGTACCACTATTATAGTGTTAATGATATTGGTAATAAATAGTGGTATTTACTATATATGTGTGTGTGTATCGTAAACAAGCTAAGTTTTAATTTGGTGGAAAGGATAGAGATGTTCAAATTATTTTGATTCATAAAAAATGTTTACATTTTTGTTACAAGGCGCACTTTAGTATGTCTTTTAACAGTGTCCACAGTTCGATGACATGAGAGAAACATATTGCCTACACAAGTGTTTACACATTTTTATAGATATCGCTCACTACTTTCAAGAACGTCATAAATCAAAAAACTTGATTCTTCAGGAGAACGTTTTTAAAGTATGAAAATATAACACAATGTATTAAAAATAAATATTATCCACTTATTGAACATTTTACTGTGCAACAGATTTTTTAGGTAAAACCTGAAGGTTTTTTCTCCATTTGAAAAATATTAAGTTTATTTAAGAAAATAATTAAACAATACATTTTCTTAAAAATGCAAAAACAACATTTTTTGCCCTGTACCCGGTAAATATTAAGTTAAAAATATGCCTGTTTTGCTGGGATATAGTATATTTTCTAGGCATTCCGAAAACATGCACAACTGAAAATTGACGAATTTCGATTTATGACGTTCTTGAAAGGAGTGAGCGATATGTCGTCTCATTTTTGGAAATGTGTAATAATTTCTATTAAACGTATGATATGTCAAACACAAAACATGTTCTTACCTGTCACATACATAAAAACACGCGTTTCCAAATGCAACGTTGTGTAAAAATTTCAAAGCAATCACGGTTAATAAATGCATCACCCAATTTCAGGTGCTTTGCCAAAAAAACGGTGAATAACTTAAGAAATTTGGGATTTTTAATAAACGAATATTTTTATTTTTATTTTTATATAATTTTAATTATTTTTACTTAATTTTTAATATTTCCTGTGATTTTATTAAATTTAACGATAAATACTTATGAAACGTGTAAAAAATCGGAATATCTCCATGGTGAATAAATTGGATTCGATCCGCAGGATTCGAAATCCCGGATATCATCTTCCAAACGAATATCGGCAAAACACTTTCGTTTTATTCAAGTTGTTTTTCGTCTAATCGCGATCAGCACGTGTTTCCACTTTCCACAGCGAAATCCTTTCACAGATATAATAGGCAGTACAAAATAAATAAACCAAGACGGAAGATACAAGACGGCATTACTCGAAATTGAAAACATGTTGACAAGATGGCGGAGGGTAGAATTCTATTGACCTAAATAGCGAATTAACATAATGGCCCCTTATTATTTTGAGAGGTACTTTTTGTACCGGCTTGCTAAATTATAACGAAATAACACTAATGACACGATAATAAAATGGGGAGAAAATATTTATAATTCTTCCCCTTCTTTTTCTGGCCCTTATGCGCACACAATGGTGCAAAGGGCACTGCATAAGATCGTTGCAATGTTAAGTTGATCGTTAATTACCATGTATTAACGCAAGGCGATGAGTCCTGCGGTCCGGAGCAATATTTTTTTAAACACGTGTCACAATAGATTTAAGAAATAGTGGTATTTACCAAGTAAAACTTAAATTAAAAATGGATGGACAGGTAATACACAAATATACCGCAATGTGATTGCCGAATCAATTTATATTTTTAAAAAAATCATACATTTATTTTGGCTTCCAAGGGGTTTGGATCTTGTACCTCTAGCATGGTGCCCAAACGTAATAACCACCTATGGACATTTGTAATAAGACTAATAAATTCCAGTGATTTTTTCAGCATTTTGGGTAAAATTATCATTATTATTATTATTATCAAATTTGTAGCCATATTCATGATTCATACGACAGATTAAATTGTTTTCTACGTATAGGGGAAAAAAGCAATACATTATTAAATATGATCTGACAGTTATCGACAAGTAGTTGTTGAGTAGGGGTTCTTTAAGGTTTATGAATTTGCCTGAATATTTGATATTTGTTCATTTATTCTGTATAAGGAGACTTTTGATATATACTGGCGTTTTTTTGATATACATAATCCATACACGAGTTTAGTTGGGAAATGATTTAAACATTGTAAGTTGATTTTTTTAAATATAAATGAAATAAAGTTTTATTAAAAATAATTTTAAAGGAATCGTCCTTAGTTTAATTATCTAGAAATATATTTTTTTAAATAATCGAGTATTTATTTTTATTATAAATGTATTATCCCCTTTGTTTTATCATAATATGACAAAATCGTATATTTTTCATACTAATGAGTTAATTAAGGATAGAAATATTGCGAAATAATGTGTAATTGTACGTTTTTCTACATACTATATACTCCATACTAAACGAAATACGACTTGAAAATTCGTAATTAAAAATTTTATATCAATTTTTTTTTACGTTATATTCTAAGAACAGTATTATTCAATTGATTCTATAAACACGTGTATCGAGTGTGCAATTTATGTTTTGCTCGGTAAAATCCATTACAATAGTGATATTTACCAAGTAAAACTTAAATAAAAATGGATAGATACAACCACAAAGTGACTGCCGAATCAATTAATAAAAGGTGTATCGAGATTTGTAAGACTATATATATAGTTATAGTTTGTCCGCCTCTGTAGTGTAATGGTCAGCACGCTCGGCTACCGTTCTGGAGGTCCCGGGTTCGATTCCCAGGGGGGTCAAATAAATATAAGTGATTTTTTCACTGCAATATTTATTCAATATTACCCTGGACTGGTACCTGAAGCGGAGGGCTGATCACCTTTCCTTCGTGTGTAAACGATCAAGATAACACTTTGTTCATATGAAGCAGTGCCCTATGCACCATTGGGGTGCGAATAAGGGTTTTATTATTATTTATTATTATATATATATAGTACATTTGAAAAAAGAGTATCTATCAGTACTCAGTACATTTTTATTGTCAAACACTTCATACTCGTACAGCAACAAAAAATAATAATTTTTAATGTAAATTACATGTGGTGAATACCAATTTTGTTGTTATTTATTGCGTGTATTTGCATCATTTTCAAATACCATTTAAGAAGCTAAGTGTAAATTTTAAAGTTGTGTCCTTGGAAAGTCGAAGGATGAAAAGGGGGAGCAGTTGTTATTTTATACTCTAATTAGAAAAAGAATGGATAAATTTTACCACAAAGTGACTGTCGAATCAATTATTAGAATTATAATTCTTTTCTTAGAGATAAGAGGTAGTCTGTAGGAACCAAGGGTAGGGATTTTTTCGGCTTCCGGGCCACATTATAGATAAAATATTTATGTTTTAAAGTGTGTCAATTAAGTATTTTAGAGTGTACAATGAATATTTTTATCAAATATCAATCACAAATCGAAAAAAAACAGTTATTTAGAAAAATATTTATCAAACTGAAGTTACATGAACGATTGAAATCGTAGAGAAAATAAAAGATGCTCATTTATTCCATGACTTGCCGTCTTTTAACTTGTAACGTGACTTTTGCAAAAATACTAAAATATTCTTGATTAAACGCAATTTTATTATATTTTGAACAGAATAATATTGAATACCCTTCATTATTGGTTATATCATGTAGGTATTGAATCTGTTCTAGGGGATGTTTCACTGCACAATTTCATGTCCGGATGCCAGGCGAGCAACAGGCCGAATCAGCATTCAGGTCGGGGTCTGCGTATTAGTCTCCTATTTACAACCCTTCCAGCATTTTATTTAAGGCGAACATTCAGAGACAATAAGTTAACAGTATGCGTCAGGCGTGAGGGAAATACAGAAGGATTTTCACCAAAAATAGGACACGCTCGAGGCAGGGTAAACAAATAAATTCAACCACAAAGCATACAGGGCTTTAAAAATACGAAATATTATAAAATAATTCAGGAATCCTTCGACATGTATTATTTATTGATTTGGAAACTTTCTGGAATAACTTGATGAATTAAATAAAATAATAGAACGCTTGTACAAGACCACTTTTTGAGTTACTTAATATTATATTTATTAACAGTGCGCTCGGCTGCCGTACTGGAGGTCCCGGGTTCGATTCCCAGGGATGGCTCAAATATATATATAAGTGATTTTTTCACTCCAATATTGATTCAATATTACCCTGGAATGGTCCCTGAAGTGGAGGGCACCACCTTTCCTTCATGTGTTAACAAAGATCAAGATAACACTGCGTTTATATGGTGCAGTGCCCTATGCGCCATCGGGTGCTGATGAGGGTTTAAAGATGAAGATGGCATCAATAAATAAAAACTGATGATGAGAACATCTATAGTTCTCGAAACTAGTCGTGTTTACATTTATAAACTCAAAAAGTGGTCTTGTACAAGCGTTTTATTTTTATAATATATTTCAATCCTTCGATATTAGCAAATAAAGAAACCATTTTATCTTCAAATACCTTATTTCAAATTATTCATTCGTCTTGAGATAAAAAAAGTGTTTGCTTTAGAACTAGTCGACATTATAATGAAGTTTTAATAAAATATATTTTGATTTTTAATAGAGCGATTTTAGACTTTATAACGTGGAAAATCGCAAAGTTAGTGCTCAAATATTGAAACACGAGAACAAACGTGTTTGCAAATATTTGTCTTTGGAGTATAACACGTTTAAATATTGTATTCGGAATTCCCCCGAACAAAGGGCCTAATAAGAGTCTGCGGTCACATAAAAAAGAACAATGTCAAGACGTCTAATGGCTTTGTTCAAAAGTAGGTACTTGGTCCATAGATAATGTTGTATAAGGTTCATTTCACAAAAAAGGCAGGAAAGGACGTCATAATTTGGGTCCAAGAACCATAGATAAAACAACAGATTTGTGAAGTCCTTTGTCTATGATGATTATAAAATCATTAGCATCTTCCCATAAAATGACGACCTTTTGAATTTTACCATAAATTAATAAATAATATTTCATAATAAATACAAAAAAATTAACATAATGCAATATTAACAAATAAAAAATTCGTGAGCAGTCACTTTTGACCTTTATGTCGCTCTCTAAGGATTTAATATTTTTTTAGTAAAAAAAAACTAAATAAATAATCAACTGGACATTTTTTTTTAATTAAAAAAATATAAAATATTGCATTTAAGGGTTAAAATAAGAGTGGTCGAAAACAAAGTTCTAGTTTTATTTTACAAAGTTTTGTTGAGACAGGTTCGGGAAATAGAATAACGATGAGTACATTTTTTTCCTTTATTATAAATTCTTTTGCATTTCACAACATAATATAAATACAATTACAAAAAATAATATAAGTACAAAAAAAGATCCCACAAAGGCATGGCCTGTGTGTGAGTATACATAATATTTGAGGTCATAGTAAAGGGCACTGGCAAGAACACAATAGATATTATAAGAAGTAAAATTAGATTGAAAGTGTTAATATAAACTAAAAACACTTGACTTTAACAGAAAACAAAAAAAATATAAAATATGAAAATAAAAAATGTTTGCAAACATGCACTACACGAGTGAAACGTCTAAAAGTAAAAAGAACTTAGATCTGTTTTTTCAATAAATAAATTAAGCAAATTTAAGCAACCATCTCTATTATATAATACAATATGGATCTAATATACTCGGTCTATTCAGCTAAAAGGATACAGGCCAAAGCGCCTAACGTTCTCTCAACTTGAATTAACGAGCTGTAGTGCTTTTTGCCTAGTCGCGGAATTTCAGACGCTTAAAGTAAGCGGTCGTTTTCCAACGAAAAGGTTGCGTGCTTACTTTGAGACTTACTCTAAATATAAAATGATCCAAGTCAAATACGGAGCGACTCTTTTATTATTTTAATACTGTCAACCATATGGCTTCCACGATTTTTTTCAGAAATTGAGCAATAACTCAATTCGCATTTATTCAAATCAATCTATGTATGTTTTTATATTTATACAGAGACGAAGAAGTTATGAACAGTGCCAGATTAAAACTGGTGATTCTAGTGTTTCTCATGTATTTTTTTTGACATCTCATCAAAGATAAGAAGAATATGGAAGACTGGGCATTTACGGGGCCGACAACCGTCATAGGCTGGTTTAAGTGATCACTTTAGACACGCGTAACATTCACCAATTCTACCTTTATTGACAACCACACTACTCAAATGCTTGGAAGTTCTATATACATGAAACAATTCGGAAACATTGTTCTTGAATCACTAGAAATTTACTAGAGACATCTATTGGTGAGATGAAAAGCAGCTTTTTATTGAGCAGAAACTCCTACATCAGTATGTGAGGTCCGAATCCTGGATTATTTCTCATGTATGTGAATAAAATCTAGGATTCGGACCTCACATTTACAAATGAAAGATTTTCTGCGCAATAAAAAGATTCTCTCGTCCTACCATAGATATCTCTCGTGAAATTCTAGTGACTTCAAACACAACGTTCCTATTTTATGTATTAAATGTTAAATTGATCAAACACTGATTTTATATATGTCGTTTCCTCACATTCATTCGAAAATGCCATAACTATACGAAATAATTGTCACAAAATTGATTTTTATGGGTTTATTTAACAATAAAATACAACTCAGTAGACCCGAAAATTCAGTGTTTGATTTGACATTTAAAGCATAAATTATTATGGAGTTCTTAAAATTAAACATCAAATCTATAAATAAATAAATAAAATACAATGTTTTGAGTTTAATCAATATAACTAGAAATTACAAGAGTTTGAGTAGTGTGGTTGTCAATCATGGGTGAATGTTACACGTGTGCAAAGTGATTACTTAAACCAGCATATGACGGTTGTAAATGCCCAGACTTCTATATTCTTCTTCACATATGTTGAGATGTGAAAAAATAATGTGAAAGATGAATGTTAATGTCGAAACCTTGTGGATGTTAGAAGGGCTGGATTAAACCCTCACGCTAGAAAGGATTAGCTTACCCTCCGTATAAGATAAAGGCGAAGGCCACTTCATATTTATGATGTAGAGTTTGATGGATTTTTCAGGTTACTTCTTATAAAATATTATTTTTTATTATAAAGTGACCCTTATCATAAAAACAAGGATTGCGGTAGAAAAGTTTTTTTAGGCGTGCGGTGGTTTAACTTCACGAAGTACAAGGAAATACGGCTTAGGATGCAGCAACCCATGGTCACAACTGTTTTCAAGAAAAAGGCATTCAGCGTTGAACAACAAACTAGACAAAAATATCGAAATCTTCTAGTACACAACCATGATACCCGGTTTACACACAACGAAGGTCTGAAAGTCCCAAGAATTAACAATAAATATGGGAATCGAACACTGCAATATATCGTTCCGAACAGTTTTAATTTGTTCCCGACGGATGTTAGAGGTTAAAATAAAATATGGAACAAAGCAAAATAAAGGAATGTGTAAATAAATAGTTATTTTTATGAAAATTGTAAAATAGTTTATATTCTTCATTTTTCTCTCTTTTTTATGTGTATATTGGGTTAAAATGTTTAAAAACAATAAAAAATGTATGCAAAAAGAACTCCACCGACAAGACACACAAGGTTGCTTGGTTTAAAATTGTTCTTTAACCTTTCCAGGAGTATGGTCCTATATATACGGCGAATACAAAACATGATTTATGACGTGATTTATATCAAAACATGCTTATAGCATCGACTACGATATAAATTATAAAGAGTAAAAAAATATTCATTAAAAAACTCACTCCTGGACAGGTTAAATAAATGTATACAATTTGATTTTATTTTAATGACCTGATGATGGAGAGATTTTTCGAAACCGGTAGTCACGAATAAGTGTTTATAAAAGTGGTATTACACAAAGTGAACAATGGGTGATAAGGAAAGTGTTTTACTTTTTTCTTATCATATATGTATGTATTTTCTAAAACCGGTGCAAGCTTAGCAAAGAGTATATTTATAGAAATTCCACTTTATCAAAAGCTGGTTGGGTCCGTAATAAATTCCCAATCAGTGAATACCGACACTTCAGACCATGAATATTAATGGTAAAGGGATCCTCCATCCCCCGGCCCCTGGGTGGGGGGTGGAAGTAGACCCCACCTGAGAGGGGGTCGGGCTGGAGACTCATGAAACATGCACAGCCTTAATAGTTGAGGCAATAAGTTGATACGTAAGAAGACTTGAATTCACGGAAGTATATACCCTTTACAGTAAGTAAATTAATATGATTTTCATTTGCTTGGAACAAATGCGTTTTATTTGTAAACGTACGTGGAAATTTAATACATATTTTTTTTTTAAATATGGTACGTATGATCCACCCAAAGAAGCGTCACATAGAAAATCATTTTTTATAAAATGTTTATTATTTACTTCAGAATCTAAACCTACCGATTTTCCAAGGACAAGAACATTTTTTTCATATATTAATTTATTTCATTATACACATAATAACAAATTGCAATACCGCGCCCTCACTGAGTTTTTCCGTGCCGAGGGCACATTTTACAGTATTTATTTAATGAATTTTTGTCCGCCTCCGTAGAGCTACCGTTCTGGAGGTCCTGGGTTCAATTCCCAGGGGGGGTAAAATAAATATAAGTGATTTTTTCGCTGTGATATTTATTTAATACTACCCTCGACTGGTACCTGAAGCGGAGGGCTGATCACCTTTCCTTCATGTGTAAACGATCAAGATAACACTGCGTTTATATGAAGCAGTGCCCTATGCACCATTTGGTGCGGATAAGGGTTTTTATTATTATTATATATTTAATGAAAAAAATTGTTTACACAATCAAATACGACATGGCTGAATGATACGATTTATTTCAGATCTACCAACTGAAATGTATAAAGTATTAAACAAGAAGAAACGTACAAATGTAAGTGGTATTTTAGTCTCGCGAAAAATTTTATAGTTATTTTCAGATTAATTTTACTTTAGAAACTTTATTTTTAACCACTTTTATTTTTTATTTTATTTTCCAACTTGTTTAGTAGAATGTAGGTAGAAGAGGCGAAGATTATTTGCAAAGACAGATTTGTGTGGCATTATATTCTCTCTGCCTACCCCTATGGTGAAGCAGCGTGATGGTTTAATAGTTAGTTACAATTTAGAATGTGCCCCAACTGGGAGTTGAGCGCACATTTTACAAAACTTAACTATAGAATTAAATGAAAAGTAAATTATTTATGACAAGTATTCAAATTAGACATAACCGAATAATACGATCTAATTCATTTCAGATCTACGCTCCTCCATTTTCTATTTATAACATAACAATGGCTGTAGAAAGATAGCCCGAAGGGTTTTCTTTTCAAAAATCATTATTTTTTATGTTTCTATAACTTTTCAATGTTCAAAATAGAAGTTGATGATTATTATTCCCGTATAATAAAAATAAATATCCATCGAAAAAAACTATATATTGTGATCGTTGATTACATATCTAAGTAACACACATATACGACAAAAAAGGTTAGATCAGCTTTTTTAATAAACTCTGAAATACATCATATTTCAAGTTATAAATAATTAATTTATTAATTCTAATAATTAATTAATTCTGTCCGCCTCCGTAGTGTAATGGTCAGCACGCTCGGCTACCGTTCTGGAGGTCCTGGGTTCGATTCCCAGGGGGGGGTAAAATAAATATAAGTGATTTTTTCACTGTAATATTTATTTAATATTACCCTGGACTGGTACCTGAAGCGGAGGGCTGATCACCTTTCCTTCATGTGTATACGATCAAGATAACACTGCGTTTATATGAAGCAGTGCCCTATGCACCATTTGGTGCGGATAAGGGTTTTTATTATTATTATTATTAAATAATTAATTTAAATTTAATATAAACTGCTAAAAATATTTTTTCAAATTATATATTATTGCCCATTTGACTCTTCTTTTCCGAAGCCAGTAATTTCCCACCAACATTCTTTCATCGCCCGCAAGTGGGCAATATTGCCCAGTTTGGGAACTTATACTGTAAACTAATGCCATCTATCTCATAGTTGGCAGTAATGTGGAATAGGTTAGTTTGCCGAGGGTAGAACATCCCCTTCAGAATGGCTCGCTCAGATAAACGCAAGTACATTTGAGTCTCACAATGATCGAATAATTGCTTACCCGAAGGTTTGTTTACCGCGTATCAATATTTAAACACACCCCAAACACTACTCGCGCTAAGAAACGGACCCAGTTTCCATTAATTCAGCGTTATAATGTGATCTTACAATTGTGTTAAATTTATGTACATACGAGTACATGTGGATGTACGAAATCGTACCCTTTTAGACAACAATCACTTATAAACTGAATAATACCCATACATCTAACATAACTCTTAAGCGGAAAAACCCAAATTTGGACATTCTCAAAATATTTTGAACAATCATTCAATTAAAAAATTAATCAACATAATTTTTTGGGATACTTTTATCTGAAGAAGTATCCACCTAGATGAATTCTACGAAAACAAGCTTCATTGATTTTCGGTTGATAACAAAATATACATGTCGCTCACTCCTTTCAAAAACGTCACATATCGAAAATCGTCAATTTTCTATATGTGACGTTTTTGTAGTACATCCCAAAGAAAATGTACTTTATCCCAGCAAAAGTGGCATAATTTTAACTTAATATTCACCCGCTACAGGGCAGAAAGTGTTGTTTTTGCATTTTGAAGAAAAGGTATTGTTTAATTTTTTTTAAATATAAGTACCAAATATTTTTCAAATGGAGAAAAAACCTTCAGGTTTTACCGTAAAAGATCTGTTGCACAGTAAAAAGTTCAATAAGTGGCTTGACATTTATTTTTAATACATTGTATTATATTTTTAAACTTTAAAAACGATCTCCTGACTGGAGACTTGACGTTGTTGAAAGGAGTGAGCGATTTGTATATCACACTTTACTGTATAAAGTTAAGATTTTTTTGTTAAAGTTGTCTCTAAAGGTACAAAAGTACTAACATAATTGTTTAAAGTTCTCTTCCAAAAGATAGCACAAAACTTGCTTTTTGTACTAAAAAAAATACAAGATAAGTATTTATTACGGATGATAAAATTTTTCAGTCGGTTAAAGACCATTTTTTACTTTATTTCGTATTTTCAGTATAAAAGGGCATTATGACCTCTTTGGTTCAGATTTCGAATGTTTATGAAAATTACACCCCATAACATGCAATGATTTTTTACTACATAGGATGTGGAGTCTATGGTCTACTTATTTTATATTATCCACGAATATTTCTTTTATCCACGATTATTGAACAATTGAATAACATTTTTTAAGTATGAATTTTACGTCTCGAATGTTACGTTTTCGTATTGTTGAATTTCAACAAACGACAAAAAATAATAATCGTAAATTATCTTGTAAAATATCGAACTGAATATTATTTAGTACTGGGGTGGGTTTGCGCCTCAAGGGTGGATTATTAACTGAAGTATGACTGAAGCTCCATTCTCAGATAAGATTGCATGTTTTCAATAGATTTTTTAAGCAAAAATGTTAATCAGTGAAAATCCATCTTAATCTGGATGAAAAGATTATTTTGATGATAATAATAATAATCATAACAAAAATCTTAGTAAATAAAAATGTTTTGTCCAAAATCTTAAATCTCCTCAAGTAATTCAACTGTCGCATCTAAATTTAAACACAACGTTGCGTTTAAATATGCCATCTGTTGAACGAATCAGCAACACACTAGCTATTCTAAATATTGTTCATGGCGGATAGCGAGCTTATTGGCAGCTGCTGACACTTGGCATTTTCAATGTTTTCTTTTGCATATTTTTTTTTAAGTTTTATTGCGTACATGCTACTTTTGTGGTATTTTCTAAGTAAAACATAATTTAAAAAAATGGATAAATTTTACAACAAAATGACTGCCTACTCAATTAATGAAAAAAATGCATTTATAAAATCTTATTTTTTGTTATGAATTACCCTTTTTCTTAAAATCAAATAAAACAAATGGGTCACAGTTACTTTTTTAGGCTACTCGATTTCGATGGTATTCGTTAATTTTGCTTTTTATTTTTTTAAGGCTTTTTTGAGGTTTATATCAAAATGTCAAATTCATTAGTAGTAAATTTATTAAAAATACTTAAAACAAACCATCTTTGGGACCAGAAATCAAATTCAGAAACGATTTCCTGTAAAAGTCGTTATTTAATACATATTGTTTCAATTGGGCCACCCCTGTATTATCCAAATCAAATTAAAAGGTTCATTAAAATTGTTGATCAATCCAATTAGCGCTTTAACTCCTTAATGAGGATCTTCCAACTGGCTTATTAATAAAAAATAAGAGAAAAGTAATACGTACTTATAACGTAAAAATATTTATGAAAGCAGATACGACAAAATAAAATTCATAATTTTATACAATGTTTTGACATCAAAGATGAAGAAGAATATCAAAGTCTGATCATTTACGGGGCTAACGACCGTCAAAGGCTGGTTTAAGTAATCACTTTACACACGTGTAACATTCACCAATTCTACCCATTATTTACAACTCAAATTCTTGGAAGTTCTATAAATAGTATATGAACCTATTTAGAAACTTGTTCTTGAATCACTTGAACTTCCAAACGCAAACCGTTTACTGTAATTCTCAGTTTCATGTGAAATTATATGGGATATGTATAATGCAGGCAAACCATTAAAATTTTGAAAGAAAACCATACAATAAATAATAAAATATAACGTAATATTGATATCCTAAACCCCAAGGTAGAACAAATCCATTATTTAAAAACAAAAATTTATATTGTGAATGAAAGAATAAAAATTAATAAGAACGCGGTTAAAAAGTGTATTTTAAAAGATAAAAATCCATCATTTTAATACAAATTTTATATTTTCTTTCATATACTAATCGAACGTAGTGATATAACATATAAAAATTGTGGCGTCCACACTGTACGGCGCGTCTTTGTATACCACTCACAACTAAAAATTGATAAATACAATTTTATAAAAATATTACGCATTAAAATATAAAAAGTGTGTGGGTTTCTTGCTAAAATGATTATACTTAAAAATTAAATAACTGTTATTAAGTCAAAAAAAGTAAAAAAGTTTTTTCTATGAAGCCTGGGCTTAAATATAAAATTATATCTCCATCACATAGCGGACACATTTCCTGAAATATTCAGCAGAACTGCTGAAAATAGTCAATCCCGCGCTCAGACAGTCATTAAAATATCATCAAAGTTGTTTTAATGTCAGTTTTATTACAGGCTCAGGATTCTGTATGAAGTTTTAAGTTACCTACCATTGGTTTGATGTGATATCATTATACTGAAGAAGATTTATTATATGCCATTTTCCTGAGATTCGGTCCCTAAATTTGTTATAGAGTTCTTATTAGATATAGAGGATTACAGAGTAATTTAACTAAATTAATTTCATATAAACGGATTACGTTTCTTTGAGATTTAAAATTTTATACAAGTGATGTCGTAATACAACGAGAGTACCTCGCAATCGAGGTATTACCTTTTTTATATCAATATTTATTTATTTATTTTATTTTATTTATTCAAACTTCATGTAGAGAAAATAAATAAGTACATTGGCGGGCTTATTGCTAAAAAGCAATATCTTCCAACCAACCAAAAACAGACTAGTGATATTGATCCAATTTGATTATTATATGTAAGTATAAAGGGAGCTGGCGGTCGAAAAGCCTGGAAGCAGTTTGCGGAATCTATATGCTCCACATAGGGTAAGAATATGAAAAAAAATAAAAGCAAGCAGCATTTTAAAAATAAAATTAAGATACAATGAGCAAATGAATTGAAAAAAATTGATATCATGAATTGATTTTTATTAAGATTTTTTTTACTTAATATATTTTTTACACGGTAGTGCATGAAACGCATCTACAATATTAATAAGGAGTTCAGCGTATTATGTTCTCCTTCTTCTTCTTCTTTTTCTTACATTAGATCTGAAGATCTGTTTTTAAGTCACGAAAGTGACTCTTGTGATGTTGACGCCCAGCTATCCTTCAATATCTTTGGTAGTCTTCCGGAATGGCCGGTGGTATCTCACTAGCCGCAATGTGGGATCTTTGATTCATCCATCCTGTTGCCATGGTCTCTCTAGAATCTTCTTCTTTCCATCTCCATCGTACGACATCTTCGGTTTCACAATTCTGCCTTACAACATTTCTTGATTCCGAATTCTGTATTATGTTCGTGTGACACAAATATTTAATGGTGATTAAAAGAATATTCGAGTTTAGTAGAATGCGGATCGATCCTAAAGCCTCGAAGAGTCGGCAACACTAACCACGAGCCCACAACCCGACTCTAAATATATTCCGTTGTACATAAATTAAATCAGTTATAGCCTCAAACATTTCAGGGTAATAAAAATCATTCCTTTCAGGATTTCACTAGTTTCGGCAAATGCCAGAAATTCTCTACCGACTGAAAATTATATTATTCCGACAGACGCAAACAGATTTAAAGTGAAAATTTTCCTCTTCACGCAATTTATAACGGGAGTACTTTAATTATAAAGCCTTTTACTGGTTGTTGTTTTCTTATAATATAGTCATGGCGTAATTATAAAATAAAATCAGAGGCAAAAGTGAGAGAAGAGTGGGGGTGGAACGTACAAAGATGTTTAGCCCTCGCTAAAAGTTCATTTATGAAATGGGAAATGCGACCGGTTTTATTGGAAATACTCGCGCACAATACACGTTATGCTTTAAAACTTTTAATCGAAAAAATATGTTATTTTCGCCTTTAGAGCACAATACAAGTATGGCGACGTTAAAATGTACCCTAATGTAGCATTGCGCCTTCTTTTGTTCGATTATTTGTAAAGAAAAAAAACCTACGACACATTATGCCGTTTTTCTCATTAATTTTGGTTACTAAAAAATATCTCTTCTTTTTATGTATCTATTATACTTTGCATCATTATTTTGTCAGATACTGGGTTATCCACCCTAAGGATGACAAATTAATATTTTTGAAGTAAGCTTCATAACTGGTTAAATTGTAAGCTGTGTAAAAATTTAAAACATGTTTTCATGCTTTCTTTCAGTATGTAAAATAATCCGGGTTCAGATCTTGCATACATCTAAATAAAAGGGTCTGGACTAAATAAAAGCTTTCTTAATCCAATCGTAGATGGCATAATTATAAGGCAATTGTAAAATACTGAGAAGCTACTAATAAATCATATATATATATATATATATATATATATATATATATATATATATATATATATATATATATATATATATATATATATATATATATATATATATATATATATATATATATATATATATATATATATATATATATATATATATATATATATATATTTATATATACATGATTTTTATAATTATTAGATCTCCTTCTTCATCTTCTTCTTGGTGTATGCTTAGTGGCTTGTTTTAAAGAGGGATTAGCCTCCTACGAGGTCGATTCCTAGCTGTCATATTTAGAATTATTAGGTGATTTTCTTTTCTTAACTTAATTAGAACGCTATTATGAATACATTTTATTGAGTAAGCTTGCATTTGACATTATTTATGTTGCAGTATCCTCTCCTTTTAAGAACTTAGAACAAGTTCGTGTTAAATTAAAACATTAAAAACGCTAACGCAACCTAGATTTATAGATTCCACGATTTTCCGATATCAGAGATATAAACTCGTCGATTAATTTGTGAGTATAATATCCGTTCCGAGATTCTCCGGTTGCGAGAGCCAGCTCCGGTCGAGAAATCAGTATTTTATTGTATTTATTATCCACCTGAATGCGGCTACCCTTACCGTAAGTCGAAAGATCAAAGATGAAAAAATAACAATATTCCGTCTTTGAAGGAAAATGACCTTTGGTGTTTGAGATTACACGGCACATTGCACAGATATGTTCAAAGCATAAACTCGATAACTGCTTCACATTTTGAAACTACTTCACATTTGAACATACGAGTACGTAACTAGGTACTGTTTTAACTACAACAGTTAAGAGCACGTATTTAGAATATTCGTAAATAAGTGGGTTTTTTTCGTTTATAACTAAATAGCATAAGAATTGTATGATTGAAGATATTATTAACTTTGTGGTAAAGTAATATCTTCTTTTTTTTCTTTGTCAGCTGTCACTCCACTGCTGGATGTAGGCCTCTAATATTTTCAACACTTCTTCTCGTTCTCTCCCACGACGGGGACAATGACATGGGCCCATATTTTTTGGGGACGGCCTATTCCTCTCTTCGTGTACCATGGTCTCTACCGCTGAACTCTTGATGGCCCATCTGACCATTATATACACATATCATTCATCGTTCACTTTGTATAATACCACGAGTAAGACGACGGATAAGAAAAGTATTGTAGCATACATATTTAAATAAAAAGTAGATGTAGGCATATATATATATATATATATATATATATATATATATATATATATATATATATATATATATATATATATATATATATATATATATATAAGTATATATATTTATATATATATATATATATATATATATATATATATATATATATATATATATATATATATATATATATATATATATATATATATATGTATATATAGTTTCATTTTCTCAAAATTTACTGAAAAACAAGTTTTTATTCTAAATACAGGCTATAAACGGTTACAAAAAACTCAAAACTACGACAAAAACTACATATATTTCAAGTATTAATAACGATCAGCGTTGTTTTTCTTTTTTTTTCAAATATCTCTGAAAATAACACTTACACAGTTATTAAGTTTTTCGTTGAAATTCTTTGATCAATATCGATTTACTAAATCACTAACGGTAATCAGTGATTATACCCGGGAATCTCATTATACCGGTGTGCCTAATTCATCTCAAGTACCTATTCATCTCAAGCAACACGACAGTCAAAGTTCATAACACAGTAACCGACATCTAAAAAAATTATATGGCTAGTCATTTTTCATGTGAATAACATTTTTTGTCTGCGATGAGATTTAAAATAAAATTTGTTTCATCTTCTTAATTCGTTTTTTTTATTTAAGTATTGATATTTCAGCATAGATGAAGAATAAAATGGAAGACTGGGTATTCACAGCCCTTACGAATTGTTTTAAACTGATTTGAGAGATCACTTTATACACTTGTATCATTCACCATTCTATTCACGATCGGAAACCACACTTCTCAGATTTTGACAATTTATGCTTTAATTGACATATTTTTTCACATGCAAGTTTTTTTCAATCAGCAGAGACCTTTATGAATTGTATGAAGGAAAGATTGTTTCCAGATTATTTTGCATACTAACAGACGCCTGAACATGTGATTTTAATTTTTCATTATATCTTATATTTTGATCGGTAATTTATCATAATAATAGTTTTATGTGTCTAAATCTTTGTTTCCGTATTTTGGGTTTATGGCCACTTTTAACTTATTCTTATTGATAAACCTTCATGACTTGCAAACAAGGATTTTGACATATTGCTCACTCCTTTCAACAACGTCAAATATAAAAAAACTTGATTTTCCAAGAGATCGTTTTTAAAGTTTAAAAATATAATAAAATGTATTAAAAATAAATATCAAGCCACTTATTGAACTTTTTACTGTGCAACAGATCTTTTTATGTGAAACCTGAATGTTTTTTCTCCATTTGAAACATATTTAGTTTATTTAAAAAAATATTTAAACAAAACCATTTCATCAAAATGCAAAAACAACACTTTCTGCCCTGTAGCGGGTAAATAATAATTTAAAATATGCCGCTTTTGCTGGGATATAGTACATTTTCTGGGCATTCCGAAAACATGCACAACTAAAAATTGACGATTTTTGATATTTGACGTTGTTGAAAGGAGTGAGCGATATTAAAAATATTGTTATTTTTGAAATATTTTTTTTATGAATTTATTTGTTTTTTACTATATTTTGTGTGTAAACGACCGAGTCCCAAGGCAACCCTTATGTAATACAGGGAATTACGAAGGCTGTATTCTCCACAGGGTTGCTACTTCACGTCAATAGTGTAATGAAGATGAAGACACTTAATTGATGATTTTCTCTGTTGGTGCTTAGTACCGAACGCTATGTAAATTATTCAATCTATCCTTTATACATCGCTGACTCCTTTCAACAACGTCATATTTAAAAAATCGTTAATTTTCAACTGTGCATGTTTTTGAGAATGCCTAGAAAATTTACAATATCCCAGCAAAAACAACATATTTTTAATTTAATATTTATCCGCTACAGGACAGAAAGTGCTGTTTTTGCATTTTGAAGAAAAGGTATTGTTTAATTTTTTTTTATACAATAAATATTTTTCAAACGAAGACAGAACCTTCAGGTTTTACCTTAAAGGATCGGTTGCACAGTAAAAAAATCAATAAGTGGCTTGATATTTATTTTTGATACATTTTATTATATTCTTAAACTTTAAAAACGATCTCCTGAAAAATAAAGTTTTTTGATATATGACGTTGTTGAAAGGAGTGAGGGACATGTATATTTTCATTTGAATTTGGCAAGGCAGAAAAATCTTTATTTCATCTCGGATGTTTTTCATTAAATCTCAAGCACCTCGTTAGAATTTGAATCTTTCAATATTATGCGCAATTTTATATAAAGAATGCTTCAAATAAAGGAAAATTCCCAGATTTTTTTCCTACAATTTAATTCAATTCGATTTCTTACTTTAAATAATAAAAATGTCTAATATTATTTTGTGTGTTTGTATATAAATGCTGAAAGTTATTTTTTTCTCGTTTATCTATATTTATAAAAATGTTCGCTTGGTGTTAAATTTTGACACAACGTAGCATTGAAATACGCGCGTGTTTTAATATACACTTGTGACGGGTGTTCTTACCTACGACAGGTGAAAAATATTTTTTTTTCTTGATTGTTTTATGAATGCATCGAAATATGCGCCACAATAGATTTTTTTAATGTGGTATTTATCCGAGTGAAATTTAATTTAAAAAATTGTATTTGTTGACCATAATTTATGACATTTTCCACTTATTTTTATAAAACCTGCTTTCATTTCTCTCGGCACCTTATTTAATTTATAGTAATTGTACAACCTAACCGAACGAAAGCTATCCAGTTTATTTGTTTGTTAGATATGTGATAAATTGTTTTAATGTAATATATCTCTTTTAATCTGTATGTAATGTATAAATATTACATACAGAATATAAGAGATATACTTCTAGTATTATACACAATGCTCGGACGATGTAATATTTTTTACATGATTTATCATTACATCATATCTCTTGGTACACTTCGATTTGTCTAGGTATTATAAATGTTTCATAATGATTTGCGTTGCCCGTAACATATATTTAAATTTTGCCCCTTTTTTTGAAAAAAACATATAATTACAGAAATAAAGAACAATGATTCATTCATATCGTTCAAAAGATAGGATCAAAGTGTTAATCTTTTTCTAACTAATCGAAAACGCTTAAAACACACATGAAAATTTGATATTCGGTTATGACTACTGATCGCCACCGATTACGAACACGAAAGGGTAGAATAATATTTACCCCTTGTTCATATAAAATATTTTTTAATTAAAACTAACTTGCAAAAATAACAGTTTTGAGTTATGAGTTGTACGAATTATGTCTTCTTCTTTTTCCTGGCTCGACCTCAACTTTTGGTCTAAGTAGTGTCTTCCAACGACGAGACGACTTGTTGTCTTGGACGAACTTGTTTCCTCTGCTTTTCTTTGCTTTTTCCTGTATATATAAATATATATGTATATATATATATATATATATATATATATATATATATATATATATATATATATATATATATATATATATATATATATATATATATATATATATATATATATGTATATATATATATATATATATATATATATATATATATATATATATATATATATATATATATATATATATAAAAAAATTCTGTTTTTACACTTAGCGGCTTTTGCCTAGATGTAGTCAAACGTTTCATACGCTTTCGGTTTGCGTAACAATTTAGTGAACTTATCCCAACTAAGTATTTTCCGCGTAAAATAACACGCTCACCCTTTTTACTTTACGACTGATATTCAACTCCCCCCGCCAGAAGGGGGCCCGGCCATCAAACTTGAGGGGCTGTGAGTGAAAAGGAGAGGCCCAGTTACTCACCCTAGCTTAGATCGATCACCCGCCCCGCGGCCCGCCACTGCCAGCGAGGCCCGCGGCGATACGACATGATCACGAGTGCAATAAAACGTAAAAACTGGGTCAACATTTCTGGTTTAACCATTAATTGGAGGCGCAAAACGAACTTACCTGCTGATTATCGAAATTACTAAAAAAAATAACCGATATATCTTGCCGACTATTATTATATATTCCGCTGTTGAATATACTTTCAATTGATTCATAAATACCATAATCATAATAAAATATAATTTGTTATTATTTTTTCCCTTTCTCGGATTTAATTTCATTTGACAACATTTACGTGTAGCTTAAATGCAACATAATCGTCAATCCACTTGAAATAAATTAAATCATAATCTAAAATGAGCCGAGATTATTCGAAGTAGGATGTATCAAAGGTATAGAAAAGTTATAGAAAGGTGTGTTTAAAGTAAAGTGTGGTGTACATAATATAAAGTAAGACGTATACAAGATGTAGTGTGATGTATATAAGGTGTAGTAGCATGATTTATATAAGGTATAGTATGAGGTGTACGATGTAAACAAGGTACAGTATGATGTATTTTGGATGAATTATGATGTATAAAAGGTATAGTATGATGTATTTAAGGTAAAGTGTGATTTTATATATATGTATATGGTTTAAAATACATACATACAAAAGGAAATTACTTGCAATTGCCTATAAAAATACAATACATACAGATTTTTGTTATGGAAAATATATTTTACAACAAAGTCGAATTGCGTCTATACATTTAATTTGACAGAATGAAAAATTAGTTCATTACGCCCATAGACTTAAACTCCAGCTTAGTGGTTTAATGGCTTCTTGTATAAAGTGTATGAATTAAATAAATTAAGTTTCTAACGAGAAAATTCTCAATAATTCCACAGCATAAAAATACTTGATAATATTTAGCAGCGCTAAATTTTCCAAATAAATATTCATGTGCAAAATAATATGAACACTTTACCAAATATTTCTTAGAAATATTTCGATCCAGTAATTTTTAGTTAAGCTTAAATTAGAGCATTTTAAGCGTTTACTGCTTAAGTATCCACACTATAGAATAACCCTTTAATTTGATCGTGTTTTTTAGTAATGTTATGTTTGTGTCATTTTATTTAGTATAAGGTTTAAGTATAATATACTTTGTATGGATCATGAATCGATGATGCCTTTTTATATGTAAATATATATTTTTTTAGGATATGAAAAAGTTTATTAAAAAATGTCCTAACAGATTATATTTACACAATTATTAAAAACGTTATAAAGATTTAAGTTTTGCATTGACATTAGTGATACTGCACTTTATATATAACCTGGTTTCGTCGTTACTGATATCATCAACTGGTGGGAGGTTAGGCAAAATTATATTTTAGAAATGCTACTTTAAATCTTTACCATATCTTAAATGTAATCCATTTAAATTCCAATGATTTAAATTTATTTTATAAGAAAAATTATAAAAAGTCATTGTTTTCAACCCCTGACTTATTGTGTAAATAACATTTGTAATACAATTTTGTTTAGCCTCTCACCAGTCTGATGATATCTTTAACGTTGCAACCCAATCACTGGTCAAATAAAATAAATGAGGAAGAACAATAATTTTTAAACGTAAATGATGGATTTAAAGAAGTCCATTAGTTTTTCTTGTTCAGATTATAGCGGGTTAAACTTAAACAGCCTTCATCTGAAGGCCTCATCACCCTCGGGTCAGGATCCGAGAAAGATATGGGACGTTTATTGAGAGAAGTGGATTACATTATAAGTGCTCTATTGTAGGATGTACGAGGGCTGTTTCTCAAAGATGAAAATCTTAAACTAAGCAAAAGATACTTCAGTTTGAAATATGAGATTTTACTAATATTTTCTTACAGATTCCTGATTCTATAAACTATATTCCTGAATCTATAAACATTCGTGTGATGATTGTTCCGCTTTCCATGAAGATAGCGCGTAATTTAAACATATGAATAACAGAAAGAACATATCGCTCACTCTTTTCAGCAACGTCATTTATCAAAAATCGTCAATTTTCAGTTGTGCGTGTTTTCAGAATGCCCGGAAAAAAATTTATATCCCAGCAAAAGCAGCATATTTTTAGTGTTGTTTTTTCATTTTGAACAAAAATTAAATATATTTTTTTTTAATAAACTAAATATTTTTCAAATTGAGAAAAAACATTCAAGTTTTACCTAAAGAGATCTGTTGCACGGTAAAAAGTTCAAAAAGTGGCTTGATATTAATTTTTAAAACATTTTATTATATTCTTAAACATTAAAAACGATCTCCTGAAAAGTCAAGTTTTTTTTTATAAATGATGTTGTTGAAATGTTTGAGCGATATGAGATATCTCAAACCAATATTATTTCCCAAATTAGCCGAACACATTTTAAACGATAATCATTCGTTTAATATTAAATTGGTATTAAAATATTATCCTTATATAAAAAAAGGTGAATTAATTATGGCATTAAAACAAAATTAAGACATTAATAACCAAGTAAATTTAAGTACATATTAGTGCTATTTTAAATATTTTCATTATTCCCATAAATAATAATAATAATAACTCCACATCTCCATCCTCCCTCACTTACTTGCCCATTCATTATCCCACCTACGCACTAAACTACGAATATTTCTCAATTTTAAGTTTAGTACATATCTATCCCTGATGATGACAAGGTGCTTGCAAAAATACAATAAAGCATAATTTTCTCCTTCTGTCTTATGAACGATAAAAAAATAGTTTCCTTAAATTTTATTTCAACGTTAAAATTACATTTATCTAAGTGAAAGGCAGTTTAAAGTAGAACGGCTTATGTATCTATAGTAATGACGCTTGCGCTCGCCGCGCGGTAATAAATTGGCGTCGCGACGCCTGCTCATAAAATTAAATTTATGCAACCGTAAGATGTATGAAGGCGCCTGACAACGGACACCATACTTCGCCTATGATGGCCTTCTGGGACACATTAAAGCAAAAAACCGAGGGAACTATCCTTTATACAGCTAATAAAACTTATAAATTAATAGTTCGCTTGAAAAATGGCCCCATTTTATTACAGATAAAGCTTAATTCAACATACTTTAGCCTCCTTTAAAAGCAATAAATAATTTTGAAAAGAATTTTAGGCAGAAGGTTAAGCTTACGTATCGTGTATATGTATCGCACCGACACTTGTTTTAATATAAAACTAACGAACTAACTAACCATTAAGCCACTTCTCCGCAGGAGTAGACAGAGAGAATAGAACGCCACAAAAATCTGTCTTTGCACACACTCTTCGCCTCTTCCACATTCATACATATTTTCATATATACACGTCGATTGTTCGGAATCCTGACCTGACCGCATTTAAGTATTTGGAATACTTAATAACGCCAAGTCTTTATCGGTCGTTGTTTTAATATAGTTGCAAAAATTAATATACTTTACTCTACTTTAACTAGATATTTTTACTATTTAATATATCATATCTTATTCTTGCTACGCTGCGCCTCTCAAAAAAATTAACCAACATATTGTACTAGGAGAAGGAACGCAAAAAAATCTTAATTATTTGATTGCACGTCATATTCAATTTACTTTTCATAAAATTTCAGGAGTAAGTATTGGAAAATGTGCCCTCGGCACGGAAATTCCCAATGAGTCCATTTTATTGTAAATTGTAATTATGTTACTAACTGACCATCACGTCGTACTCCGCAGGGTTAAGTAGAGAAAAAAGAGCGTCATAGAACTCTGTGTTTGCAAACATTCAAACGTTCAATTCTTAGAAAACATTATTTTCCGTGATAAAAATGTGATGAAAATTGTAATTGTGTATGATGAATGTGTGTGACGTGTATGATGAAAATAAGTAGTAAATAATATTAATAATAATAAATAAGTTACAAACTTTATTTATTGATTCGGCAGTCTATGGTAAAATCTATCATTTAATTTTTAATTTCATTAATTGATTTGGCAGTCACTTTGTGGTAAAATCTATCCATTTTTAATTAATGTTTTACTTAGTAAATACCACTTTTTCTTAAAATCTACTGTGACACGTGTTTCGATGCATTCCGCATCATTTTCAAACACCGTATTTGAAAATGTGTTTGTTTGAAGGTTGTTGAAATGTGTTTGTTTGAAGGTGGTTGTTGAAGGTTGTTGAAAGGTATTTGAAAATGATGCGGAATGCATCGAAACACGTGTCACAGTAGATTTTAAGAAATAGTGGTATTTACTAAGTAAAACATTAATTAAAAATGTAATTTTTACTTGGTGAACACCACCATTTCATAAAATCTATTGTGATACGTGTTTAGTTGCATTCCACATCATTTTCAAACACTGTATCACAATACATTTTAAGAAATAGTGGCAAAACGCTTTAAACTTATTTTAAATTCACATTGTACCCGTCACACGTCACAATCTTTATTCAGAGTACCTGTCCTTCGAACTAATTATGTGCGGAGTTCACCTATATTTCGTATGGCTAGTGATTACAACTCATATTTTAGCCAAGTTGACATTTTCAATTGCGGAAAATCTGCGCTATAAAGTCGAATGGTGAGCATATTGTCCTCTCAGGATCTTTAAAAACTATGCTTCTCTGCACTGTATGTATGTTCTTACTGAATCAACATCACACACATACACACACACCCTCTTACACACATTTTCTCACAAAAATACGTGTTTATTTGCTAGATCTACACTAAATATTTTGTACTAATTATTTTTCTGTGGTTAGCCATAATTGGCTTCTTTAATGTACAATATATCTTTTAATGTTTTGTTTTACATATGTTGCTGTTGTTAACAACAACAGAAACATTAATTTAAAATAAGTTTAGGTAAAACGTTGATGTTATCAGTCGAAAATCTGAATACAGAAAATGACTTGTTTACTTTTATATTTATCAATTTTGTACTGAAAGTGGCTCTAGCGACTAATTTTATTACGATTTTTTTTAAATTCTGCGACAAAAACTCAAATGGTAAACTGTTAAAATTTGGCAAATTGTTCGCTGCATAAACGAAGCGCACAGCTGCGTTTTTTTCAAATAAACAGCATTCACTTCATTTGTTTTAATCCTCTCAGAATTATATCAACTTTTGCGCAACATTTTCCAGAAAATAAATATTTTTCAACGGAAATATTTCACTCTTATTTTTGTCGTTACCTCGGCTTATTTTATATTGTTTCATTCCTTTTGTGATGCTGTAAATGGACGATGTGAATGTCACAAACAATAAAAAAAATATTTCGGTCGCCTAAAAATATTTCCTGGTACCCATTGTTCACATCGTATTAATCTTTAAATCTTGTAAAATTTCATTATTTCCTTTGTTTAATAGAACTGTTTTTTCTCCGTTGTCTGCCGAAGAAATACCACACACCTTAAAGCCAGAGAACATGATTTTTTTAATGTTTTGTATTTCATAATGTAAAAATAATATCATAAAGTCTATATTTGTCATATTGTCGTCGTACAGGAGAAAGTGACCAACTAATAAAACGTAAAATGTTCAGGAGGGCCATTTAAGTCACTTTTGCTTGGCAAGAAAATAAACATCAATGCAGTTAGTCATTTTTAACAAGTCAATATATGTATTATACTTCCAAGTTTAAAATCCTTTGGGACTTTTTTCAGGGCAATATTAAGCTAGTAAGATATCAAATAGTCAATGATCACGTTTTTGTAAAAAATGCACCTAGTCACTTTCTTCTGTATGATTACGATATAATTTATTCTCAATATGTTGAGTGTACACATCATTGTTTATTAGTCGTTTATCTAATTAGGAGTTAATTTATATAGACATCTCAACAAGGATGAAGAAAACAATGAAATTCTGTGTTTTTAAAGGCTTGGGATCTGCCATAGGCTAGTAAGTGATCGCTGTAAAATCACTATTTTCACTAAACTCAACCGTAGATACAAGAAGTAGCATACGAAAGATAGTGTCAATTGAAGTCTAAATACAACTGCTGAAATTTGAGTAGTGTAATTGACATCATGGGTAGAATGGTGAATAATACACTTGTAAAAAGTGATCGCATAAACTAGCCTATGACAGGTCGTTGACTATGTAAATACCCAGACTTCCATAGTCCTTTTTTCGATTTTGAGATATAAATATAATTTATGTACATTGCAATGCAATATCCAAATAAACTGTCTTGTGAACATTCTAGTCTTGCTACGCAATTCATGATATCCGCTATTCAGGTTCTGTTCCTTATTTCTTCAGAGGAAATTTTTATTTTACCAGAAAATTATTCCGATATTTTTTTAGTATTGTCACAAGAATAAATTTCTTTGGAAAAATATCTCTAGTTTACCGATGACGTCATACTGGAAACTTAACGTCACATTTTGTTACGAGGGTAAAAGTAGGCCCATATTTTTTGTTATCTTTGACTATTAGCTATCGGTAAAAAAAAAACTAAAAGTTTCGCGTGCTCTCTTAACTGTGCTGTAGGTTCATCCAAATCAACCCTATCAAATAAAGCAATCATTTATGTATTTTTTCTTTATCAGGGCGTACCATTCCCCGCTTTTGACCCAGAAATATTCCACATTTATGTGTGTAATTTACTGAATAAATTTCAGGGCGGATTCCTATGACATCTATATGTCTTTTTATTCGAGAGATTCATGAATAAAACATAGAAAAGGTTAACACGCATTATATCATGGATTTTTCAACATAAGTATAACTGAAATTGTTTTGTCTTTTTGAATATATTACTTAAATTGCAAATCATTTTCCTGTTTTATATTTTTGAAATGATATTATTTATTCTGACCCTTATTCGCGCAAAATGGTTCATAGGGCACTGCATGAAATTGATGCAATGTCCACGTGTTTATATGGCTCGGTTTGGCTAAATTAAAATAAATCAAATTAAAAGCACACATATCTAATAACACATATAAAATACAAAAAAAATCTATGAAAGAACAATGCAATAAAAAACATTGAAAATGAAAAGAGACTGCAGCTATCAAGAAGCACACTATCCGCCGTGAGCCGTGTTATAAGCCAAAGCGTATTGTTGACACTATCAACAGATGGCGCTGCCATTGGGGGTAGAAAAAAAAATATTGAAAAAACGCACATTTTGAAGTACAAATTTAATTTAATTTAAGAGCAAAGCATATTTTATTTCGGCAACAGTACAAACAAAATTACTTTTAATTTTGCTGAAGGTACCTACTTGGTTATGCGTTTAAATTATTTAAAATGTTTGTTTTCACGATATGTTTGTTCTTAGAAGAAATTGAACAAAAATTAAACAACAAAAAAACAGAAATAAAATTATATAGTTTTACTAAGAGAGGTATTTATTAAGCTTATAAGTTTACTACAGATCATAAGATCAGAAAGATCCATTTTCGTGTGAATTTATTCTTCATCCGACTTTCAAAGCACATGAAAGGAATTCAAGAATAGAACGAAAAAGATTTTTCCAAACAAAAGAAATCGTTTGCTTCACAAGTTCATATTATTTTTTTTTATTAAACTTCTAGCCGGTTTAATGAAAAGCGCTAATTTTCCTTACTAAATCTCCCAGTGCGAACTGAGGAGCGATAAAGCCAGTCGTTTAGCTGTATTCCATATCCCATATAACCGACTAACCTCAGTATAAGCAGTGGCGTGGAAAAAGTTTTTAATTAAGGTAGACAATAGGGAAACAGCGTATTAATTAAATTAAAACTAGGAACTGGTATTTTTCTTATGATACCGATATATTACAGTATGTCACATATAATAATAAATAATAAAACCCTTATCCGCACCCCAATGGTGCATAGGGCACTGTTTCATATAAACGCAGTGTTATCTCGATCGTTTACACATGAAGGAAAGGTGATCAGCCCTCCACTTCAGGTACCAGTCCAGGGTGATATTGAATAAATATTAGAGTGAAAAAATCACTTATATTTATTTGACCCCCCCTGGGAATCGAACCCGGGACCTCCAGAACGGTAGCCGAGCATGCTGACCATTACACTACTGAGGCGGTATGTCACATACTAAAGATAATAAATCTTAACTAACCATCACGCTGCTTCTCCGCAGGGATAGGATATAATGCCTCACTAATATGTTTTTTTTTTTTGCACACAATCTTCGCCTCTTCCACATTCATACGTCTTCTCTTACTTTGACTCCTGAATAAGATACTAAAATAAATACTCTATCGGAATGCCAATTGTGGGCTTTGTTGTTTAAAATATTTATTTACTTGAAAACTTTGCTAAAAAAATTCTTAAAAACAGCGTTGTGTTTCAAATTCCGCTATATACATTATACATGGAACTTGCCTTCTGACCCATATCGGCCAATCAGAGAGCGGGGATAGGTACAAAATTATGATTACGTCATTATCGGTTTGTGTGTCATGTTTTTTTAAAGTACTGAATAATTTTCTAAAAAATATAATGGGAAAATCACCTATTTTATATTATTCATAAGACAGACAAATCTTTTGAACATAAATGTTACCCGGAGAATTCTTAATTTTTTGTAAAATCGACTTAAATGTATCGATTATATATATATATATATATATATATATATATATATATATATATATATATATATATATATATATATATATATATATATATATATATATATATATATTATATATATATATATATATGTATATGTATATATATATATATATATATATATATATATATATATGTATATGTATATATATATATATATGTATATATATATATGTATATATATATATATATATATATATATATATATATATATATATATGTAATTTTATACTATGTAATTTTTCATAATGTAACTATCTTTTAATATTATTCTACATGATTTTTAATTACTAACAATCACATGTCAGAAATAAGGACTCTAAGGAGCATACCCGGCAAAAGTCTACGAGATAGAACAAGGAACAGTAGGATAAGATAAATATGCGAGATCAAAGATGTCATTAGATGGGAAGGCAACGAATAAGACAATGGTATGCACATGTGAGGAGAATGGAACCATCCATACTCCCCCACATTGCACTGCACGGGTTACCCCAAGGCAGACCACCAAAGAGATGGATTCGGAGGTGAAGCATATATTATTTTAAACGAAATAATATGAAATTCTGAGATATTTTAAAACGATAGACGTTTTGTCTTAAGTAGAAACACCTAAAATATACAAAATATTTCCATTTCGATCAATAATTTGTTGATTAATCGATCAAGAGGATGAATTTGCTATGTTGAAATTTTTTTTGACATCTCAGCATAGACTAAGAAGAATATGAAAGTCTGGGCATTTTTACGGGGCTTACGGCCGTCATATGCTGGTTTAAGTGATCACTTTACACACATGTAACATTCACCAATTCTACCCATGATTGACAACCACACAACTCCAATTCTCGGAAGTTCTAAATATATACCATATTTATGATTCAATTTTGAATCATAGTGCTTGAATACCTTGAATTTCACTAGAGACTTCTATTGGTGAGATGAAAGAAACTTTTTATTGAGCAGAAACTCTTATGTAGTATGTGAGGTTCTGGATTATAATCTCATACACGGGAAACGCTAGAAAATATCGTTTCATTTTAATAATTTAGCTTATAATTTGACCAGTTAATTTATTTACAACATTTTAAGTGTGTCCAAATACTTGTTTACAAATATGGGTTATCTCCAATAATAGGAGTTAGTTTTTAATATCATTTTTTGACATCTCAACAAAGATGAAGAAGTATATGGAAATATGTACATTATTTTTCCATATTCTTCTTATATATAAGTACTTGGACACTCTCGAAATGTTGCAAATGTTGATATTTTACCATTTTAGGATATTCTGCCACGTGTACGCTTGTAAGTAGAATATTCACTCCCTTTGTGGGCTTTAAAGGATTATGGATGGGAGCTTACAAATTGATACGGTTATAACCGAATTGATGCAATAATCCCTGGAGATTTGTTTCCATTGGAAATGGATCGTTCAGTACATTCACTACCAATATTAAATATACTTGCAGATATTATCTACTTACGAGTACATAATTGGTATGTACGTTAGTACGTTGGCGTCTGTTCAGCCCTATTTTACCCCAAGCCGATTTAGGGGAGCTCTAAATTAATCCTTCAGTACATATTTTTTTACCATAAGCAATAATTTACTTGCGAAAACTGTGTATAAATTTTTACTAACGTTGTACTTCTAAAAGTCCATTATTTTTACTCTTACGTTTATTTCAATAAATTTACAATACGACTAATTTTTAAAGAAATCCTAATGAAATTTGATTCACGATGATAATTTTTACATATTTTCTGATTTTATAAATATGTCGTTCGTAAGTAAAAGGCTCGATGCCCTCAATTAAAATAACAAATATGTGTCATGTTGCAATTATAAGTAGATTTGTTTTATTAAATTAAAAAGAGGTTTATTTTTGTAATTTTTTGTGTAAACCTTATCACCATGCAATGGTGCATAGGGCACTGCATCATATCGAGGAAGTGTTATCTTGATCCTTAATTGCATGAAGCAATGTGATTAGTCCTGCACTTCGTGTGCCATTCCAGGTTGATGTTAAAACAGTAAAATCATTCAAATTTATTTTGGCCCCCCTGGAAATCGAACCCAGGACCTTCAGCATGGTAGACAAATGTTCTAGTCTATGTGGGCTGACAATCTACAAATATAACCAAGGGTGGGGTTTGAATTTAAAATGAAATTTCGTAAAATAAATGCCATCCCGATCAATAATTTGCTCCATTTCACAAACAAATTAATCGGTATCGATGAATCTCGCTTGTACACGATAAAATAATGCACATTTTAAAAATACAATATGTAAATTCCTGTTAAGTTTAGTATTTACAACAGTTTGCAAATTTAATTTTTTGTTTGTGTCACACAGCTAATTGCTGCTCACTTTTTAACAAAGCTCAGCAAAAACGTATGAATTTATATTCAAATAGCATGTTCGCAATAGTTAAAAAGCAAACACATTTAAAAGTGAAAATAAATAAACCATTTTCTCATATTAGGCGGACATTTATTGAATGAAAAACGCTCGGGTTACACAATAATTAATCTGTAATTTATAGAATTACTAAGTTGGTATTTATTTTATTGGAGATTTATTAACGAGCGTGATAATTAAAAAGAGTGAAATTTTTATGTTGGATTTATTATGTGTAAATATGCCTTATCAAGTTTGCCATTTCAACAAGGCATTTTTGGCCTCTGTAACGTAGTGATCAGCGCGTTTGGCTACCGTGGTGGAGGTCCCGGGTTCGATTCCAAAAGAGTTAAAAATATATAAAATCTACATAATACTTAGTGTTGCATCAATTTGGTACTATGCCCTGTGCACTATTAGCTGCATATATCGTATATATATATATATATATATATATATATATATATATATATATATATATATATATATATATATATATATATATATATATATATATATATATATATATATATATATATATATATATATATATATATATATATATATATATATATATATATATATATATATATATATATATATATTTATTGAGGTAAAAAATTATTATTTACGGATATCGCTAAAATTACTAAAAATTGTAAAGTGCATAAAAAAAGAAGAACAACATTCACTTATCCATATTCGCTCCCTATGCAGAGCATATGGAGTCCAATAAGTATTAAAAAATGATAATACGTAAACATGAAATTAAGTTTTAAACAAAATATAATACGTTAAGTGGGCAAACAAAAGATCAGCGATTTTTTCAATTAGATTATGGAATTCTATAAAGTAAATGCCAGTTTGATAAAGAAAATACTGTATTTATGAATTGATTCGGTAGACACTTTGTGGTAATATGTATTTATTTTTAATTTAATTTTCACATGGTAAATACAATTTTTTCTCAAAATCTATTGTGATACCCAAGTATTTCGATGCATCCCGCATCATTCCAACCCATACAGTGTTTGAAAATGATGCGGAATGCATGGAGACACGTGACAATTTTTTTCACTTGGTAAAAACGATATTGAGAAAAAGTGGTATTTACCAAGTGAAATTTAACTTTTCTTACAAAAAACAAATAAGAAAATTGTGTCCACCTCCGCAGTGTAATGGACAGCATGCTCGGCTACCGTACGAGAGGTCCCGGGTTCAATTTTTAGAAGGGGGGTCATTTATTTAATATTATCCTGCACTGGTACCTGAAGTGGAGGGCTGATCACCTTTCCTTCATGTATTAAATTATCAAAGCAGGGTTATCTGCTTGTATATGATGCAGTGCCCTATGCACCATTGAGTGCGAATAAAGGTTAAAAGAAGAAAGAAAATTACACCAACAGTCCAGCCGCTTTACTAGTTGTTTTTAGTTGCCACAATACAGTTGCCAAATACCTTTCCTTCATGTGTTAACGATCAAGATAACTACGTTTATATGATGCAGTACCCTATGCACCATCGAGTGTGGATAAGGCTTTGAAGAATTATATTTGTAATGGAACTTTGTTGTGACTACCCTGTAGCGGCGCGGGGTAGGAAGGTTCCTCGACGTCATAATAATTATGGTTTTACTCCGCAGAACAAACTTGTTGTGACAGTATGGCCACGTGATTTACATAGAAAATAGATGCAGATTTGTGTATTTGCATACGTCAGAGCGCGCTGATGAGTCTTAAGTGAGGACGTGAGAATACATAAATAAATATATGAATAATAAATTTGAGAACAGAAAATGAGCGAAAACACCACGGGTACCTTTTGTTTTTGTCGAGTACAGCGTGAACACAAAGCGAATGGAAAGCACTCTTCAATGTATTTAGAAATATTGACATAGTACAGAAGACCTGTAGGCGCTGGTATCAAAGGTGTGTGACGTGTGCAAAGAAATTAATTTGCTGATGAATGTTGGCTAATCCAAAGTCATGGTTTTTGAAAGAGCAAATGAAGATCTTTTTTTTTTTTAAATATACTTTGTAATTTTTTATATGTAAATTGTATACATTTATTTGAAGTACAATTTTGGACATATTTAACAGCCCTACACATACGAACGTACGTGATACGCGCGGTTTTTCTTCACCGTTCCACGCTAATCCGTATGACCTAAAATATATATGTTTCAAAAATATTTAATGCGTACCGGATACACTGACAAATCTTTTGTCAGGTTTCATACCTGACTATATTTTGTGACAACAAACGTAGTGATTTTTTGCTTGTTTATAAAAAATATGTCTGAAAATAACCCGAAGGTAGGTGGTTAAAATATTTTTTGCAGAGACCCACCAAGCCACCTTGTCGGTGGAGTTTTTTTTACATTTTTTATTGTTTTTATCCATTTGAACGTAGTATACATACAAAGAGAAAAAAAGAATATAAACTATTTTATATTTTTTTTTAATTAACTCTTAATCATACCCATTCCGTCTCATCTGAGTGTAAAATAGCAGAAAATAGGGAAATTTTAGGACAAGTAGATGATTTCGTATATTTTAGACGTATGTTTTCTAGAATATGATAAAGTAAGGAGGGTGAATGCTGGGAACAGGGGTGAACGATGCACTGAATTCAGTTATAGCCAATAAAAACCCATCAGCGAAAGCTTAACAAACAGTACACAACGGAGTCCTGGTTCCACCCCTTATTTATGAATATGAAGCATGAAGTTGGCAAAAGAAGGATGAAAGTAGACTGAATGCGGTCGAAATGCCATCTCTTAGATATATATGCGGTAAAATGTTTGAAAATTTTTACGATGCTTATAATTTGACCAGTTATTTTATTCACATTTTTTGTTGTTGTTTTTTTGTAATTAATTTTCCCGATCTATTTTTTATGATGCCAATGTATAATTTATAGCTAAGGAGTTTACGGTGATTTCGATGAAAGTACCACGTTACGATTCCCTTTAAAGGCAGAGGTAAGGGTGATTTTAATTTTTAGCCAATAAATATTAATGAAGTATGAATATTCAACGCTGGTAGGAAGATTACTCTCGTCCTAATTACAGGAAATTCAGATGAAAACATCTAAAGATAGAGTCTGTATTTAATTTAATACAAGTTAATTTAATTTATTGGAAATTCAGAGTTTTACTAAAAAAATAGACAAAAGAGATTTGATTATTAAATTCGGCAGTCACTTTGTGGTAATATATCTATTTAAAATTCAAGTTTTACCTGGTAAATGCGACAATTTCTTAAAAGCTATTGTGTCACTAGTTTCCATGCATTTCGCATCATTTTCAAACACCGCATGTAAAAATTATTAATACGAAAAGTCATAAACCACGAAATTTTGAAACAAAAATTATACAAATATGAAAAATCATAAAGCCATAATTAACAATAAGACAATGATTAAAGCCTCTCCCTAATGTTCCCTCTGACAAAAAGGAATAAATAAAATAAAAATAAGAAATAGCTCCCACATCCTACTTATCCTTCAATGTTCCAAGGACACGACTCTAAATTTTAGACTTAACTTCACATACGGTGTTTAAAAATGAAGCGGAATGCATCGAATCACGTGTCACGATAGATTTTAAGTAAAACTTAAAAGAAAATATTGAATGAGTATAATTCTAACAAAATGGCCTTTAGGAGAATTTTGCACGAAGAAATTTCATCAAAACTAACACTTGTTTTCAAGAAACTCCTTTAAAGAGCCGTAAGTTTATCCGGAGCCAGCGTAAAATTTTTATGTTCCTGAATTTCTAACATTACTTGGAATGAAGTTTCGCTGCCTGAAAACTGAAAACTCGCCCGGCGCTGTATACTCTACACGATGGACACAATAATACTTTTAAACAACCTCGTTGTTGATTTCCCAAATGCCATATTACACATTTTTCAGTAAAACTGAAAAGTTTAAAAAATAAACGATAAAATAATCATGAACCATAAATCACTCCGTTGACAAAAATATAAAAAAAATAAACCTTAAGAGGTGAGACGTATTTTATGGTGAGAATATTTAAAGGTATAATAACAACGTTTTATTTATTTACATATCCAATGAGCATTTTATTTCCACTCGGGAGTAAAATCATATTTAATATCCATACTATGTATTTTTTTAAACTATTCTATTTGTGGCGTTTGTAATAATTTGAGTACGTCCAAATCCTTGTACTTATTTACTAGATGTAATTCCTGAGAGATTATTATTTTGGCGTTCATAAATTTGCTTTTAATTATGAAACGCATTGCGCATTTTTATAATCTTGGTTAGTTGCAACCAATGCCATATCTATCAACTAGTGCTGAAAAGATTATACTCCCGTCAGCTCCCGCTCCCGGCATTCAATACTTGGAACAAGGTCCGCTAACTCCGTGGTTACAGTATAGTACATAGAATGTAGACTACAAGTCAACCAGTAAATCAGTCGCACAGCATCGTTTCGATTTTGGTGTAAAGCCGAGAACGAAAATGACAAAAATTAAAAAAATATATATCTTTCATATTTCACTACAGATTTTTATTAGAATAGTGCTTTTTCCTGTTTTTTAATTTGTTTATTTATTTTCTAATAAAAATGTATACCCTACAATCAATAACAAACTCCAACATATTGACAAGCAGAAGGTCTGTCAAAATTATATGCATATAATACATTGTTTCATATTTAATATTTACGAGTATCTATAACGACAACCGTTTGAATAACCAAACAGACGTAGGTACTTTTATCTATAGTTCCAAAGTTTTCTTTATGGTCACCCTTGGGAGCATTTTAAATGCGGCCTGGGTCGGTTTTCTTCGGCATCTTACAAAAATAGAACAATGAAACCTGCTAAAGTCCGGTTAAAAATTTAAATCGGATATTTTCCTTTCCTTTTTTATTTTCTATGCCGAATACTATACAAGGTGTTGTAAATTGATCTTGCATTGTCATGTTTGTAAAATATGTATTTTAGTTTGTGACTTTTGCGTGGATTAGTTTTTTGTTATCAACAAGGGTTTACAACGCTACATTTAAAAATGAACTCATCAAAAATTCTACTGATTTTGACTTACACTACAAAATATAGTAATGCGAATTTGTCCCAAAATAATTAAAATTCAAACCAATCAAAATTCCAAGAATTATATCAAGGGACGAATAACCATGTTCTACATGGAGACATCTGTCTTTCTGTCATCTATACATCTATAGTGTAGTAGTTGGCACATTGGTTCACCGTGCTGGCAGTTTCGGGTTCGATTCCCAGGGGGATCAAAATATAAATAAATGTTTTTTCACTGTAATATTTATTTAATATTATCCTGAAATGGTACCTGAAGCGCAGGGCCGATCACCTTGCATTTACACAATAAACGATCAAATTAACATTGCACCAATTTGATGCAATGCCCTTTGCACTATTGAGTGCGGTTAAGGGACACCTGACTTCACTTAATATAAAGACGTCAATAAAATGTTTTCTCATCCTAGTTTCATATCAAGTTTTTGTTACCATTACACAAAATAAACAATAATAATAAAATGCTCTAATTTCAGTATCTAGTACATCAATTAAGCACCTACCATTACAAAGTACTTTTTCTCAAGTACAATTTCACTCTGGCAATAATTTTCCCTCTAAAATAAAAGAACAAAATGGTTTCCGTTTTCCGCCAATTTCTTATCTCGTCTGTGGATTTAGCACACACGATATAAGCAACGTGTATTCCCTGTAAGTCCATCTTGATTTGTTGTTCGTAATTTGAATCCTCACATCGCTGTGTTCCATTTGTCTATGGAAGTTGGAAAGCCGTAAAAGGGGAAATGGCCTTTAGTAAGTTGGGCGTAAGATCCAATATTCAACATTCCCAAACTTGGCCCCCAGGCGCCTGGAACGTAATGTGTGTCAAGGAACGGAAGAGGCGATTTGGAATACGACACTGAAATAACCTTTATTCGTGGCACACATGCGGCGAAAACATAATAAATAATCTTACAACTAACAAACAAAAAACACCGGATATTTGTCACTAACATCATCAATACATGTCATCACTAATATCGTAACGATAATAATACCCAGTTATTTTAAATTTCAACTTTATTAATTAATACTATACGTATCTTAAGTTGAGAAGAAGTAGTCCAAATATTTAAAATACATAATCATGACAAGTTTTATTGGGTATTCTCCTGCTCTTATTTCCAACTACATTCGCCTCATTAATTTGTTTTTTGGTTGTTTCTTCACCCAATCGTCAGTCCTCATTCACATCTATCTTAATTTTATCGATAATGTTTTTCTCAGCCTTGTATTTTTTCCTTATATCACCATTTGAACATCTATCATACGTCGTTTTGCCGCATATTTGCGTCTGAGAGATTGCATTTCGATTGCAATCAGTCTACTTTTATACTTCTTTCGACAACTTCATACTTTAGTTCCATACGTTAGGGTTGGTACAGGGACTCCAGTGTGTACTGCCAGTTTAGCTTTCGCCGTAAGACTTTTATTTGATGACTGTTTTCAGTACACCGTTCACTTTGTCCCTAGCATTCTCTCTCCTTTCAATCAATCTTGATTAGTCTTTCCATCCTTAGAAAAAGCATTTTCCAAATATATGAAATCTTCTACCTGTTCTAAAATTTTCAAATTTACTAATATTTTGCACCCAGATCTACGTAGTTCATTGATCTCTTTCAAAAATCATAAGTTAAGATTTGTCAACATTTATCAGCAAATCACTTTCCTTGCACACATTATACACTTTTGTCACCAGCGCCTGCAGACTTCTCTACTATCGGCAAGAAGAACAGCATCCTCAGCATACAAAAGACAAGATACTGTAAAACTGTTTATTTTAGCTTCAATAGTACTATGGTATTACACAATCATTCGTATTATATTGTCTCTTCTTGATTCATGTTTATTGCGCGTTAATCAAATTAATTAAAACTATTAATTACTAGGGTGCATTATGCAACCCTGTCACTAATACACACAATGGCTCCACTGCTCCGAATTGCATGGTGTGTGGTAGATCCCTACCAATACAATCGTGTGCTTCCCAAAATGTGGGATTGAAATAATATTTCGTCATTTATTGCAAAAAAATTACTAATGTGTGAACAAGAAAAGTTATATTTATATGTAAATACAATTCAAATATAAAATCGGGACGGCGAAAAACACGCGAATATTTCAAAGACCTGACATATTTGAATATAAAAATAAAACACTTTGACATTATAAATGTAAAAGGGCTAGTTTTGAACATCGAGATGTTCTCGAAACTAGTCGTGTTGACATTATTGAACTAAAAAAGGGATCTTACACATTCTTTTCATATTTATATCTAAATTATAATATTATTTTTTGATATCTCAACATTAATGAAGAAGAATATGGAAGTCTGGGCATTAACGGCACTCACGACCATCATAGGCTAGTTTAAGTGATCACTTTACACACGTGTAACATTCACCAATTCTACCCATGATTGTTAACCACACTACTCAAATTCCTGGAAGTTCTATATATATGATCCAATTTCGAAACATTGTACTCGAATTACTAGAGAGATCTTTTGGTGAGATGAAGATGTTTTATTTTATTTAACAGATTTTTTTATTTGTATGTGAGGTCCGAATCCTGGATTATAATCATATAATGTCAAACGCCAGAAATCTCAAAGTGTTAGACACACTCAAAATGTTGTATTTAAATTATTATATTATTCCACAAAATTATTTATATTCAAATCATTCTTTTAATCCATCAAGTTGATTCCAAATCAATAAATAATAACGAGTAATTAAGCAAACAAATCATTAGTGCTAATAGGCTAATCGTTCATGTGAAATGCGCACCAAAGTTTCGATTGTTGAAAATTTAAGTGGGTCGGGCTGAATAAAAGTTTGAGGAGCCTTGCTCTAGTACCCTTTCTGGGTATGAATGTATGCGCATAATGGTGTGTAGTAGGTGCTTCAATTTAGTGTAAGTTGGCAGTGTTCCTGATAAATGACATGTGTTTAGCGATAGTCGAGGAAATGCATAAATTAGAAGTCTCAGGCGGAATTGTCACGAGTTTGTGCACTTTATACACTGTACAAGTAGTGTCAATATGTATGTATAAACTCACTGTTTGAAATCTGGAAGGTTAACATCTAATTTACTGCTGTTTCTAATTTAAATTCGTACTTTTATGGTTTAAAGTGTGAGCAATTTTCTCACAGTTTTTTTCCCGTGTTGTAATATTTTTAATGTTACCTGAACCCGATATGTTATCTGATTACTTTGCCTTTACGTCATTTACTATCGAAATAACGTAGAATTATTTTTATGAAATATTTTGTGCTAAAAGGGGTGTGAACTTGGAGCAAGGGGGTGGATTGATAAAACGTATTAGCATATTTTTACCGGTATTCAGATATTATGTTTATATTTGTCCTTTTAACGAAAAATATATTTACAAAAAAAGTCTAGGCCGATCCTCGCCCCTATATTGGATTTTCATTCAGTTACGACAATAAGTAGAAATTTAAAATAACTCTTTTACTGTATATCTTGCACATTCGCTAAGAAAGAAACGTCAGCTAAAAAGTTTGGTTTTGTTATGAGCGTAAATATTAATTGATATTTTTGTAACTTTTTTTTCCTGACGAATATTACATTTAAATATATCATTTTACTCGCCGAAAATGTCAAACACATGCGATAACTACGGTAAAAATTCCAGTAATTAATGGCACGTTGATATGTAGATTGAAAACTAATGACATAACAGGGTTGATCGATGGTTTTTAAATTTTTTGAAAAATTTCGTAGATAGAAAAGACCTTTAGTAAACCTAGCATATACTTTGATGATTCAAATTAGTGAATTCCATCGTTACATCTTTGCATTTTCTCAATTTGTCCCGACAAGTTAGTGACGCAGTCAAGTGCAGTGTGTATGATACTTCATACATATTAGAGGATTCAGGTTGTTTAATATAAAATTATCTGAATTGAAGATTATATTTTAAACATAATAATTACTTTTCATTGGAATTATTGCACAATTAACAAAGAAATAGACTAAGCTCAATAATTTAACCGTGGTTTTCTAAATAAATATAAAAAACTAATGCCGTGTTGGCCTGTATCATTCTCAGAATCTCAAATTTAAAATAAATTAACATGCAGATCACGACTTAAGAATACTGGTTTGAAACAAAGATTTCATAATTGAGTTCAGAATTTTCAGTGTCTATACATCAAGAATACCAAGAAGGATAAGACAGAAATGGGAAAACCTGAATTGCCATATTCTAATTATTCAGACTACCAGATAAGAAGCTAAATTGCGTTTTCTGAGAGAAAATTATGTTTTATTTCAAATTAAAAAAAATTGCAGTTGAAATGAAAATATAAAAGCGACACAGAATGTCTTATTTTACTCGTAAATAAGCCAAGATAGTGCACTCAGTACTGTTTCGAATCGCTGCTTCATTACTTACATGAACACAAATTCCAAAATACACTAATGGAATATAAGGGCTAAGAAAAGAACATCGAACATACATATTGCACGGCGATATAAACTCAATAACTTAATAAAAAGAATTCAATTTTTGGTATCATTAATTTCCTGACAGTAATATTCGTTTCAAATCAGTTCAATTTCAAAATGCCAACATCATTAGAAATAAAAGTCCAGAAGTAATGTTAAAGTTATCTAGACTACGTAGTTAATGCGTTATCTATTCACTGTAATTCCAGCCCGGGTTATCTGTTTGTTTATCTTTCAACTTACCGTTTGAACTTTACGTTTATTAGGTATAATACTCTTTGAGTTTTGTATAAATTAAGGTAATTCAATAAACACGGCACGTGATCATAAACGCAGCATCTTACCTGTTTGAATTTACCTCGCGAGCCGTGCGATGGCGGATCTATTTTAAAATGGCGCCGAACTGGCTTGTTTGATCTTTTCATACATATCTCAGTAATTTAACCAAATGACACACAAAGATGGCGCCGTATTTACATTTGCAATAAAAGATTTAACGACGCCTGTCGCAAGGCTAAACGCACCGTTATGAGTTGGGTAAACAGATGTACGAACAATATATTTATCAAGTACCTACATAACGTGTCGGGTTGTGGTTCCGTGGTTAGTGTCGCGGACTCTTAAATCAGAGTTTCTCGGTTCGAACTCACTCTACAACAATTTGATACCATTTTTAAATAATGAGCCGCTTAGGCTCACATAAAACGTACGAAATTGAAATATTTGTGTAAATATAATAATAAAAACACAAATATTTCTGTTTTTATAAAAAAAATAATAATAATGCGCAGTTGGGTACCTACTGCTGAAACGGAAAATATATTCGGGGATAACATTCAGAAAAGACGAATCGTATATAAGAAGTTACTAGAAGCTATAAATATTATTTATTGAATTAACCTAGAAATCTCCGTCTCCGTGGTGTAATAGTCAGGGCGTTTGTCCACTACACGGAATTACACGTCATGACGATCCATGATTGAGTTCACAACAGCCACCTATGATTGGATTTAGAAAAACCCAGACTTCCAAATTCTTCTTCATCTATGTTGAGATGTCTAATCTTCTTGAAATTAGAATGCCTTTAAGCCCAGTATTAGTTAAGTCGCAACTTACTTGTCTCTTAATCCAGGTAACATTTTACTTAATTGATTTTTTTCTTAAAACACCATTTTTGCATTGAAAAAGTAAGTTTTTCTTCAAAATAATTAAATGGTTTTGAAAAGAAAAGCGTATTTGAAAGATAAGGAGTTAAAAATAATTTAAAAAAATAAATTTCTATGTATATTCTAAAAAACAAAAAAATATCCATTACACACTCTTTAAAAAAATCGGGCGTGAACAGACATGTCGCATAATATATCCCAGCAAAAGCGGCATACTTTTAACTTAATATTTACCCGCTACGGGGCAGAAGTATTGTTTTTGCATTTTGAAGAAAAGGCATTGTTTAATTACTTTTTTAGACATACTTAATATTTTTCAAATGGAGAAAAAACATTCGGTTTTACCTCAGGTTCAATAAGGAAATAAGGATTCAAATAAGGCTTGATATTTTTTTTTTATTCATTTTATTATATTTTTAAACTTTGAAAACGATCTCCTGAAAAATCAAGTTTTTTGGTATTTGACGTTGTTGAAAGGAGTGAGCGATGTGACCTCTCCGGTGGACTCCGGTGAAATGAATTCTGTGTTAGCGAATATCCCCTCAATCTACGAGCGATGAAACATGTATTGTTCGTTGAAATCTAACAGTCGATAACTGGGCAATAATAGCGTGTTGTTTAATTTAATAGTTATAGTAATGATAACCAGAAACCAGTCATAAACAGAACAGTCGAGCTGGTTGCGGGTTTGTACGGTAAAAATAGAAAACACGGTCGGTCATCTGCCGACAAACTAAACGACGCGCGGTGGCGGCCGACCTTTATTGGAGATTTGAGAATAAGCGTACATATTGTACACTTGTACAAAAGGGGAATGTTTTATATCTAACAACAGTCATTGTAACACGTTTTCTAAACTAACGGAACCCGTTTGTAATAATCGTTTTGATATTACCCTGGACTGATACCCGAAGCGCTGGACTTATCACCTTTCCTTCGTGTATTTAAGTATCAAGATAACAATGTTATACGATACAGTGCCCTATGCACCATTGGATATGCGATTAAAGAAAATCAAGCAATTAAAGAAAAACAAAGAAAAGTAAAACAAATTTATGTGGCGAATGTGGTTGGTAATAGTAGCAGAGGAAGATTGAGAAAAACTTAGCATGTTCAAATATCGGAATAATCGTTGAGTTTGTATAAGGAGATGCATGAATGCGAAAGAGGCGAAGATTGTTTGCAAAGACAGGTTGGTTATTCTTACTATATCCTCAGGAGGAAGCGGCGTGATGGTCAGTTGGTTAGCTAGTTAGTATGCTAAGTTTGAAAATATTATCATAAAGCGAAACATCTATCTCTAGCAAATAAACCAGTGTTAAAATTATACGTAATACTGCTTAAATTTTCTATATTTAATTTACAAGGATTTCTCCAAAGATTGTTATCAAAGACAGGTTGTTGTGGCGTTCTATTCCCTTTGCCTACCCCTGCGGGGAAGCAGCGTGATGGTTAGTTAGTATGTTAAGTTTGAAAATATTATCATAAAGTGAAACATCTGTCTCTAGCATTTAAACCAGAATTAAAATCATACGTAATAGTGCTTAAAATTTCTCTATTTAATTTCCAAGGATTTCTCCAAAGTAAATACGCCGCTAAATTTTATCTCAACTAAGGGTAAATTGAAAATTGCCCGAGGATAGGGTTCTGAGAGAAAACTAAGACCCAACAATTTATGTGATCTTGTGAAAGACTTGCTCCAAGTAGTCGGTATTTGTTAATTAGTTTTTAGAGCCATGTATTATCGTTTTTCAACTAGTTAATTAAAAACGGTCGGTATTATTGTCTATGTTATAATTTCAATATTTATTTAGTACAACACGGTTTGTAGATTAGTCAAATTGGTATTACATTCATTCGTAATCTAAAATGATTCATTATGGCATATAATTATACACAATTATAAATATCAATAGGATTTTGTCACGCGTGCTATTATTTTAACTATTGATTTGGCGTTTAATTTGTAGAACTCCGTAATATATATACATATGTGTTTATATATTTTTTCCCTTCATTAATGGCCGTAGACAATTTGTGCATAATATATACCGTGTTGTATACTTTATGATACAAAATAAAGAATAAAGGATAAATAATTGTATATGTATTAAAATCAAACACTGATTTTTAGGTCCTACTAAATTGGATATAAAAAAACAGTAGTTTGACAATGCCCTAACAAGGCGAAACAATTGTCACGAATTTTTATTTATATGTTTTATAAAAATTAAATATAAATTTAGCAGACCCTAAAAACCAGTTTGTAATTTTAATACTTAAAATATGTTTTTATTTTGTAAAAAAAACATTTTTTTTGAAAAATGACAATAATAAAAGTATATATTTTTTCTTTAATTTTCTTACGACGTTAAATGAATATTCCGAACTCGACTAAAATATTTCCTTACCCTTTTCCGCATCCAACGGTGCATAGAACACTTGTTAGTATTTAAGTAGTATTATCTTGGTCGTTGAATACATCAACGAAAGATGATCAACCCTGCGCTTCAGATATCAATCCAGAGTTAATACTCGTATTAAATAAATTAAGTGAAAAATCGTTTATATTTATTTTAACCCCCCTGGGAATCGAACTCGTGACCTCCAGCACGGTAGTCAAATAAGCTGACAACTAACCACGGAGCCGGACAAAATATATTGGAAATTACCTACAAAATGATATTTTCGCGCTCTACAAATTCCGCGACGTAGCAGTCGTTTCGTTTTATTTACAATACTCAATCCAATTGTATATACCATGTTATACCCACAACCTAAAAATTATGCCTAAGGAAGAGGAGAACTGACCCCAACAGTCTACAAAGACGATAAGTTGGGATGGAGCCAGAAAGAAGAGGACACCAGTTATATCCACACGATTTTTAGGCGAATCTAACCGTCTTTTTTAGTTTCATAGTTTCAATACAGGGTTACTAATGATTATTTCGTGAATTTCTTTCAGTGGTTACGACATTTAAAAAACGTCCATGAATTTCTTAACAAAGTCGTAATTTATAATAAAATAACAACTATGTAATATTTTCCACATGAATTTTATTTGACCAGCAACCGGGTTTCGTCGTAACCGACATCATCAGACTGGTGTGAGGCTTTACAAAATTCTAAGTTATATACACAACAAGGCAGGTGTTGAAAACCATGATTTCATATAATTTTCTGATTTAATTAATCTATTTAAATAAAATTCACGTAGAAAAAATTACATAGTCGTTATTATATAATATAAAATGCAGTTCCACCAAGAAATATCAGTACAAAACTTAAATCCAATAAAAAGTCTTCTTCTTCTTCTTTTTAATGGCTTTTCATCCACCTACCATAAAAAAGTCGTGATTATTGATAACAATCCTTTGAAATGAAAAACATTAGTTTCCGCCAGTTACGTGGCAGAATAATATAAGACGGACATGTCTTTTTGATAAATAACAATTATTATATTAATTTATTTATTGATTTGGCGTTCAATTTGTAGGTAGACTCAAAAAATCTGTGTTTGATTTAAAATTAATACATTATTATATTCCTTCGAAATCATAACCGGAAAATATAATAGTTTATTTAATTCAGTTATACCTCTGCAAAATAAAAGAAATTGCGATTGGTTAACCGGATGTTTATTTGGTAGAACTAAAAAGAACTGGAAATTTTGCTGAAACTATTTATTTAAAAATATATCTAAGTAGCTTCTTCTTTTAAACTTATAACTCACATAGTACATACTTATCGTTAATTTTTTTCATTTTCTGATTTTTTCGTTTGGTGTTAAAATCAAATATTTGTAGTTTGTTGAAGCACTTTTAATCTATTTATATTTGTGATCTATTGTATGCTTTCCAGTTCCCGTTAGTATAACCCCAAATAAAATGTATACCTGCACACAGGCCATGCCTTTGTGGGATTATTTTTTGTATTAATTTAATATAATATTTTGGAATCTGTAATTACATCATATTGTGAAATGCGAAAAAAAAGAAAAAGTATCTTTGTTAATATGAGGAATATCCTCGATTAATTTCGTAACAAAACAAAAGTATAAATGATTGTTTGTGTATCTCGCTGTGTTTTTAGTAGGTAAATGTCTCGTGATAAGTCACCAGCGATAGTTATGGAGTACAGAGCCTTATCAGCTCCGTAATACGGGCACCTACCTGCGGCCGTGTCAACACTGGAAGGCTCTTGTAGACACAAAATATAATCAGATCGAGTGTGTTCTCGCAATAACTACCGGCAACTGGACTAAGCTAAACTGTTTGCTGAATCCAAAATAATTTGGTCGAGCTGAGAATATTTCGTATTGATTGGTAATTGCAGAAAAAGAACGGATTTCGTAGAAAAATATCGTGGAATAGAAGTTAAAAAATAAAATAAGGAAAATGAAAAGCTAGACTGCCGTTTAAAAAATTTAAAATTACCTAAATCCACGAAAATTGGAACAGATATTTTTTAAGAAAAGAAAAAAATTAGTAAAATGAAACATGTGAACATTATACTCGTAATTTGTATTCTATTCAAAGGTATATTACAGTATTTTATTTATTTAGGTAAAAATTGATTTAGTGTTATTAAATAAATAATAAAAAATTATTCCCGTAATATCGGAGCGCACAAAGCTCTTATCGTGAAATGAGACGCAAATTTATGAATCAATGTGTGCAAACCTTATCAGGGTAACGAAAGCAAATCAAAATAAAGGGAAAATGTACGTTGATAATGGAAAATTATAAAATACCACAATAATGCTCGAACTTTCAGCTGAAAGCGTGCTGAAGAACGAACTGAAAGAAAGAACGGCTTCGGGGGAACGGGTACCTAGAACGTAAAGGGATGAGGGAGAGAAGACAAGTGATTGAAAGGAATAAAAGTAATAAATGCGAATTAAATAAATGTTACCAGTGACGGAGTCGCTGCTATCCGCACAACAAAGGTTTGATCGTTTCATCCGAGGCCACTGCTGCTCAAACCATACACCACTCGGATACGGAGCACTGGAGCCCGGTAAGTCCCGAATCGGCGGCTGACGTCGCTCGGCCCGCAGCAGCTTCGATTCGCCCGGCGGCCGATCGATGGGGTCGATTATTGTTGCGCGGTCTCGCTGACAGGTGGCGACGTGCGCGGCCGGTGCGGATGGCCGCTGGACCAGCTGTCGCGGCGGACTCCCGCGGCGGAATGGCCCGCCGGAGGGAAGGGGCGGCGCACGCGCGCCTCCTCCCTCCGGCCGAGCTGGCGCGCACGCGCACGCGCGCCGCCTTCAGCTTTCCGTGGAACGACGATTATTCAAATTTTCCCCTTTCGAATTATCCATTAAGGGATTTTATAAGAAAATCATTTTAATGGTCGAAAAGCCTTGTATCATTTTTCCGTGTCCTCAAATCCAAAAATAAACCCCCTTTTGATCCGCGATGCGTGAATTTTCTTTAGCATTAATGATCGAAAGTCAAAAGATTAAAAAACACGATTTACTTTATCACACGATAATGTGTTAGGTCGAAGGTATAAAGATAGCATGGGAAAGATTTAGAGCTAAAAAGCCTTTTACCTCAGTTGAGAAATTAATCAAACTTTTCCTTTCAAGTAAAATCATTTCACGATCTCCATGACCAAACTGTAACAACCACCTTTATTTAATTTGATACATGAATCCTTCACCGTGCCCGTAGACGGAAACCGAACTTTTAACTTGTTAATTTTTTTTGTTGGTAATTTTTAAAACTGCAATTATTTCAAAATATTTTTTTTAGCATATTCATATGTAAATAAAGCAATAGTTAAAATGTCAATCATTTTACATACAGAAAAAATACAAAAAAATATTGCTACAATTTTCATTTGGGAAAAAAACTACCCACACACATGTTATACGTTTTTAACTATTGCTCTATTCGCAAATTATATATAAATATATAAATATATATATATATATATATATATATATATATATATATATATATATATATATATATATATATATATATATATATATATATATATATATATATATATATATATATATATATATATATATATATATATATATATATATATAAAAATATAAATAATAAAACCCTTATCCGCACCCTAATGGTGCATAGGGCACTGCGTCATATGAACGCAGTGCCCTATCCTGACTTGATCAATAAATTCAAAAAAGTTGGTTAAACAGCCCTAAGTCCACGATTCTTGGTTAAGGGGTGAAATATATTAGATGGGATAAATATGAAGTAAGTGAAAGAGCTCAGGGTAAAAGATATTACTCTTATATGGAAAAAGAAATGGAGGCTAAATAGTGGGTAGGAAAATGAAAATTGCATCAATCGTTAGATTACTTAAAGTTGGATACCCGTATTCGTACTACCTTGTGTGCTGATTAATAAACACCCTTATCCTTAAAAGAAGAAGAAAAATATATCTGGAGCAAAGAATATCGGTTGCTGTTGATGCTGCATTTTATTCTAATGATGCTGAATTGGATGGTTCTTCTCATATCTGTAGTGTAAAGGCAAAGGCGCATATCTGTCTCAGACCAAATTTTACAGGAGAGCAAAAACAAACTAGTGAAATTAAATATCTCATTTGTTTATGTATTTTTATATGTACATATCTTAATAAAACTAAATAATTATTGCAACTAAAGCTATATCCTATTGCCAGATTATGGAATACATTATTTTAGACATTTAGAAAATGAAACATTTAACAGATATACCCCTTTGCCATTACACTACCGAAATTAGCAATACTGCTTCGAATGCTGACAATGAATCTTGACATGTTGACAATGCCTTTGTTGCTTTAATCATCATCCTTGTCATTATTTTGTTGTTGTTGTTGTTATTCATATTCTCACTCTTGTTTATGATGAATGCGGCTTGCTGATGATATTTGTAATAATGGTGCTGATGACGACAATGATCTTTCGTTACTCATTTGTTATTGGTTATTACGGCTTTGTAGTGGTTTGATAATTAATGGTTTGATGGTTTTATACTAGTTAATTAATTTGAAAAATAAAATGTTTACTTTACTGCATGTTATAAATGTATTTATATGCATTGAATATATTTCTTTAAAATTTTCTTGTTCATGCTAAATTTTGATCTTTATTCAATACGATGTTTGCCTCCTCTTCATGCTTCTTCCTTCTATTCCCTTCTATTTCCATCTCTGTTGTGGTAGTGATAAGGTTGTCGTGTTGTCCTATCATACTATGTGCAGCGATATATCATTTTATCTCGTTTATTTTTTTAAATTATTATTATGTATTATTCTAATAAAAATGTGTATAAAAGGGGAAATACTTATTTATTTTTGGATTAACTATTGTCGTCTCTTTAACGACTGCATCCTAATTGTTCAAAGACGTTAAAGACGCTTAAAAGCATCTTACATACTTTTCGTAAAGAGCAGAAGACGCTTATAAGCGTACTATTTGCTTACTTTTGTAGAGCGCGAGAGACGGCAAGTACTATTGTATAGATCACAATTGGGTTTGTGGTTACTTATGATTATTATACTGATAGTCAGATGGCAGACTGTCAGAATAATTAGTGAGTATAATTAGGGTCATATCTTTAACGCCTGCATCCTAACAGTGCTGCTGTACGGATGTGAGTCGTGCCACCTCACCAAAGCTCAAAGCAAGAAACTAGTAAGTTTTGAAAATAGGTGCCTGAGGCGAATACTGGGTATAAAGTGGCAGGACTTCGTTAGGAATGACGATATGAGAAGAAGAACTCAACAGCCCCTCATACTGGAAGTCCCGAAGAGGAGAAGGTGGACATGGTTGGGACGTTAGAATGCCACCTGAGAGCATCAACCCCTCATGTCTCTTCTTCCAACCCCGAGGATTCCGGCGCCCCGGAAGGCCACTGACGACCATTCGCCGACTATACTTAGCCCTATATTTCCCCATTCCTTTATTTTTCCTTTGGTGAATATTTTACTTTGACCTCTTACCTCCTCGCTACAAAATAAAAATGCTTGGAAATGTATATACAGGTATACTTATATATTTTTATTGAATATAGTTACGTTTTTTAGTACAATTTAGTACAATTTTTGTACATTTATGCACATGGCAAACTTATAATTTTAGTTTCGTTGTGCCTCTCTGAAAACGAGACTAAGCTCTTGTGCTTGAAGAAGGACTTACACTCAAGGTTTATTGTTTTATTTGAGTAATGATAAATTAGTATTTTCTTTTCTTTTATACATATTTTTTAAATTTGCTTATTTGTAATAGGCATTAATTTTTTTCTTAAGAATTTTTATATCTTCTATTTTGTTATTTCTTTAGGGAGTTTATTATAAAAATTAAATATACTTATACGACTTAGTAAGCCTGCAAATAAATAGGTGTTTTCCCCAAGAGTTTTCAGCTTTCGTTTTTCGATTTCAGAAACCCATATGAAAATTCCGATCTTTAGTAATCTTCCGATCTTCCCGACTAATTTCCATTGGGAAAACAACAACTGTGTGCTTCGTGCATTATTTTTGGAGGCGATTTATAAATTCAGAAATCTGAAAGAGGAAAACGTCAAGAGTAAGTGCTGATGGAAAATTTAAGTGTGTTATCTTAACAACAAAAAAATCACCCGGCTATTTTTATAGATTCACATAAAATCAAATTGTAACTCCTGTAGAAAATATATATATATATATATATATATATATATATATATATATATATATATATATATATATATATATATATACATATATATTTATATATATATATATATATATATATATATATATATATATATATATATATAAATATATATGTTTATATATATATATATATATATATATATATATATATATATATATATATATATATATATATATATATATATATATGTATATATATATATATATATGTATATACACACACATATATAAACTTTCGGGTTTCGATGTAAACAACATTTCTAGTGCTGTTTTCACCTCCTCCGTTGTTTTATTTTTCTTTGCCATTTTAATCATTTTGTAAATATATAAAAATGTCAAAATCAGAAGGAGCGAATTCCCCTCTAGAATATATATTATAATTCCCTTCTAAAAATACGAGAAATATTAAGATTATTATTTATTCAAGAATTTAAACACAAGTTTGAAATGAAAATAAGGATCGACAATGGCAAGCGTTGGTGTTACCAACCATATAATCTTACATTATATAATCTTTGACGCAATTTTTGTTGACCGACATTGAATGTGGCGCCATTAGTTCTGTTATTTTTCGTTCTACACGTAAATTTGTCGGACTGTAGGTAACTACTTTGAGCGCTTAAGTTTGACATCCTGGGAAAATCTGTGTACGGATGAGCCCGAATAGCCTACGTTTTCATAAAAGAAAATGGAATGAACGAATCGCAAACATGGCAGCACGGTGCTTCGTCGGAACTTGGGAAGTTAGTAAAACTATATTTAATATCTTATTTTAAGCTTTCAACGATGATTTAATTCACACATATAATATAAATTATTTTTCTTCTAAAAGAATATTGAAGGAGAGCTTAAAACTTTGGTAAAACGTACTTTTGCATTTGACAGATGACATTCATCTGACAGTTGATTTTCGTAGCATGTTAACATTTTCTTTATTTTACCGTGGTTACTGCAAATTTTAACAATTTCGAACATAATTTACGGTTATTTCCTACAAGTATACGTAAACACAAATAATTTTTTGTGCAAAAACTGTGATAGGAATTTTCACATTGGTTTATTTTGTTTTGGACGCCCACATAAAAATTCCAAAAGTACGTTAAATTTTCTCTGTCAAATTTTACTTTCAATTTTGTTTTGAATAGTTTGTATTCAAATAAAACGTAATGCTTAGCAAAACCTTGACGTTTTATTACATAATTTGACTGCAGTATTATTTTTTACAGTAATTTTCTCGACTGATGTGCCCTTAATAAAAAATACGCACTTTAACATTTCGAATTATTATTATAATTTCTCTTAATTTTTTATGAGTTTCAAATATAAAATATCTTGAACAATATGTGAACCATTATTTGTTGCCATGTGCAATTTTTGCGTAGGCATTTTGCTTTGTTTGCAGTTTTCTAATGCCATGGTTGTTTTTTTAAGGTGGAGACATGCATAATTCATGGAAACTGTGGTGTGAAATCTGGTTTAGAAGGGTAAGTTTTGTATTTCACAACAATATACCTTCTTTGTAAATTTTTGTATGTGCGTTTATAAAAATACAAGAGGAATATTTTATTTCACAGCAGATATTGCTTAGTGCTATGTGCGGTTAAACTCCAGACATGCCTCAAACTTGTTTTAGTCGCCTTTTTGGACTTCTGTCTTATAATTTCTGACCACACTACATTCCCAGTAATTGTTACTTTTGGACTTCCATCTTGCACTCTCCATCTGAACTATATTCCCAATTATTATTACATTCAGACTTCCATCTTGTACTCTTTGTCTTCTTTACATTCCCAATAATCATTACTTTTTACTTCTATCTTATACTCTCTGTCCATACTACATTCCTAGTAACCATTACTTTTGGACTTCTATCTTATACTCTCTGTCCGCACTACATTCCTAGTAATCATTACTTTTTTTAGAGTTATCTCCCTAACTTTTACATCACTAAGAGAGCGACAGAAGAAATCGGACTTGATAGAGATTTATAAAATCCTATATTGTTACTAGAATGCTGCAGGAGATGTATCAAATAAATTCAAACACCAATTAGTGTGGTCATCACTGGAACCTTAAATATATTGTTGAAAAAACATTAAGTGTTCAAGGTTTTATGCACAAAACCATTATCTTCAAACTCTGTAATAATAATATTATAACATTGTTTTTAGATAAATTTTCCAATTTTTTAAAGATAAAATTGCTTTAATCTCATTTTTTTTGTTTTCTTGTAGCACGAAATTTGTTTTGGATGACGCTGGTGACGTGACATGGTGTCCCGAAAATGAAGATTATTCCGCTATTCCTTTGTTTTCTTGTGAAACGTATGAAATCTACAGCACTAACATTCACGGATCGGTAATTAGGTTTGGAGCGTACGCTGAGCACATCATAGAATTTAGAGTAAGTCCATTACAAAATCAAAAAACACTTTACAAACATAAAGCTAATACATCATACTCTAAAGAATAATTTAAATCACCCATTTTGGGGCAGTGTTATTATATAAGGTAGGTAACTACAAACGTAACAAGTGACATAATACAGAAAAAATAAAGTAAAAGTATAAATAAAAGAATAGGGTATAAAGTACGATTGAAGCAATGTTTATACATAAAAATAATAGAACAGGGTTAGAAAATAAAAATAAAACAAATACAAATAGAATAAGAAAACTTAATGGGACAATGAGAATAAAAAATTAATGGGACATGTTAAAAAAGAATATCCGAAATAACAATTAACGTAACCCAATCATTAGATATCTACAGTAATAAAGAAAAATAGTAAAATTTTAAACTCAAAACACAGTAAAATGTATAATTTTAACCGAGAAAAAAGTATACCATTTTTACATCCATTTTTGTATTTACTTTATTTTTTGTGTGGCATCCATATCTATCTGTTATTATTTTTCTTATACTGGTGTAAAATATTGTAGGCTGAACCTTCAGAACCTATGGACAGTTTGATTCTATCATGCGACGGATGGTGTGTACTCCACTGCATCAGGATCGCGAGTGACGACTCCGACTGTGTTCCCATTGAAGAATTCAGTTTGCTTCCCGCCGTTGAAGATGGTTTCTTCTCTGACATGGTTATTGAGGCCCAGGATCATAAACAGGTAAACTTTAAGTTCTAGCACTTATAAAAAAAAACTCCATTAAAGAATCTATGGCATTCAGAGAAAGATACAGTAGATGCTCTGTTTAACCGGCCCGTCCCGCTAAGCATATAAAGATCTTCCCATCCCTAGTATGTTAATTAAAAATTTGATACTAATTACATATTTAATTGTTGTCCAGTTCCACGTCCACTCGAGCGTCCTAGGCCTCCTGGGGACGGACATGTCCTGGATGACGGACCCCCCGCCCTTCTCGGGGCTGCCCGAGGGGGTGGTGGGCTCCATCCTGCACTGGCTGTATGCCGAGTGTCTGCCCAACGCCATGACAGAAGACTTGGCCCTCCAGGTCATCGAGGCAGTCAAGGAGTACCCGTGCATGGCAAAACTTGTTGATGACTGTAAAGAATACCTTAAAAATATGGCCTTAAAACAACGTAGGTTCAATCTAATAAATTTCCTATAAATAACCGCTCTTTCCTCTTAAAAAAAATATGTTTCTTTATTTTTTTATTGATATACTTTTACATAAGTCACACATAGTGTAGCACCTAAATCATATGAGAAACATGACCATGGGTGTAAGTGTGACCACTTTTACTTTTCCTTTTACCACTTCAAAGCAAAAGCAAATCACACACACAGTCATGTCACTTATGTGGGTTAGGTGCTACAAACCAGCTAATTACAAATAAAGACAGCTAAAGTGCAATTTTTTATTATGAGAAACCATTTTCAATCACAATGCATTTTAGTACAATCATGCCTCTGAGCAATGGCTCAGAAAATAAGTTTTATTGCACACAGTAATTTTTAAGTCAAAGCGTTGGTAAATTTCAAGTCTGTTTTTAAGTCATCTTTGGTATAATTAACGTCCGCCTCTGTAGTGTAATGGTCAGCACGCTCGGCTACCATTCTGGAGGTCCCGGGTTTGATTCCCAGGGGGGGTTCAAATAAATATAAGTGATTTTTTCACTCTAATATTTATTCAATATTAACCTGGACTGGTACTTAAAGCAGAGGGCTGATCACCTTTCTGTCATGAGTTAACGATCAAGATAACACTGCGATTATATGATACAGTGCCCTATGTACCATTGGGGTGCATAGGGCACTGTATCATATAACACTATCAGATAAGGGGTTTGAAAAAAAAATGGTATAATTATATTTGTGATTTGTTTTTAAATCTTTTTTATTGTTTTCAGAAATAGTTGAATTAGTAAGTGATATGCACGCATGTGCTAACCAAATTATAGAGTATTTTAACACTCCGAGTGAATGCTTGGGGTGCCATCCTGCTAAACTCTGTCTGGTTGTCAAGCAATCCGTTAGAGAGACTGCCGTAGGTAAGAAGAAACTGCACTCTGCTACATAATGAAATATATATTTCTTTTTATAATTATTATTTCATATTATTTCAGTCTTACCACTTTTATATTATCATTAAAATATATATAAAGCTGTATTATAAAAAGAATAAGCATACCCTGCCTACCTCAGAACAGGTATCTCCAAATACCTAGTGAGGATAGACAGTGTCCAATAATAAAAAAATAATAAAAAAATATATGTTTATATATAAATATGTATAACTTAAGTACAAAATTATATTAAATAATAAACGCTGTTCTGCAGCACTGAACCTGAACCTGAACCTGATATACATATTATAAACTTACATAATTTTAAAAAGTAATATTATGGTTTAATTTTTAGTAGTATTTATAAGTAGATATTAATTTGTTTCTTATTGATCAATATTACCTTAAAGTATCAGCCGAATAAAAACGAATACAAAAACTATTGTGAATAAAATAATCTTAAATTCATTTTGCAATTGGCGGGAATTGAACCAGCAACACCAGTTTCCCAGTCGAGTGTCTACCTAAATGCGCCACGGCGCCTGTCAATTAATATAACGGAATTTTAGCAGTTGGTTTTAGTATCACCTTAAATTTTTTATTACTGACCATATTAGATTTTTTAAAATAACATTTTACTCTTCGAAAATATCAAGCTTACGCAATACATATGCTAAAAATTGTGAAATTTAATTGCCGATTGCATTTTTTTGACAGTATAAATATGTAATTACTAATCACTTTTATTGAATACACATCACTTTTTTATGACAGTTTGTTTTTTTCTATCCGCAGCTATTATAAAACTCTTGCTTCTTTGTGAACTGTTCACAAAACGTAAGGGTGAACTATCGAGAGAAGAGAGGCATGAGATAATAAGATATGCGTGTTCCCGGCTACCAATATTTATGTCTCAACTTCGAAGACTATTGGAGTATTTAAACATAACGTTTAATTCGATGACACATGCCCAGAGGCATGAAGTAGCAACATACATTGTTCCTGAGGTGAATTATATATTTTTTTAAATAACTAATATATAAATCTTATCAACTGCCATTCAATTTTGTTTATTAACCCGAGCTTTTCATAGTACGTCCGCCTCCGTAGTGTAATGGTCAGCACGCTCTGCTACCGTTCTGTAGGTCCCGGGTTCGATTCCCAAGGGGGGTAAAATAAATATAAGTGATTTTTTTCACTGTTACCCTGGACTGGTACCTGAAGCGGAGGGCTGATCACCTTTCCTTCATGCGTAAACGATCAAGATAATACTGCGTTTATATGACGCAGTGCCCTGTGTACCATTAGGGTGCGGATAAGGGTTTTATTCTTTTCGTAGTAAAAACATTTTTTTAAACATTTGTATCATATTTAATTGTCATTGAATTTATTGCTTAACTATATGAATGGATAAACCAATGTCCTATTCAGATGCATATCCTTTTTACATTAAAGCTTAACCTCATGTAATAAGTATCTACAAATAAGAATAATTTTACACATGTAACCATATTTTTTCCTCATTACAGATAGAAGTGATACTCAGTACAGTATGCACAATAGTATTTGAAGTGAAGATTGCCCTGGAACAAATAATGCAGGCGCTTTCCCCACCCGACGGGGGGGAAACATCCCAGGATAGTAGAAAAGAAACTTCCGCCAATGATGATGCCTTAGGAAAATCACTTAGAGATGTATTTAGGATAAGGGAACTCTCTAAACTGAAGAACTTCCATAAGAAAGTTGCATTCAGTCTCTCTCACTTGCAATATAAAAAGTACGTTGTTCTTTAAATTTTTATGAGCTTTAAAATCATTTATCTTTACACATTTTGGACGGGTGTTTTTTTACGCCTGTGGACCGCTGGCGATGGGATTTGATAATCGTGTATATATAATTTAGACCTTAACAAAAAGATTGGGTACATAATATTCCTATAAAAACATTAAATAATTCCTTCTTTTCTACTTTGAAATGAGGCCCGTGCAGAAAGTAAAAATACCCTTACCGTTCCTTAAGCATCCATTGACCGAACGGGTAGAAATACCTTTCCCATCCTAAGTGTGTTCATATTGATTTTTTGTTCTTTGTGAGCTAAATTGATTATTACAACTTGGTATTTATTTAACATTGAAATGGGATATTTTCTACAAATGCTTGGAAAATCATTGTATGACAGAATTAGAAAATGAATACATTAGAAAGGAATATAAGAGAAGAAGGAGTTAGGGATAATTCAAACAATTAATAAATGTTGTTTGTGGTGGTTTATTTGGAATGACGAGAGAATAACTAAGAGAGTATATATTTAACAAATGTGAATGGGAGAACAGAAGGAAGATGGCCAAGAAAGATTTAGCATAACTAAGTCAATCACCTAAAACCTATTTGCGTCAAAAGTCTATGTAACAGGAGGAAATGGCTTGATGGTAGCAATAGTGTATATATTACAGTAGTAATATTTGACGTTCTTTTTTTTTCTTTTGCAGGGAAAGCTTTTCTGGTATGACAGACAGTAACAGAATACGTTCTGTATCTCGAAACTTAGATCAGCTTATTGAAGAGCTACCAATATTTTTCCATAGGCTCGAAGAAGTAACTTTAGCAATGGACGACAGACTCCACTGGAGGGATTTTAAGTTTTTTTTTAGGGTTGCCACAAGCAAAGTTGTAAGTTTAAATAAATATTTTTTTCTATTAATATTCACCTTACGGATGATATGCCAAGAAACATCTTTAGTATATATTAAAATCAATAGTTTAAATTTGTAAATATTGAATGGCTGCCTTTGGACGTAAATGCTGTACCGCCAGTGGCGTGCACAGAGTTTTAATCAGGGTTGGCAGTAGGGTTGGGTAAGGATAAGGCATAGTAGGCACTGGTCGTGTTTCTATATGGAACACAAGTAATCCAAGGTAGGTACTGCTTTTCTGTCTATAAAGAATGCACGCTTCTGTGTACCGCGTGGATAGTTTTGTCTGTGAGAGACAGAAAGGCAAATTACTCCTTATTTTGCTGTAAATCAAAAAATGTTGTACACATCTTGCCTTGCCTTACACTTTAATATTTATTTAATATTACCCTGGTTTGGTCCCTGAAGTGCAGGAGCCATCACCTTGCCTTCATAAGTAACGATCAAGATAACACTGAGTCAATACGATGCAGTGCCTTATGCACCATTGGGTGCGGATAAGGGTTAGAAGAAGAAGAAGAATTTACAAGGCTCTGGCCACCATAACTTTTACATTATTTGTAATAATTTTTATCATGAAAACTGTTGATGGTTGCGTAATAGAGGTTTATGCAACCTTTTTTTACCTTTAATTACTTCTTGGGACATGCCTGCAACATTCTCATCCCGTGCAATATTACAGTCTGGAATCCTGAATAAGCTGATCGCGCACCGTGACACTTTGCAAGGAGTAGTGGCGCGGCTGTGCGGGCTGGTGCAGCGAGAGGCTTTCACCCTCGGCCTGGTCAGCATGGGACTGCTCACCTCTGCAGCGCAGGTGCAGGCCGCCACTGAGGGCGAAGACGAGGACGAGGACGAGGACACCCCGGGGCAGGCTGTCGACCCTACCCAGCCCAGACAAGAGAAGCAGAAGAATCAACATAAACCACATGGTTTTAAGGTAAGAAATTCGAATTTGAACTAGGAGACAACATCTTAGTTTAGGTTAGTTTACTGATATTTACAATGTGTGTGTGCAATCATGTATTCATGGCCAATGAACATTTTATTTTAATTCTTACCTACCTCATTATTAATCTATTGATAGCGCTATAATAACTAGTTTAGTTATTTAATAACTTTATAGACAATAGAAGCTGGTTGTGGAGCTTTATAGAGTTAAATCCTCCATATTTACTTATAACTTGATACCATACTGAATTTTGGTAAATGTTTGATTTGTTTATTTGTTTTTGAATAGTCCTTAATATTTATGGTGTTACAAATCATTTTAGAGACAAACATAAGCTTTTTGAGTATTTTTTTGAATTGTCACTTTGCACATTCCATTTTAATTTTTTTTTAAGTTTGATAATTTAGACTCCTTATTTGTTTGTTCGCTCTATCCATTCTGCATGTTTTTCTCATTCTATTTGGACCCCCTACCTACCTTCAATTATTCCTTATTTAAAATTTAGAAATACATTCCTTTTTATATATTCAGAGAGTAGATAACATTACGCTCTAGTATCTACCTACTGGAGACTATGGCGGGGAGGAAAGTGCAATTTTTATTTTTATTTATTTGCTCCGTATTGCCAGTTCTAATTTTCTAGTTTATTCTAATCTTGCTTCTAATTGGCAATAATATTAACAATATTTATTGCGTGTACTGCAATTTACATGTAAATTAATACACATATATTCCCATAATCTTAGATTTATTTATAAATTTAATGATATACAATTGATTGGTTTCCAGCTAAATTTAGTAAACACACTGATGAAGCCTCCGGTCATTAATAAAAGCAACATTTCCAAGGCAGCAGGAAGGCTGCTAAAGTCAGAGAGATTTGCAGACATGGTTTTTGAAATCCCCATCCAAACACCCGTCCAGACTGTGGTGACTAATAACTGTACAAAGGGTGAAAATATAGCCACCCCAAAGTTTCTTCCCTCCAAACTGTTTCGTAAGTAGTCAATTTTATATTGTCTTAATATCTGTATGTTTAAACAGACATTTATAGAGTACAAATTATAAAGATATTATTATTTTATAACCGTATAAAGGGACTAATCTAGAATACTATCTATTGGTTCTATGATATTTGGAGTAATTCATCAGATAAAATATATTTTACGAAGTAGAAATTTATCATTTGGATATGAAAACTTGTATGCTGTGATTGTGAAAAGTGCTGTAAATGTTAATTTGTTCAAACTTAATATGAGTTTTTCAAACAGCCTTTTATATACATATTTTTCTGTTTTGTCTAAACTTTTGGCTGTGCTATCCAAACTATTTCAACTGACACTAGATAATAATTGATGAATGACCAGACAATGACAAATTAAAGTGTCATACTAAAGTCCGCATGTCTTACTGTACCCCTTGATACCTTAATGCCTCTTACCTCTAGACCTCTTATCTATATATTTTATTGATATATTAATTAAATCATCTCATTATTAATATGTACTTGATTTTTTTTTATAATTCAATGTTTTTTTTACAATAAAACATATTGTTAATTTCAGCTATGCAAGCTACATCAACAGGAAATACGAGTGACAGTGCACCTGTTAAGGAAGTGTCTTGCGGTACTGTAGCGGAGAATGGGAGTGTTATAATGAAAGCACATAGAGTTATAGTAGCAGCTCGCTGTGATTGGTTTAGGAGAGCTCTGCAGTCGGGAATGAAGGAGGCTATTCATAGGTATACATTTTTTTATAAATATATCAGGCGTTTTACCAAGTAGTCCCTCCAACTTATGTGTTTTTTCTTCCTTCTTCTTCTGTTCGTATCATGCCAGGTGCCCCTGACGTCCAATATTACTTGTGAATAATTGTACTTGTCTTGGGGAGCCCTAAACAGCGCCTGGACGGTTCTGATCCCTGTTCAATCTCATATTCTGGAGACAGGAGATCTGTCTTCTCCCCACACCTTGTCGACCCTCTATTTTACCTTTTATGATTAGGTGCAATAGCTCATACTTTTTTTTAACAATCTTATCTATTTGCAATAGCTCATACTTTTTTCTTTAAACTCGGAAATGGACTGTAGCGAACCTACCACCAATGCAGTTTATTGCAACATAGGTCAGATTCGAAAGACTCTCACAAATATAGCTCCAGGATCTAAGCAGTCTTATCTATTTTTTATTCAATTTTACGATTATTACTTATTCCAGGCGAATAGTTATTTACGATACGACCCCCGCACTTTTCCGGAAACTTCTGGCCTACTTATACACTGGGAAGTTGGATACCAGAATCGCCACGGGAGAACAACTGGTTGAATTGGTGCTACTTGGAGATAGATACGAGCTGGACGCCATGAAGCAAGCGTGTGAGAAAGCGATTGCCACGAGGCATTTGGATAGAGATTCTACTTTCTATTATCTCAACATCGCTGATCAATACAATGCGGGACATCTAAGGGTAAGTTTTTTTTTGTTAAAAGTTTTGTTTAATAATTTTAACATGTATCTTTCCATAATCTTTTCTGCACCCAATGGTGCATAGGGTACTGCGTAGGATCACCACGGTGCTTACTTGATTAGCTTAATTTTATGACAATGTGTAAATGTACTGAGAGTAAAGAAAATTACTGGAAATCAATACATAATATTGATGTACTAATTTGATATGAGAAATATTGGAAAAAAATTAAAACAATAACTTCTTCTTCTTCAAACCCTTAACCACACCCGATGGTGCATAGGGCACTGCATCATATAAACGCATTTTTGTCTTGATTGTTAAAACGTGAAGAAAAGGTGATCAGCCCTCCGCTTCAGGTACAAATCGAGGGTAATATGTATTGGAAAAATAATAGAGTGAAAAATCATTTATATTTATTTTATCCCCCCTTGGAAATCGAACCCAGGACCTCAAGTACGGTAGCCGCGCGTGCTGACCTATGGAGGCAAACTAGGAATAATAACTTGATAACCTAAAAAAATCAGTTTCTGTAGTATTTTAGCAGGATGTAGAATGTATCTTATATTTTATTATTCTATGAGGCTCATTCTAATATTTTTTTTTTATGATTCAGGAGGCTTGCATCAGATACATAATATCCCGCTCTGGAATGATGAGCTGCCCGCAGTTCTCAGAGCTCCCCCGGCAACTGCAGACGGAGATCGTGACCACGGCTGCAGCATCAGCTCCGGCGGCCTACCGACCCCGGCTCTGGGAGGACGGACTGGACCATGAGGCTCTCCAGGCTCTGCTGGAGACCACTGTCATAGATGATGTCAGTAATGTGCTTCTTATCATGTGTTTTATTATTTTGCTAGGGCAATAAGTAAACAAGTTTATTAACCGGCTCTCTGCCTTAAGTGCATTCATGTGCTCTCCAATGCCAAGCTCCTCAGGCTGACCATACAAAATGAGTGTGTATACACGCTCATGTTTGCGCTTGTTTCTAGCCAATATCAACCACTTATTTTAATTAATTTAAATAGAAACATATATGCACATATTGAATATCATGCGGTGTACATATTTGGTAAATATTCGTAATATCCATTGAATATACTGTGGGTATACTGGCAAAAACGTTAACTCTAAAATCCCTGTTTGAATAATCTCTATTATTTAAAGCTTTTTAAGCCTGAATATAATATTTATTGTAACTGCAGACAGTTGGTAGAATTCCATATTGAATTGTTGGGTAATATATCCAAAATCACAAACGGACATTATCAAAACTGACAGGTCAGTGTTTGATAATGTCCTAAACAGACGAAGTGCATCACGTATTAAGATATACATAAATAAATGTAGAATTCAATCCAACAAAAAACCTTGTTTTATTTTGGATATATTACCCAACAACTGAATATAATACCCCCTATCAAACTTAAAGTTGAATTTACTTTAAAAACCACATATATATGACATTTCAAACCACTTACTGTATTTTGCCAGATTATAGAACGTTGAAAACTTTATAATATGCATCATTAAGCTACAAATTCATATTTTCGAGTTAACGTTTTTTGCAAGTACACCCACAGTATAATATTAACAAACAAACAAAAATTGTTCGGTTATACTCCTCTAGAAATATTACAGCCTACCGGGAACGGCCTTACTAATATCTCCTGGCACATTACAATTTTTATATTCAATATGATGTTAATAATTTCCTTGTAGCAAGTGATAATGTGTTTATACTATTGACTGTATATATTTCTTATAGGGGTCGAACTCGGAATGTAGCAGCGTGGAAGAGATATCCGTCGACCGGTCTCGCCTCAACGACTGTCTGGCTCGTCTCCGGGACGTCCTCGGGCCGAACGTGTCTCTCGATGAGCTGAACCGGATAGCGCTCGCTGCAGATTGTGACGCAAACCGAGCGGTCAACTTTTACTACTCGCAAACGCAAAGCCCTCAAGACGACTCATGAGTGGATTTTCTAACTTTCTAAACTATTCATTTATTCGGTAAACAAACAACTGCTCGCCATTGTTCTAATATAATCAGCCTATATTTTGTTATTATGTCCTCATCTGTAAAAAAAAGGGAGAGAAGTCACAGGTAATAAATTTACACTCTCCAGATAGATGGCCACGCCATGTCAAGATCTTTAAAGTAACTTTCTAAAAATCCGTAGCTACCAGGAATAACAGAATTTAAATACATTTTATTATCATTCTCTATTGCTACCCTCATTTTTTTAAATATATGAATAAGGTTTTTTTTCTATGCAGTTTGACAATGCCATAGACAAAATAGCTGTCACAAAAAAAAACAGTAGAATCATGAATTATGTTTTGATTAATATTATTAATTGTAGAATACTTCAAAGAAAACTATAAAAAAAAAATTAAAAATTGATTTATTTTGTTGAACTAACAAGTTCATTTTATTCTTGTTGAAAAGTCTTCCTTCCAATTGTTATATTTTTGTATTTTTTAAAAATCTTTTATACTTAATAATTTCTTTTTAATGTGATGATTTTAAACCCCGTATGTACCTGCATAATATGTATAAGCTTTTCACTCAACAGATTTGATCTCTCGGTATCTAAATTTTGGTTTTTATTATGATAGGGACTGACCGAAACCATTTCGTTGTAACGTAACACGTTACGATGCGAGCATTGGTATAGTCAGTCCAGTGAGCCGAGCGCTCCATGCATAGTCTCGGATGCTCGCCGCGAGCGATGAAATCCTCCGGTCAGTCCCCACCGTTACAAGAACAAGAACTACAATAAAAAATAAAAATTACATGTTCATCAGTATTATTGGTATCAAATAAGTATACTTGTGAAATATGTATGGAAAAGATATTGATATAAACCGTTTTCAATAATTTAAGAGATATTCGAAACATAATAAATAATATTGACACTGGGCGATAGAGTCCATACACACAGCTCATAAAATAATACAGTAAAATTATTTTGAGCTATTTCTACTCCAGGGTGCCCGTACCAGGTAGGGTCAAATCCGCAAAGGCCAATTTTTTTGCCCGTATGTGGTACAAGCAAAGGGTCAAATACCAAATCATAGTAAGAAATCAATACAAATGTATATCATTATAAGCTATACATTTGTATTAATTTCTGAAAATCACAATTCTCTTATCATCAAACATCTCGCCCATCATTGTTGCTGCCGTGCTCCTGGTGTTGTCCTCAAAGTAATGAGATATCCAAATAGCTAATTGGCACTTCTACTTATTACATTGATACTTATAAACATTTATTTTATTTTATTTTGTTATTGAATAAAAATTGCTGTTATTGTTGTGCCACCCTATGAAACAGTATGTACTGTGTTTTAAAAAGTTTTTTTTTCAGAAGTGAAACATTATTTTGACTGACTTGTAATAACAGTGCCGTAGATATTATTTTCCCCTTCAATATTCCACCAAATTCCATGTATAACCATACCAAAACTACCATCACTCATACCAGCGAAAAATCTAGGCTTCCTTTTAAGTTGTATACCGCATTTCATTATTAGTACTACACATACAGTATTACTTCCATTTTATAATATGTATTTGCTAGCTGAAATACATTGACAAACCTTATTATACTATATATATAGAAATCAAAGAACATTTTTGATTCCATTGTGATGTATTTTTAGTTTTTAGTATCAGTTGTTGACTTCAATCTCAAGTCTGAAAAATGTTTACGATCCAAATATAAAATATTCACGTAATGTAATTAACACCAAATAGTATTATTTATTGTGCAAATGAAACTAGTTACATTTTGCGCTTTTATATGTATTTATTTAAAATATAAAAATATTTACTAATGTCTAGAATTAAGCTTTAACATTTATATTGATCTCTCTTTTCCAATTTAGATATTAATGTCTTTACAATTTTACTTCTATCTAATTACTCTTATTTTATAAAATTTGAGAGAGGAATCTAATATCATGACTTGGGCAGTTTTTACTAAGACTTTACCTAACAATGCTGTGAGAAATTCTAGTTTTTACTTTTATTCAAACAAATTGTCAAATGTCGAAGCAAAATAATTATTGTACTTGGGGGAAATATCTCGGTTAGAAGCTCCCTGATTCAACTACTAACTCTTATCTCATTGACACAGTGTTATCTTGATTATTAATTACCTAAAGGTAAGGTATTACCCCTGAGCTTTCGGTACTATTCTAGGGTGATATCGTACACAGATTTTAACCAGAATAGACTGTAATAAAAACATTCATATTTATGGGTACCAAAAAAACCTTCCACACTTGACTCCTTTTGTTCAAATCTTAAATTATGATTATGCGTACTTTGTTGCCGAAAGATAACCGAGAATTTTTACTAAACATAATTAAACGACTTGTCCTTCATTATCACTTTTTTTTATTTATTTCACATTATTTCAATTTAAATACGTTATTTCCAGTCCGCCTCCGTAGTGTAATGGTCAGCACGCTCGGCTACCGTTCTGGAGGTCCCGGGTTCGATTCCCAAGGGGGGTAAAATAAATATAAGTGATATTTTCACTGTAATATTTATTCAATATTACCCTGGACTGGTATCTGAAGCGGAAGGCTGATCACCTTTCCTTCATGTGTAAACGATCAAGATAACACTGCGTTTATATGACGCAGTGCCCTATGCACCATTGGGTGCGGATAAGGGTTTTTTTTATTTTATTTTATTTCCAGTAACGTAGGTTAGGCACTGCTTATGTACCTATATGGAACATGTACCACTGACATGGCTCGTGAATTATTCCAGTAATGTTGCCATTGATTGCATTTACCCTTGTCATGATAAAATTTTCTCAAATGTAATTTATTGTTAACGTCATGTTGATTAATGATTTAGATGTAAAATAGGCTAAGTGATCATTCAATTGATAACACAAACACACTATACAACATTATTAACATAAAATGTACTCAATTTGGAGGACATTTAGTAATTTTATTGATCTTTTAATATAATAAATTTAAACGCCTATTAACTCAAATAAGCATATAATAATATAGTAAATATGTGCCTGTATTATAATTATAAAGCAGCAGAAAGGAGAAAAATTGATGCCTTCGAAATGTGGTGTTGGAGGCGCATGCTCCGAATTCCATGGACAGCTAGACGCACCAATGAGTCCATTCGCCAGGAACTACGCTTGGATGGCTTGTCTCTGACCAATATCTGTACCCGATGGATTCTCCAGTTCTTTGGACACGTTGCGCGTGGCAACGAGGATAGCCTGGAACGACTAGTTGTGATCGGTAGCCTGGAGGGAAAGAGAGGGAGAGGAAGATCCCCCACACGATGGACCGATCAAATTAAGGCAGCAGCAGGCACCTCAGTGGTTGGAGCGCTACGTGCAGCGCAGTCAAGGGATAACTGGAAAAGAGTCATTGCTTCTGCAAGGGTCACAACCCTCAGCAATGAGGATTAAGACGGAGAAGAAGTATTATAATTTATATAGTATCATTTTAACTAACATTTTAAATTAGCTAACCATCTAACTAATGTTTTATTTCAGTAACATTAATTCAAATGTAAACGTCAACAACAAATATAGGAGATGTATCGAAAACTGCTTTCATTTGAATTATAAATATTTTTCTATCAAATATGGAACGATGACATTTCACAGTTATATGTTGATGATGAAAATACCAGCTAGTCATTCAACCGGCATTTGTGTGTTTGTACGAGACATCACATTATTGTGTACATCATTTAGATCTATCATTATCAAAAAGAACTACATATAAAAAATCTTAAATTAAGTTTATGTGATGTTCAAATATGTTTCTGCGTGTGTATCTCCTATATTTCTAAATGTGCTATTTAGTTTAACACGTTCAGTGCGTGTAAAATAATGTCAAAGTTTGCTAATTTTTGAAAACCCATGACTTTGTTCAAAATCAAATTCTTCTTTCTATTTAAACATTAATAAATGGATTTCTTTGTGTTTTCAAAACATATAAAACTGGCTACGAATCCTTATTTTTATTCAACTACTACTACTACTACTACCATCACGCCGTTTCTCCGCAGGGGTAGGCAGAGAGGATGGAACGCCACACTCTTCTGTCCTGACATACACTCCTCGCCTCCTTCACATCCATACATCTAGTCATACATGCCCTCCGATTATGTAGACTTTTGACTTTTTTTATATTCAATATGAAATAATATTGTTGTAGAAAGTGAAATGGTTAACACATTCTGTATTCTGAACGCCACCAGGTTGATGGGAATCAACCCGTGGCTGTAATATTTGTGTGGATACGGGAGTCATATTCAGCACACAGAATATGTTAACCATTTCACTTTCTACATACAACAATACATATGAATTTTTATGGTAAAATATGTACCTTGAAAATATAAATAAGATTTTCTATAATTATCGAAAATTCTTATTAAACTCATTGATATACATTTACATGTCTCTCTTTTACATACATTTGCAATATGTTTGGTAGTGTGTCAATAGAATTAGTTCCCTTATTTCACTGTTACAATGCATTTCATCGTTATAAGAGTTGTTAACTTGTTACTAATGTTTGAAATTTATAGATTTACCTAATGTAATGAAACCTTAAAATGATTCTGTATTTCCCTAAAATATAGCTTACATTACTTACAGCACATACTCGTGTGTAATTTATAATTAATGTTATATTATTGCACCAATAAGGCCTATAAAATGGGTATATTTAAATTTTCTAAGTCAATAGTTTTTATCATACAAAAAATATTCAATAAAATTTACGGTTTGATTTCATGAGAAGTCAATTTCATCTCTTCTGTGCACTTTTTGCCAAACTAGTCACATTTTTAAATACATAATATGTAAAATGTTAAAATATTAATTTAGTAAGTGATTAATAAATAAAAAGCAACTTTTCAGAGGAATAAGTTATAATTTAGTCGTTTTGAACAGCGAGTGATTTTATTTTTAGATATTTTTTTATTATTTCCATACCACATTTTTTTGACTGCAATAACTTATATAAGGAGGTTCCAACTGTTTATTTTACTTCTGTATTGTACGACTAAATAATATTTATTCCATTACTTTTGTGCTTCTATTAAGTAACTAAGTTATTAATTACTGAATAAAAGTTTTATCAGTCATTTAAAATAAGATGTTTTTGGCTGTATTGAAATATGTATACAATTGTTTTTAAATATGTATGTTATATTTAGTAAATAGCACATTTTTTTGCTTTTTCAAAATAAAACAATATTTCACCTTTGCAGAGTCTTTCATTTATTTATTTTTACATTGGTAAGTAATAAATGATAATATATGTGGGTCTCAACTCTTTTTTAAACTCTAATATTTATTCAATATACCCTGAACTGGTACCTGAAGCGGAGGGCTGATCACCTTTCCTTAATGTGTAAATAATATAACACTGCGTTTATATAATGCTGCGGCTTATGCACCATTGGGTGTGTATGAGACATTAAAATTGGACAGTAAAATTGAACATACCATAAGTTTTGAAAATGCCTTGGTATACAGTGAAGCCTCTCATATCGAGTAATTCGCATAACAAGCAAAAAATGTTGCTCCTTTAACGAGCGATGTTTCGCATAACGAGTAACAAAAGAAGGGCAAGTCTCTTTCTCACGACATTCACTTGTGAACCGGGACTTTCGTGGCTTGGACAGGAGTTACCAAAAGGACCCTCACTTCTGCTTGGAAAAAAACTTTGGCCAGAGAGTGTTGTCAAATGTGATTTTGAAACAGTAACTGTGGAGTCTACAATCAACGAGATTGTGTCATTAGCTAATATCATGGGACTCGAGGTGGATAACAACGATATTGAAGAGCTTTTGGAAGAGTAAAGCCAAGAGCTGACCACTGAAGAGCTTATGGAGTTGCATCGTGTTTCACAGCAATAGATTATAGAGAGGAGTTTGTTAATGGAGGAGGAGGAAGTAGCAGAGCAATAATCTTCTAGCACAATAAGAAAAATGCTGAAAGCATGGGAAACTGTTGCATCGTACATTAAAAAGCATCGTCCTAATAATTACGGAGGTGTCTATTCCTGCTACAAATTTATTCAATGATAATGCTGACACATTTTCGAAAAAAAGTGCCGGCTAAAACAAATGTATAAAACAGTTTTCTAGTTAAAAGGGAAAAATTATTTGACATAAATTCATATTTTTATTTTCGTTTTTTCCAAATCTTAATTATATTCCAAATTTAACACTCCTCAACAGTTAAAAAGTAATTTTATTTGAATAAATGTTTTAAAAAATTCAGTTTTCTTTCGGCCTGGAACGCATTAACGTATTTTCCATTGATTAGTACGGGAAAAATGTTTCGCTCAACGAGTGTTTCGCATAACGAGTAAGATGCTGGAACGAATCAAACTCGTTATGGGAGGTTCCACTGTATTTTTTACCATGTTCTTCTTCTTCTTCTTTTTGATGGCTTTTTACCCTTCTTGGGTGTTATAGCCAGTGTCGAGTTATTTTTTTACTATGTTGTAGATTAACCTTTACAATGCTGAACAGCTGATAATATGGTTATGATTTGTTTATGCTAAAGTTTGGCGTTTGTATTTTGTCTATGGTCATTTATCAAATTTTGACAAGCATGGCGTCTACTGAACTAAGTTTGGACGATATAATTCGCAAAACACGAATTCCTCCAGCTCGCCGGGGGAGAGGAGGGTAAATGACTTAAATCGGATCGAGAGGTTGAATACATTTAAAATTATTATTCCAATAATAAATCACTATTTAATCGTAGGATTCGTCAAGCTGGTTTGACAAGGCAACAGTTCAAACCGATCGTGTCACCGATAAATAAGAAGATTTTACCTTCTAAACGGGGAGGTTTTGTGAATACGCAAAGGAAATTGGTATCGGGCGATGCACGGAATAATATCATTCTTAAAAACAGAACCAAAATTACCGATGCTAGGGACAAACTGGCAGAAATGGCGAAGCAAAAAGACGCCAGGTTCAAATTGGAATCACTTAGAATGAGTAGGGTAAGTGTCTAAAATATAAATTTGGTCAAATAAGATACGAAAATCTGCAAATACTAACTCTGGATGTTTTTGGGTATATGTATAGGGTGGAAACAACAGAAATCTTATGACGCACAATAATAGGAATCCAGCCGGATTGAAGCAGAAAAGAATGCCTAACAGAGGTATGTGTGCATAAATGATATTGATCCAAGATATATAATGAAGCTGCTACTCTAAAAGTATTGTTGCTATAATAAATTGTGTTCAATCTTTTAGGATTCACAGATTTGTCAAGACAAGTGCATTCAGCCCCACTGTATGCCTCCCGCCCTCAACACAATATGCATTTGACTTCGCCCATACCGTTGACAGGTTATGCTATGGATATATCTATGGAAGAAGGTGAGACATTGGATTGATTCAATTAGTGTTTATTGTGCAAAAAGCCATCAAATCAATGAATTGTGCTTTAAAACATCTTTCATTTTTCTTCCTGTGCAATGCTGACCGTCGTGGTCATCTGGGATGGCAAACTCAGCGCAATTCATCTCTATTTCTCCTGGTCTTGGGGCCAAGGTGAAGACAGTGTTTAAAAAGAACTGAGTATTTTCTTCATTCAGTCCATCTCGTAGGAAATGACCCTTTTGCTTGTTTATTCCAAATTGTTTCTGTTAATACCCGCTTCTAGAGACTTTGTTCATTAACCTTCCAGCGTTGTCTCAAAAATTTTGACAAATGCACCTTATCGCTTCCTCCACCCTTACCACTTAATTGCAAGCATCAAGCTTCGAGCTATTCGAGGGTCAGTGTCTCTGTACAGACTACAGATGTACCTAGTGTGCTAGGAAGTTTTTGTTTTTCATTGAAGTTTGGAGATTTCTTTTGAGTGTAAATTTAAAAAATCGATCCTTGAGTAAGTATATGGAAATAAACTAATTTTCGTATTTATTTTTCATTTAAATCGTTTCTTTTATAGTTAAATGTATTTTTAATTTATTTTAGACGTGTTTTAACAGGAAAAATGTTAGAACAACTGAAGAGAGGAGAAAACAATGGAAGAATTTTTATAATTGAAATGTAACTTTGTTTTAAAATCATTATAAATATTTTATTATAACTTAATTATAATGTCTACCGGTTTCAAAGCTAACCGCTTCTTTATCAAGACTGATTAATACTAAACAACAATTTCATAACATAAAGAAAACCCAATTTTTACATACAGAAAACTTGATGACATAAAATTTACTATACAAATTTATGACCCGCTCAAGGGAAATTTCTCAACGCGCCTGATGGAAGGTTAATGAGTTTTAACACATTGTTTCCGGAAACGCTTAAAAGCATCTTTTGGTAGAGAGCAGAAGACGCATATAGGCGTTCTATTTGCTTACTTTTGTAGAGCGCGAGAGACGCCAAGTACTATTGTACAGATCAGAATTGGGTTTGCGGTTACTTATGATTAGTATACTGATAGTCAGACGGCAGACTGTCAGTATAATTAGTGAGTATAAACAGGATTGATAAAAAAACGGCCCGACAACAATGTGTTAAAATAGATCCTTGACATATTTAAAATCATTGCAGATGTTTTATCTGATGTTTTGTTTTTGTTACAGAGTATATTCCTTCACCTTTGAAACCGTTAATAAGATCGATAAATAATAATGCAAATCACTATCTACCTCCGCCTCCTAACTTTCCACTGATTGCTCGAACGAGACCCCCCAAACCTCTGAGGGATAAGACAGTACTGAGTAACAGACAAAGTGGCTTCAATCTCACAATCGTCACTAAGAATAACGAGGCCCGCAAACCATCGTCGGCAAGTGCTGGGATACTAAAAAGGTAACGCAAACATATTTCTGCTTCCATACCTATAGTTTGTACTTTATATCTGGTAATTTCACCATGTTCTTCTGGTAGTAAGAGGTTTTTCATTCTAATTTATATATTGCTTTCTGGATACTGCTTTGTACAGAAAAACTTGCTTGTTAGTCTTATTGTTTCATGGCTTTTTTCAGTATTTAGGGATAGAATTATTATTGACGTTATTAGCTCATATTTTTACAGAATTAACCCTAGATGACTAAACAAATGTATTGACCATAGCAAAAACCCCCGTAATTAGAATGAGTACAAACCAAACTACATCACGTTGTGCACTAGCGTATAGATTTAGGAAATGTGAGAAGCATACAGACCTTTCAAAAATATTTTTTAGTTAAGCATTCTATGCGCTTTGGCAGCAGTTTGAAAAGCGCAAATTTTCCGCAAATGCTCTTTTCTGGCTTGAAATATGGCTCAATAAAAAGCTTCTTTTCATCTCGCCAATAGATGTTTCTAGTGAAATTTCAGTGACGCAAGAACAATGTTTCGAAATTAGATCATATATATATAAAACTTCCAAGAATTTGAGTAGTATGGTTGTCAATTATGTGTAGAATTGGTGAATGTTATACGTGTGTAATGTGATGTCGTAAGCCACGTCAATGCCCAGACTTCCATATTCTTCTTCATCTTTGTTGAGATATTAAAAAGTAATGTGAAAAATAACTCCTATAATTGGAGATAATCCAGATTTGTGAATTAGTGTTTGGACACACTCAAAATGTTATAAATACTTTGAATATATTTATTGATTTGGCGTTTATTTGTAGAACTCCATTTTAATTTGTGTATTAATTTTTAAATCAAACACAAATTATTTGAGTCTACTAAGTTGTATTTTATTAAAAATCTCAAAAAAATTAATATTGTGACAATTTTTTCGCCTAGTTATGGCATTTTCAAACAAATGCTCATTTGAAAATGCCATAACTAAGCGAGCGAGCATTCGTTTGAAAACGCCATAACTAGGCGAAACAATTGTCACAATATTAATTTTTATATGTTTTTTTAATAAAATACAACTTAGTAGACTCATAAAATCTGTGTTTGATTTAAAAATTAATACATACTTTGAATATGTTGAAGCTGCAAACTAACGACTTATGCGTTTGACAGCTGATATACAAGAGCATTAAGCAATGCGTTGCCAACTTTAAGTATGCACACATGCAAAAACTAGCCTCATCTATCGGCAAACGGCGGTTTTATATGCATACACCTAATAATTGAAGAGTCAAAATGTTTTTTCCTACAATTAATTTTTTTCCGACTTAAAGAACCTATATTTTGTAAGGTTACTTTGACATGGTTGTAATTTCATTGGTTGAATCTTTAATAAGTTAGAACTTTTTCCATCTTCAGTATGCAATCAAAGATAATTTTAAATCCTTGCAGTATATCATTTCCAATAGTAATTGTAATTTTTTTTTGCTATCCAGAACATTCCGCCAAGAAGAGCCCTCCTATGTACGCGAGCACAGCCCGGGAGAGCCCGTGTCCATACTGAAGAAGCGGCCGTCCGCCTCGCTCCACAACCGGCTCGAGAGCCTGGTGGGCTCCTCCGCATCCCACCGCGCCCCCCGACGGCCCCCCTCACCACCCCCGCGACACCCCTCGCCGCCGCAGCCCTCGGGATACAGGATTGTGGTCAGCAACCTACAAAGCAGCGTCACGGCATCTGATATTCATGTAAGTGTCTTTTAAAATACAATGAGGTGAAAAAATACAAATAACAAATGTAAATACCTACCTATTACCTATCTATCTTCTTTTTCTGCCCTCTATCCGCACCCAATGGTGCTCTGACCCTGAATCAGATTGATGCAATGTTAAGTTTACTGTTCACTCTTCCCTCTTCTTCTTGGTGTAGGCCTTGTGGCCTGTTTTTAAGAGGGATTTGCCTCCTGCGATGTCGATTCCCAGCTGTCGATCCATCTCTTTGGTGGTCTGCCCGAGAGACGCTACCTTGGGGTTAGCCGTACAGTGCAATGAGGGGGAGTCTGGATGGTTCCATTCTCCTCACATGCACATACCATTGTCTCCTTTTTTGCCTTCCCCAACTAATGACATCTTCGATCTCGCATATTTCCCTTATCCTGGCGTTTCTTATTCTGTCTCGTAGGTTCAAGTTTATTGTTAATAATATGAAACCATGATGAACGCAAGATGATCAAGATGAAAGTAAGATGATCAATCCTGTACTTCAGGCACATGTCCAGAGTAATATTAACACATTGTTGTTGGTTGGTTTTCTCATCAACCCCGACCCTAATTATACTTATGACAGTTCACCCAACCCTCAGTATACTAATCACAAGTAACCGCAAACCCAATTCCGATCTATTCAATGTTTTTTGGCGTCTCTCGCGCTCTAACAGAATTAAGAAAATAGAGCATCTCCCGCTCTCTACCAACAGTATGTAAAAAAACTTTTTTAAGCGTTTCCCGCAAACAATGTATTAAAATACATGTCATGCATGTCTTATCCTGTGTAGTATTTTTATTATTTATTTTAATCATTTACATCTTTATCTCAAGGATGGTAGTTAACCTCCATTGTATTATTACTGGCTCATATTAATTTTTTTAAAGACTAGTGTGATTGGAAATTTTTTAACATCCTGGTTAAAATATCGACAATAAATTTTCAGTCTAATAATAGACTATAAATGCATATGTTTATGCATAATCGTTTATCAAATGTTTTATGTCACAGTTTTAATGACAGGTGTTTTATATGTCACTTTATATTTTGTTAGAATATATTTCTATCAGTAAATTTTATGATTGTTGCAATGTTTTTTGCTTCTACATTGAGTTTTAACAATATATGTATGTAATTTATAGCATATATTATTTAAAATGAATCTATTATTCCCGTATAAAACTGTCTTTGCTATGTTATTATCTCACAAAAGCTGACAAACCAATTTTAAAGATTGATAATATGTCAGTTTCGATAATTTTAATGAGGCCGTTTTATAATTTTTTTCATACATAAATGATATTACAGGAACTGTTTGGAGACATTGGCGATCTCCTAGAATCTCGTCTAGTTAGGCCAGGCACGGCAGAAGTGATCTACAAGACCCTGAAGGATGCTCAGAAGGCGGTGGACGTGTACCACAACAGACAGTTGGACGGACAGCCCATGAACTGCTTCCTCGTAAACCCTCGGAACCCCCCTCCGAGCATTCGCCCTACGACAACTTCCAAATCCAGGTAATAATCGCTTACCTATTCAGTACGATTTTGGTTTTAATGGATTGCTTTTGCCCAATAATTTAATTTTGTATATTATTGCGAAGCATAACATTTTGTCTGTGGTATTTAATATATTTTGCAAATGTTTGAAACTAAGCATCTTCTCGACATTGCTTTATCTTTGGTAAAGTCAGATTGTCCACATAGTATGTGACCATCACATGTCTGTTGCGCAACAGATAAACGTCTCAGCCGAACATTTTCTCTTCTAACCCTTATCCGCACCCAATAGTGCATAAGGTATTAAACACTGTGTTATATTGATCTTTAATAACTTGATAGGAAAGTGATCAGTCCTGTGCGTCAGGCACCAGTCCAGGATGATATTAAAATAGAGCAAAAGACCACAAATAATTATTTTTAACCACCTTGGAATCTAACCTGAAACCTCCAGGGATCAAACCCGAGGTTTGGTAGCCAAATGGTTTTGTACTAACCACATCTGAACACCCAATGGCAATTCCGTGCATCTCATGACGTCACCTAAATGTGCATTTACAACTATGTAGCCTATTATTTTTCATTCATGTCATTCTGTTGTCACTAAAGGTTAGTTTCCATGTTCTAATAATGATTTTGAAAGTTTGTTAATTTATATTCACACACACATATACATATATAAATTAAACTTTATTTCTGTGACAACATTGAAAGCTGTCCCACCGCATTCCCAGATCTGATACAGAAGCATCTAGGTAGGCTTCCTGACAGACCTTCTCTTCCAAAGCAATTTAAAAAAAAAACTAAGTTGCAGAATTTAGTGAAAATGTGAAACAAAAGTGGGTCGGAATCGGATCTAGCTGACTAACTGAACTAACTAAATACTAATCCCTTTCACTGCCTACACCAGGGTACTTCTAGAAAATTTGGTGGTGGATTTACTAACTTGTATTTACTTTAATTTGCAGTCACAGGGATATTGAAAGCTTTTAAATGTAAATTTACAGTAAAATTGGGATACAATTTTGTTTCTTTGACAACATTGTTTTTTGAAGCACACATGTTTTTAACTTATTCTTTTTCTCTTTGCCAGCACGTCCCGTGGAGCTGCAGTCCCAGCACTACCAGCCAGTAGTAACTCAAGTGTAGTCCCGGATATTTCTACATTCTACAAAGTCTTATTTGGGAAGGATCAGTATTAATTTACTACGGCGGTTATATTTTATATAAATTTAATGCAAAAAATAAAAATAAAATAAAAATGTAGTAAAGTAACACTATCTTTTAATATCAATTAAATGGTTTTTATTATTCAACATGATACAGATTATGCTTGATGCTTACCGATGATTTATTTATTTTTATTATTGTTATCATGCATTGAAGTGGGGATAAAATACACTGTCGTACAGAGGCTAAACCGCAAGGCTAAAGCGCATACTCTACATATTTGAGAAAGGTACGCAAATGATTCTATTAATCAATATTTATGATTTATTACCATAATTTTTTTTTTGGTGGGGGGGAAATCCATCATGGATAACTAATTATGTAAATAGTCAAGTAATGCCGGACTTCTACCGGATTCAACTCTGCCTCACCCGGTTTTTACAGCCCGGTTCCCTCCTTGTGGCCTTGTGAGCCTGTGTGAGGTTGTAAAATTTGTCTATCTATGTTCAAGAATGTTCGTCCTCCTCTTTCGTCCTAATTTCCTAATCACCTTCTCCTTCAACATATGGTCAACCATCGTATTTGTGATTATCTCACTACCTAAGGGTGTGACTAGCTCACCTAGTTCCTGGTTCTATCTTCCACATTCAAATACACTGCTCAGCGTCATCTATGTGCCATAAAACCTGGAAATTAATGTTAATATCATCATTACTATGTATATGCTTGTTGATAGTCTTTTCCACTCCCAAATACATACCTAATTTACGCTTTTACTGCTCTGTATGTGCTATACGGCAAAGCAATATCACAAAGGGTGGGCCTAGCAATTTAAATAAATACAAGTACCGGATTCAACTCCTCAATCTTCAGCTTGCTTACTAATATCATAGTCATACAGGGAAAAGTAACCATGTGCATTTTTTTTACAAAAACGTGATCATTGACTATTTGATATCTCACTAGCTTAATATTGCCCTTGAAAAAATCCCAAAGGTGTTTAAACTTGGAAGTATAATATATTGAGTTGTTAAAAATGACTAACTGCATTGATGCTTATTTTCTTGCCAAGCAAAAGTGACTTAAATGGCCCTCCTGAACAATACGTTTTGTTAGTTGGTCACTTTCTCCTCTACGACTACGATATGTGGTATGATATGTGTGTATTTGGTGACTTTCAAATTTCCATCTTAATATGTCGATTCTCTGATGTTATTAATTTTTCCGGGTCATTATGCATTTGCTGATTTCAGTAGCTAAGAATATAAGATATTAAATTTTAAAAATAAATCTAATACAGCAATACATCGAAACGTAATATTATGTAAGATTAAGAAGAGTTCTTTAAGGCGGTATGGACTTGTGGAGCGAATGGATAACGAGAGAATGACAATATATGTGCGGAAGAAGAATGTGAGCGGAAGAACAGAACTAGGATGGCCAAAAAAGACTTGGCACGGTCAGATCAATCAGAACCAAATTCTGGTGGTGTCAAAAGTCTGTGTAATCGGATAGCATGTATGACCAGATGTATGGATGTGAACGAAGCGAGAAGTGTATGTCAGGGCAGAAGACTGTGGCTTTCCATCCTCTCTGCCAACCCCTGCGGCGAAACAGCGTGATGGTAGTAGTAGTAGTAGTATATTATGTATGAATATTTTTGTCTGCCTCCATAGTGTAGTAGTTAGCACGTTTGGTTTTGGGTTTGATTTCCTAGAGGGTCAAAATGAATGTCGGTGATCTTTCACTCTAATATTTACATAATAAATAACCCCGAACTGGTACCTACACCACAGGATTGATCACCGTGCCTTCATGTAATTAACAAACAAGAAAATACTGCGTCGATATGATACAGTAACCTTTGCATCATTGGGTGTGAAAATTAGGAGATATATTTCCAATAAACTTAACGGTTTGACGATGTAGAAAATATAAGAATAATAGCTCAAAAAAATTTACTTTTAAGTTATTGTCTAAAAAGAATCTTTTAGAAACCAAAAAAATATATTGTATATTAATAGCTTTTTTTCAAATTGTAGTCTCTCTCTCTTTAATACATACCTTTATTTCAACATGTTATAAATACTCCAATTTTATTTATTATTTGATATTTTTTACTACAATGTTATTTGTTTTATTTTCATTTGTATAAATATTTGATTTGTAACCCAGCTGTTTCTAGTATAATAAAATTTTCAAATACGTGTTTTGTTATAATTTTTTTGTACTCACCCATTATTTTATTTTTTGCTTATGGCATTATTTACACATGTGCTATATTGTATAGATACATACAGCAGTTTAGAACTCCAGTGTGTTTATCCTGTTTTTTTTTTTAAATTGTATATACCCTTAGGATGCACAGCACCCCAAAATTGAAGGATTTTTTAAAAATAAAATGAATATGAATAAATTTATTAAACATAGTACATATTGTGTATATGTTATACAAAAAAATTGTTGTATACCTAGCATTTTATTTTAATAGTTTACTTTTTAGTAAGTTTTTTTTCCATACCTTTGGCATTTTTTTAAAAACAATTTGCTAACTGCTTATTTTTTTTTATTCAAACTTGAATTGAATACTAAACTTTTTTTTTAAATATATGACTATAATACCTTTTTCTCTTCTCACTATCTTTGGTGTAAAAGTGTTGGTACCTTAGTTTCTTTACTTAGCTCTACCAAAATTTCCACACAGTGAAAATTTATTTTAGTAATGTTTTAAATACACTTGAATCCAATTTGTTTACGTGCTTCAATCGCGATTGATTAGGAGATGGCTAGATAGGTTACTTCCTAGGTAACGAATACCCAATTAAACGAATCGTAGTATTATTTATTATAATGGATATTTTCCAAGGGGTATTCTACCAACAAGATCGGTGTTGATTCTACTCACATTATTCTTTTTTTTTTAAGTTTCCCGCCGTTTTGATGTACCTGTGTTGTTTGTGGTAGTTGTTTATGGGAAGAAAATACAGATAAAAATTTATTACGAGGAAATTCAGTTTAATTTCTATGGTATCCGTTCCCGGTGGGGGTTGACTTTTGTAGTGTTTTTATATCACATTACTATTAGACAACAAATCGGCCGTCAATATTTTGTAATGGTGTGCTAGTTATTTGCGAAACCGCACGGAATGGTAATTGTGATATAATGCTATGCATCCATCTTACTTTATTTTCAAGCGTGTTATATTAGTACTTATTTTGTACTCCAGATAATCATTCAATACTTTCAAGGCCAAATTTGAAGTTTCGTTATTATGTACTTTTAAAATACGGTATTCGCTGTGTTTAATTAATAAATGCATTTCTAAGCTATAATAAGTGTGTTGCATAATGTGTTTTAAGGTAGTTTGTTCACTTTGTCACAGTTTGACATTATGTCATTGGAATATACCAACCTTTTGTTGTCCTACAGAAATCGTTCCATTTTACATTAGAAGACGATTTTCTTTTAGAAAATGGTGACCGGGAGCTCGAGTTCCCGCCGTCAGGTTAGGATATTGCTGGTGGGAGATCCAGGAGTTGGTAAAACTTCTCTTATCCTATCTCTAGTAAGTGAAGAGTTTGCTGAAGATGTTCCACCAAAAGCCGAAGAAATAACTATTCCAGCCGACGTAACACCAGAACAGGTCCCCACTAATATTGTGGACTATTCAGGTACTTATCTATTAAATATATTTATCTTTTTTTCCCCCTAAATTGGTAATAATCGCAATACAGATTTACCATAAAATAGCAATAGTGATTAAAACATAAATTCGTGTAAAAAATCTCTTTGCTCCCATTTTTAAAAACCTTATTGCCAAAGCAGGCCTAAAGAATATTACCGAACATCACATTTTCACCCACATGACCTAATTTATACATAAATCATTTGATTTTTGTATAAATTAGGTCATGAAGGTATCTTCAAAAAGGTGTACACAGGTTTGTACAATTACTTAAACAGCTTCAAAAACCATAAATCCCATGCACATTATCAATAAATATCTTAGGTAGCGCGTGTCCCTAGTTTAGGCTAACCACAGATATTTTGTTACTACTTTAGTCTTCATTTATACTTTATTCCTCATTCTCCAGCTTCCCAAGGGCAAAACCTAAATTTACTCTAAATTTCACACATAGTATCGGATATCGTATCAAGGAACACATATTACAAATGATTTTAATAAAGTGTTGTATTTTCCAAGTAAAAGTTAAATTTTAAAGTGTTTTATAAATATTACCAAAGAGAATCCCACATCAATTTATTTATTTATTTATTAATTACTTAAATATTTTGGTATGGATTGACACGGGAGGCTTACTACTGTCCTGCCTATTTTCATGTTATATATAATATGATTATGATTAAACTCCTAAACTTGTTTTTCCATATCGAATAGAGGTTTACATGCTAACAAGTTTCAATGGACATGTTCAGTGTTAATTAAGTTAGCTGCTCATAGTTGTTTTTGCAGAGAACAATAGCTGCACCAATGTGAGAATATTAGAAATTCATTGTTTAGAGTCTAGTAGACCATTTTCAACTTTTTTTTTAAACAATGGATAATGATTTTATCTTCTCTTTCTTGAGAAGAAATACTAACTGCTATTGTAATAAAATAGTGGGATGTTATCTACTTAATTTTAATTTATTCATAAGATCATCTATGTAAATGTACAAAAATAAATATGGATGGTATTTTATGTGCAAAAAAAGTGTTACATTTTTTTTTCAAAAAGCCCATCTTCACTAATGTCTCTTCTCTAACTTTCTAATGGAACTACACTCTCTTTAACATTTTCGAAATAATACTGCAAATAAAAAGTAAATTTAATGCATAATTATTAATATACTTTTTTCAATGTAAAGTTCATTATTTTAAAAACAGTTGCTTAGATTTTCATAGACATTTATTCGCAAATAATTATTATGTTGTATGTCATTAGAAACATTAGCAAACAGTGCTAGTGTTTTAGACCGCATAGCAGTATACCTGTCATTAGTCCAAATATACAATAATGATGCTGTAAATGTAGTTCAAAGTGCAAGAAAAGTGCTAACTAATAAATGGTAACATCTCGGAAAAATACTGACAACTCAAGCTCATTCAGACGTTTTTTTTCTTTCTTTTTTTTTATAAATACATGCATTACTCTTATTATTTCTACATCACTGACTCAAGAAATTGTATTTTTTCAAATAAAATGTGTTGCTTTTTAAATTAAATTGTCTTTTTATAAAACATGTAAACAGGAAATGCTTATATGTATTCTAGTATCAAGGTTGATAAAGCTAAATTCCAATTAAATACTACCGTTTTTTTACAATCTGGATATGGCATTGAATCGCGAAATCTATTGTAATTAAATGATTTTAACTTTTGTTATGATATTCTTTTAGCTTCCGAACAGACGTCAGATCACCTCGCTGATGAGATCCAAAAGTGCCACGTGGTGTGTGTGGTATACGCCGTGGATGATGAGGAGTCCCTGAGCAAGGTCAGCTCCTACTGGCTTCCTCTCATAAGGGATGCCTGCCCCGAAGAGCAGAGGAAGCCGGTAGTTCTAGTCGGAAATAAAATCGATCTCGTTGAGTACTCCACAATACATGTAAGTATTTTAACCCTTAATAAATTACCAGTAAGGTAGATTGACTTCTAATATAGGTAACTTTTTATAGATTACCGGTAAGGTAGATTTACTGCTGATATATCATAGGTAACCTTTTATGGTAAGGTTGATTAACTGCTAATGTAGGTATCCTTTTATGGTTTACCAGTAAGGTAGATTGACTTCTAATATAGGTAACTTTTTATAGATTACCGGTAAGGTAGATTTACTGCTAATATATCATAGGTAACCTTTTATGGTAAGGTTGATTAACTGCTAATGTAGGTATCCTTTTATGGTTTACCAGTAAGGTAGATTGACTTCTAATATAGGTAACTTTTTATAGATTACCGGTAAGGTAGATTTACTGCTAATATATCATAGGTAACCTTTTATGGTAAGGTTGATTAACTGCTAATGTAGGTATCCTTTTATGGTTTACCAGTAAGGTAGATTGACTTCTAATATAGGTAACTTTTTATAGATTACCGGTAAGGTAGATTTACTGCTAATATATCATAGGTAACCTTTTATGGTAAGGTTGATTAACTGCTAATGTAGGTATCCTTTTATGGATTACCAGTAAGGTAGATTGACTGCTAATATAGGTAACTTTTTATAGATTACTAGTAAGGTAGATTAAATGCTAATATTGTTACTGCTGAAAAATCAACATCTCACACAAAAAAAGATAATTCTTTGACAACTGCCACTGTGAAATACACAATACGTAATAAAACATCTTCATTAATTGATTCGACAGTCACTTTGTAGTAATATCCATGCATTTTTAATTTAAACTTTAATTGGTAAACACCATTATTTCTTCAAATCTATTGTGACACACTTTTCTTCGGTATTATTACAAAACGGCGTTTGTGTTTGAAAATGAATGACCGAAACACGTGTCACAATAGATTTGAAGAAATAGTGGTATTTATAGTATTTATAGGTATTATAGGTATTTATAGAAATAGTGGCAAGTAAAATTTAAATTTAAAATACTGTTTTTATCTATGAATTTCACTAATTTATGCACTTGTCATTAGCGCAGTTGTTTGAATGCCAACGAGTCATATCTACAAAATGGGTTATTTTTTGGAGAGCAATTTGAAAATTCACTTTTATATACAAAATTGTTTAGGAAATCAGTCACATACAATAACTGTTATTATTTAATGGATTTGAATTTTACCGTTTTCTAAATATTATGGTTTCTAGTTGAATACCACTTTAATTTATCAGAAGGGAAGCAAGATGAAAGCGGATTACTTTTAACACAAATTTATTTAGTTCTATTAAATTACAATCAAGCAAATACTTAAGGATAATCGCGTGACTCTAATATGAGAACAGTTGAAGTACGTGTCGATCTGTGGACGGGTGGCGACGAAGTGTGGCGGGTTCGCTTGATCCGTTCTTTTCTGGCGGTGAAGGTAGCTCGCTACGTTGAGCTGGTGTTGCCATATTCGATGTGTGTGGGTTGCCACACGGCCCTCCTCCAGTGTCTTTGAACAGAAGACATGATACTGTAATCAGAAATTTTAAAACATATGGGTGAATTGTACATATGTAATTTAAATTGTTTTCTTGTTGTTGACCGTAGTTTGTTTTTCTTTTTGTTGACTGTAGTTTGTTTTTCTTGTTGTTGACTGTAGTTTGTTTTTCTTGTTGTTGACTGTAGTTTGTTTTTCTTGTTATTGATTGTAATTTGTTTTTCTTGGTAAAATAAAAGTTTTTATTTTTACAATTGGCTTTTGTTTTTTTTTTTTTTTTTTTTTTTTATTGTTCAGGCGTTCATGGTCGAAATCTGTCTGGAAAATGAACTTTTCTTCCTGCTCTGGTTTTTCTTTCTTGCAGGTTTCCTTCTGTCGGCTTGTTTGAGTCCGTTTCCGGGGTTGGCGTACGGATTTCTGTCGCTCTCTGTTGTGTGTCGATTTTTTCGTCCATTGTCGTTGTGAACGCGGGTTTCAATCTATCTATTGAAATGTGTTTTAGTTTTCCTTTGATATCGACTACAAATGTTTTTTCTGTTCGCGATTCGACTCGATAGGGGCCCTCGTACGTATTTTGTATGGGCTTTCTGTGTGAGTCGGTTCGGATGAATACATGGGTGGCTGTCGGTAGTTCCTTTGGTATGAATACTTTCTTTGATGAGTGGTGGATGCCGGGCGTCGGCCTGACGTCCGTGAATCTGTCACGTAGTTTGCTCACGAATATTCCTGGGTCGGTGCTTATGGTGTTTGTGAAGAAGTCGCTTGGGAGTCGTAATGTTTTTCCATAAGTTAGTTCTGCGGGTGAGCATCTAAGCTCGTCTCTCACCGTAGTTCTAAGTCCGAGTAGGACTATTGGTAGCGTGTCCAACCAGGTGTCGTCGTTTTTTGCTGTTAGTGCGGTTTTTAATGCGCGATGCCATCTCTCTATCATTCCGTTTGTTTGTGGATGATAAGCTGATGTTCTGCTGTGTTTTATTCCCAGTATTTCCGATAGTGCCTTGAAAAGTTTCAATTCGAACTGTGTTCCTTGGTCCGTGGTTACTGTTTGTGGTACGCCGTAGCGGGCGATCCACGTGTCTAGTAATGTTTTGGCTATTGTTTCAGCAGTGATGTCTTTGATTGGTACTGCTTCGGGCCATCGGGTATATCTATCGATCATTGTCAATAAATACGAATATTCTCGGCAGGTTGGTAGGGGTCCTACGATGTCTATGTTGATGTGCTGGAATCTGTCTTCTGGTACGTTGAATGTGTTAATCGGTGCTGAGGTATGTCGGTTTATTTTCGCTTTTTGGCATGGTATACAGTTTTTGACGAATTCTTTAATGTCTTTTGTCATGTGTGGCCATACGAATCTCTGTTGTATACTTTTTTTAGTACCGTTTATTCCTGGGTGACATATATTGTGTACTTTCGCTATGACTTGGTTTCTCATTTGTTGAGGGACGAAAGGTCGTATGTTATTATTTGACGTATCACACCATATGGGGTTGTTCATGCCTGGGATGTTTTTCTGTTGAAGGGTTAGTGACGAATTTTGAAGGGAGTTTGCTAAATCTTCATCTTCTTTTTGCTGCTCGTGCATCTCGTCGTAATCTATCGTTGCGGGTATTGTTAATTCTTCGATCCGTGATAGTGTGTCGGCGACTGTGTTTTTTGATCCAGTAATATGTTTTATGTTCGTGCAGAATTGTCCTATGTAGTCTAGCTGTCTTTCCTGTCTTGGAGAGTTCGTAGCTGTTTTTTTTGTAAATGCGAATGTGATCGGTTTGTGATCTGTATATATTATAAAATTGCGTCCTTCGACATTCTGTCTGAAATATTTTACGGCTTCGTAGACTGCTGTCAGTTCTCTGTCATACGTGCTGTATTTCTTCTGTGCTGGGGTGAGTTTCCTTGAGAAGAATCCTAGTGGTTGCCATGTTCCGTTGTTTTCCTGCTGTAGGGACGCTCCCATTGCGTTGTCTGAGGCGTCGACCATTATAGCGAGGTGGGCATCGATGGTTTGGTGCGCTAGTAGCGTTGCTGTCGCCAGGTCGTCTTTACATTTATTAAATGCGGCTGTCGACGTTTGTGTCCATATTAATTCTCTCCGGTCGTTTTTTACATAGCCCTGAAGCATGTCAAATAGTATAGCTTGTGTCTCTATTGCATTTGGTAAAAATTTTCTATAGAAGTTTATCATTCCGAGGAAACGTCGGAGTCCTTTCGCGGTTTTTGGTGTCTCGAATTGTGTTATTGCTTGTACCTTTTCTTGCAGTGGTGTGATGCCGTTCGCTGTTATAGTGTATCCGAGGAAACTGACGTCCGGTTTTCCGAAACTGCACTTGTCTGCGTTTATTATTAAACCGTTTTCTGAAAGGGTTAAAAATACTTCTTCGAGATGTCTTTTATGTTCTTCTTCGCTCGTTGATGCTATGAGTCATCTATGTATACGAAACAATAGTCTAGATTCTTTGTTACATTGTTCATGTATCGTTGGAATGTCTGAGCTGCGTTGCATAGTCCGAATTGCATGGCGGTGAATTCGAAAAGTCCAAATGGCGTGATTATGGCTGTCTTTTGGATGTCTTCGCTTTCCATTGGTATTTGGTGATACGCTCTCTTCAGATCTATTGTCGAGAATATTTTCGCTGTGTTGAGTTTATGTGCGAAGTCCTGGAGTTGAGGTATCGGGTACCTGTCTGGTAGCGTCTGGGCGTTTAAACGTCGGTAATCGCCGCAGGGTCTCCATTCTCCGTTGGGTTTCTTCACCATATGTAGCGGGCTTGCCCAATTACTCTTTGAGGGGCGGCAAATTCCTTGTTCCATCAGCAGTTTGAATTCTTTCTTTGCTGCGATAAGCTGGTTTGGTGCGAGGCGTCTGGCCCTTGCACTAACTGGTTGTCCTTTTGTTTCTATTATGTGTTTCACTTCATGTTTCTTTTTATGTCCGATGTCCATTTTTGGTTTAAGTATGTCGGGGTATTTAGCCATGATTTTGTGATATTCACAGTTGTTATTGATTAGTGAAATTTTTGAAGACGGACTTTTGCAAGTGTTTCCGTCTACTTTTAATCCAGTTACGTTGTCAGTTAACGTTGCGTTTTTCAAGTTTACGCTTAAGTTATAATTGTGTAGGAAATCGGCTCCTAGTATCGCTCTTGACACGTCGGCGATTATGAATCTCCATTTCAATGGTCGTCTTAAATTTAAGTTTAATTCGAGTGTTCTTGTACCGTATGTTTTTATTTGGTTTCCATCGGCGCCGTAGAGTGTTGTTGTTGTATCGTCGGAGGCGAGTGAATTCTCTATGTTGTTGTATGACCTCGGTAACACGGATACGTCGGCTCCAGTGTCGATTAGAAATTTCATGTTGGTTCTTCGATCGTAAACAAAGAGGCGGAATGTATCATGAGGGGGGTTACAGGCCTCTAGTTTGGCCCCCCGTTGGCGTTTTCCGGCTGGAAGCTGCATGGTTTTCTACATTTGAATGCTTTGTTTTTGAACTTGTTGTGGTAAAAACATATGCCGTTTGAATTTTCTCTAGACATGCTTCGGTATGGGGATCTGCTTTTATTTCTATATCGGCCGTTTTCTTGTCGTCTGTTGTCGTAGCGGCTCATGCGTCCTTGCCAGTTGTCGTTTTCGTGTTTCGCTTTTAGTTGTTTAACTTCCTCCGTTAGTAGTTCTATTTGTTTTAGCAGGCTCGACATTATGAGGTTACTAAAAATTTTGTTTCTTGATTGATCGCAAGTTGTATTATATTCCGGATATTTTTGTAGTTGCGGTTGTACTTGCTGCGGTTCTTGATATTCATGTTCGTCGTTGATTGCCATCGTTGTGCGATATTTAAAAAAATTATTTTATTTTATTTTTTTTTTGTAAAAAAAATTATTTAAATATTTTGGATTTTGCTGTGTTTGGATGTTACGGATTGGTATTTTTCGCGTTGTTAGAAAAAATAAATGGTGGGGTTAATGACTCGGGTTTGTTTATCGCTTATCGGCCGCGGTATGAAGTACGCTCGGGAATTTGTTTCGTGTTATTGTTACGTGCTGTTTTTAAGCGAGAATTTATATAGACGAATTAATGTAATGGGATTATTTTTCGATGTTATATAGTTATGACAATGCTGAAAGAAATTTGATTATTAGGATAATTTTTGACGTAATATTAAAGAAAAATTTTTTTTTTTTTTTATATATATATAAATGACAATAATTTATTGATTCTACATTTACAGCGGCGTTTTTTGCCTTGTTTTATTTGTGAATTATTTACGATTTGATTTTATTTATGAAACAGGATAGGTGACGTTTACTATGAGAGCTAATTATTGAATTTTTGCATATATTTTTTGGCAAATAAATGATTTTAAATTATGTTTATTTAGGTTGACTTAGCTTTTTCGTTGTTCGTTTCCTCTTCGTTGTTGACGGCTTCCGTATCTGAAGTATGTGTTCGCGCACGTTCTTCCTGTGTGGATTTCCGATGTCTGCGTCAGCCTTAAGATGACCGAGACGATGTCGTCTTAGCTGAAATCAGTGTTACAATAGCGGCGAGTATTCTGTCGGTACAATTAATTTTCTATTCTCCCACATCTCCCACATGGTTTCATCGGATTAGATATAGGTAGATATATCGGATATAGATAGGATTCAAAAAATTGTTAATAATTGACTTTTATTTTACCAGGGAAAAGATTCTAAATTGGGTAGTGCAAATATAAAAGGTTTAATTTCGAGATTATTATTTTTAATGAAAAGATTTTACGTTAGATATGTGAGAATACTAAAATATTGACTTACGTTTTATCCCTGGGACGCTCGTCGCCACGCTTCCTGTGATCGATGTTTATTACGCGTTGTTTTTTTCGGTTTTTATTTAAAAAATGCTTCTAAAATTCCGAATTTTGTAAAACGTGTTTCGGGATCACGTCGGGGGGTCACCAATTATGGTTTCTAGTTGAATACCACTTTAATTTATCAGAAGGGAAGCAAGATGAAAGCGGATTACTTTTAACACAAATTTATTTAGTTCTATTAAATTACAATCAAGCAAATACTTAAGGATAATCGCGTGACTCTAATATGAGAACAGTTGAAGTACGTGTCGATCTGTGGACGGGTGGCGACGAAGTGTGGCGGGTTCGCTTGATCCGTTCTTTTCTGGCGGTGAAGGTAGCTCGCTACGTTGAGCTGGTGTTGCCATATTCGATGTGTGTGGGTTGCCACAATATATAACTAATATTTGAAATATTGTTCCCGGGGGTTTCGAATTAAACAGCTTCTTCCTTCATATGAAACGCGTTCTACTCAACAATTTCGACTATTGGGAGAGTTTAGGTCACAAACTGAAGTGGTTATTTTTTGTATGTTACCAATTTAAAAATAAAATGTTTATTTTAGTCCATTTTGGAAATAGCCGAAGACTTCCCTGAGATAGACAGCTGTATTGAATGTTCGGCCAAAACATTGAATAATATTTCTGAGATGTTTTACTACGCACAAAAAGCTGTCCTGCACCCAACATCACCCCTCTATGTTATGGAACAACAAGACGTAAGCTTATCCAATATGTCAACTAACAATATAAGAACAAGATGATAATCAGTATCTCGACTAACAAGAATGATAAAATGTCTTTATTTTTATATAATTTGACCACATTTTAGTAGATCCAAAATATGTGTGTGTGGATTGTCACACATTCTAATCCCTCTTTTGTCTAATTTTTTTGTGTTTTTTTTTAGTTAACTGAAAACTGTAGGCGAGCTCTTACAAGAATATTTAAAGTATGCGATATAGATGGAGACGGATTACTTAATGATTATGAACTGAATCATTTTCAAAGGCGATGTTTTGATAGCCCTCTACAGCCACAGGTAATAAGCAAAATTATTATTAAACCATATCCGCTCCCTAGGTGGAGCATATGGAGTCCACAAACCGTCTCCAGGCTTTTCTGTCGGCTGCCATCTCCCTTGCATCCTCCCAAGTCAGATACGCATCCCGAAGTTCTGACGAGAACTGCCAACGAATTGTCAGCAGTGGTCGTCCTGGGCGGTGTGAACCTGATGCCTTGTAAAAGAGGCAAGCTTGATTAAGGCTTTCAGGAGGCATGTGGAGTACATGGCCAAGCCAACTGAATCGCCTTTTCTTGACGACAGTTGTGACCAAGATTTGCTGCGTCCAAGCAAAAATAAGCAAAAATCAAATGATATGCTAGTTAGGAAATCTTACGCACTTTATGTAACATTTACATAGTTTGTATACTCATTCTTATTTGATCCTTGTTTGCAAAAATAAGGATGAGTTTCACGTGGTTGATATTAGATAATTTTAAAAATTCACTCCGAAATAGGTATTTTTTGTTTTAATAAGTGTTGTTTGTATAACTTACGAATTAAAGTACCTAAATAGAAATCAGAGGATTCGGGATCTAATCCTGATGTGGAAAATTCTTCTTTTTTCTGTGATAATGAATACATATTGTCATACTAATTTTTCTCTCTCTTTTATTTAATTTAATATTTAGCATTTAATTCGTAGACAAATTAAAGAAATATATATTGAATATTATAAAGGATAGCTTTTTTTCTTTGAATAATATATTATTTGTTGAAAAATACTTGTAAATTGATTTTTCATACTAAAATGTTTGTATGCTGATAGGTATTAGATGAAGTAAAAGCTGTGTTGGCTCAGAACGTCCCTGATGGAATAGAACGAGACTCGGTTACACTTAAGGGATTCCTATTCCTGCATTGCCTGTTTATACAGAGAGGTCGGAACGAAACCACATGGACAGTCCTCAGGAAGTTCGGCTACAACGAGAGTCTGCAAATGTGCACGGAATATCTCTACCCAGTGTGAGTTGTGTGATTCCAGATAAATACACTTTTTAGTTTCAAATGTTCTTTGAGACTATAAATAATTCATTGGCTTCTAGGTAACATCATTAGCTGTGCCGAAAATGGTTACCGGAAACCTAAGTTTCAGCATTTTCTATAGTTATTGTAAAAACTCAAATCATTTACCATATATATATTAACTAATATATCTGTACTTCTATATTAACTAATATGTTGATATTTTCTGGCGTTTCTCATGTGTGTGATTATAATCCAGGATTCGGACCTTACACTAATAAAAGAGTTTCTGCTCAATAAAAAGCTTCTTTTCATCTCACTAGTAGATGTCTGTAGTGAAGTTCTAGTGATTCAAGAACAATGTTTCAAAATGGATTCATATATATATAGAACTTCCAAGAATTTGAGTAATATGGTTGTCAATAATGGGTAGAATTGATGAATATTACACGTGTGTAAAATCATTTAAACCAGCCTATGACGGTCGTCAGCCCCGTAAATGCCCAGACTTCCATATTCTTCTTCATCTTTGATGAGATGTCAAAAAATAATACGAAATGGACTGAAAATATGTAAATAACTAATACTTGGCAGTGTTTTGAAAGCAACGAACCTATACATTTTTTGATGAAATAATAAACCAATGAAATTGGAAATTTAAATCAACCGAAGAAAAACTTAAATTCAAAGTTGTTGGAGACTAAAATTTCCAATTATTATTACATTTATATAATATTATCACATTTAAATTAACAAGTTTTGACTGTACAATTAATTAATTATACATATATTTTTGGTCGTAAAATAGTTACTATAAAGTTAAATAATAGTTGACAAAACTTACCACAATGTTGTTGCTAAAACAATGAACAAAACTACTGTCACATTCACGGCAAGGCGGTTGAACTATGTGTATTTTGGTTACAGCGTAAAGATACCATCGGGCTGCTCTACGGAGCTGTCGCACAGGGGCCAGCAGTTCCTCACGCAGCTGTTTGAGAGGTACGACAAGGACAGGGACGGAGCTCTGAACACGGCGGAGCTCAGGAACGTGTTCTCCTGCTGCCCCCAGGTCCCCTGGCACCACTTGCGCCAGACCGTCCCCACAAATGAAAAGGTATTCAATACTTCTTCTAACCCTTATCTGCACCCAATAGTGCATAGGGCACAGCATCATATAGAAGCAGTGCTATCTCGATTGTCAAATACACGAAAGAAAGGTGATCAGCCTTCCGCTTCCGGTACCAGTCCAGGGCTTTCACATGATTAACAGTCAATATGGTGCATTATCCTATTCACCATTCGGTGCGAGTGAATGTAAGAGGAAGAAGTATTTTTCATTGGTGTTGCAATATTTCTCAGTATCACTCAAGAAGTGGACATATAAAAGATAATCTCGACCGTTTTGGATGATTTGTATTGATTTGTCCGCCTCCATAGTGTAGTGGTTAGCGCTCTAGGCTACCATGCTCGAGGTCCCGGGTTCGATTCCCAAGAGGGTCAAACTAAATATTAGTGATTTTTCAGTCTAATATCCATTTATGAATTTCTTACATAGTGCAACTGCTAATTTGATAATGAATTATTTTAATTTTGCATTGATTTTTTCATGGTATTTGTCTTTGGACTGTATTGTGAATTTTATGTTTTTAAATTAAGCAAAAATTTTATTAAAAGATTGTATAAGAAGAGTTTTTTTTTTACAAGTAATGTTGAATTTTGAAAAATATTATCCTCAATCGTAATACTCGGATGTGTTAAAACATGAAAATCTATTAAATGTAGCATTTTATGCTTCTAAAGTGTACCATAGTGTCATATAAATTTTGTAAAAATTTTAAATCCATTGTTAAATTTGTAGGGACATTTGACATTGCAAGGATGGCTCTGTCGCTGGGCTCTCATGACACTAACAGAACTTCCAAAGACCCTGGAATACTTGGCATACCTCGGGTTCAATGTCCACGAAAATGAATCTCAAGCTGCAGCTATTCAAGGTACCTTCAAAAATATATACATTTAATTATTTTATTTATGCTAACCTTACAATATGACACTTCTTTGTAAAGAGAAAGGAAGATTTTGTTTATTCAAATATTACAATATGACATGGAAAAAATAATGGAAATATTTAATAATTATTGTGTTTTTAGTTACACGTGAAAAAAGATTGGACCTGGCAAAAAAGCAGTCAAGTCGTAATGTCTACCAGTGTCACGTTATTGGACCGAGGAATTCCGGAAAGACCACTTTTTGTAGGATGTTTATTGGAGCCGGTACAAAGGTAATTTAGAACTAACGTATCTTAGTATAGCTGCCACGGACAGCAATTGAAATATCTTGATGCAAGTATATGAATTTATTTATTTTTAACAAGTAATATATTGTTATCGTTTATTTTGGTATGTAAGGTAGTCCTGAGCTACATCTGCCTATGCCCAACCAATACTAAATGTTGTAAAGTGGAGATTAATGGTCATTGGATTTTTAAATAAATACAAGAATTTAGGCAGAGGAAGACCGAGAAACATGGCACGATCAGGTATGCCAAATACTTGAAAGTGGTCAGGTTAGGAGTCGTAACAATCGGCGGGTATGTATGAGGAGATGCATGAACGTGGAAGAGGCGAAGAATGTTTGCAAGGACAGAGTGGTGTGGCGCTCTATTCTCTCTGCCTACCCCTGCGGGGAAGCGGCGTGATGGTTAGTTAGTTAGTTAGGAAGAACAAAATAACAAGAAATACAAAATCTTGACTCACGAGGTGCTTGCTCTTTACATATATCGCTCACTCCTTTCAACAACAATGTTTTTTCTCCATTTGAAAAATATTTAATATATTCAAAAAAAATAATTAAACAACACCTCTTCTTCAAAATGCAAAAATAACACTTTCTGCCCTGTAGAGGGTAAATATTAAGTCAAAAATATGCCGCTTTTGCTGGAATATAGTACATTTTCTGGGCATTCCGATAACATGCACAACTGAAAATTGACGATTTTTGATGTATGACGTTGTTGAAAGGAGTGAGCTTTATAGATAAAAAGTCATCAGTGTCAGAAAAAAAATTCAATTTTACATATTTATAAAAATGTAATTGATTAAAATTACTAATTTCATTTACAATAACTAAAAAATACAAATCATCAATTTAAAATCAGTCAATATATCGCTCACTCCTTTCAAGAACGTCATAAATCAAAAATCGTCAATTTTCAGTTGTTGATCATGTTTTCGGAATGCCCTATATGTACTATATCCCAGCAAAAGTGGCATATTTTTAACTTAATATTTACCCGCTATAGGGCAGAAAGTGTTGTTTTTGCATTTTGAAGAAAAGGTATTGTTTAATTATTTTTTTAAACATACTAAATATTTTTCAAATGGAGAAAAAATCTTCAGGTTTTACCTAAAAAGATCTGTTGCACAGTAAAAACTTCAATAAGTGGCTTGATATTTATTTTTAATAGATTGTATTATATTTTTAAACTTAAAAAACGCTCTCCTGAAAAATCAAGTTTTTTGATTCATGACGTTCTTGAAAGGAAGTGAGCGATATGTAAAATATGTGATTTAAAAATTTTAAAAAACAATTTGATATGTAGTATGCTTTCAATATAAAATTAACAATCGTTTATTTTATTTAGAAAAAAGGCTATATTTAGATAAATGATTTATTTAGGTTTGGTGGGTATTACTAAAATTTAAATATTCTTTAACATTACAAAAAAAAATGTTTCATTTATGAGTAAATGAAACAAAGTTAACAGTAAGCTCTTGAAAATAATTTGCTGACATTTCAATTGCTGGTAATGATTAAATAGCGTTTTTTTGCGTTTCAGAAGTCCAAGAGCCCGGCCGGAGACAGCGACAGTGATGCCATCCACGCATGCATAAATACGGTGCAAGTGTATGCTCAGGAAAAGTACCTGATCCTGAAGGACATAGAAGTCAGTCGAGTGTCAGATCCCTTGCAGCCCTCGGAAGTCAACTGCGATGTCGCTTGCCTCGTATACGATACCACTCATGCCAAATCTTTTGAATACCTTGCCAGAATATTTATTGTAAGTATATTCAGTTTTGGTGCTATTCGCAATATGATGCATAAATATGTAACGTGAAACACTAAATCTGGTGAATTTTTGGTGGGATTCATTCAAACCTGTCTTTGTGGTCATCTCGGCACCTCTACAATCTAACTATAGATGTTTTCTACTACCTTTGTTTAGTAATATGATTTGTAGTAAATTAATTACATTTAATATATATTTTTCACTCTAATATTTATTTAATATTACCTCCGACTGGTGCCTGAAGCACAAGGCTGATAATCTTGTCTTTATATAATTGATGATTAAATTACCATTGAGTTGATCTGATCCTATGTACTGTTGGGTGCAGATAAAGGTCAGAATAACTTATTTTTACTTTCTATAGTTGGATGTATTTGTTTGATATTTCCAAAGTTTTTTTTACCAAAAACACCCAAAAAACCTTGTTATTTTCCTTTTTAAAATAAATGAAAAACTTTGTTATTTTAAAACTTTGTTATTTTCCATTTTATAACCATGTTTCCATAATTTTAATCTTTCCAGAAATACTTTGCCGAAAGCAAAATTCCCGTTTTAGTTGTTGGAACTAAGTCAGACTTAGATTCTGTCCGACAAGAATACTTATTACAACCTGATGAATTTTGTTCCAAGTACAAAATCCTTCCCCCGCAATATTTCACCATGAAGGACAAGAAGAAGGACATATTCGTTAAACTAGCAACCATGGCCGCCTTCCCGTGAGTATCCTGACAGATTAATAATTATTATCTGAAATATGTCACTAAACAATGCCCAAACCATTTAAACCAACGATGTCTATTAAAATTGCATTTTCTATTATATATATTTACTATCCTTTTTATTCATCTAACCTGGCGTTTTAGGGATTGCGCATTTTTATAAATTTATCTGAAGGGTGATAGGCTAAAAAATCTCAGCAGCCATTGATCAAACTTGCTTTATAAATAGAGATCACATCTTTTACTGCAAACCAAATAGGTTCCAAGATACACAAGAGTTCTAAGTTGTAAGATGAGCATTGAAATAAAAACTTTAACCCTTTGCCCAATTTTCCTGTACCACATATAGATACAAAAATAGTCCTTCACGGATTTACCTGTATCTAATACTGGCACAAAAAATGGGCCTCTGTGGATTTGCCCGTACCTGGTATGGAAACCCCAGCGAGGGAATAGCTCTAATTGATTTTACCTTAGTAAGGGTGGTAGTAGTAGATTATAATGGAGTTAATGGGCTAGAAATACTAGATGGAAAACTTTTGTATACCTAAGATCAGTTTTAAAAGGAGTTGAAAATTCTCTTACTTTAAATGTTTAATTAAAACTTAAAAATATTGTTATTAAAATTAGCCTTGCAATAGTGCATTATTTCATCATCAGAAATAAAAAAAAACTGCCATTTTGCAAACAAAATCTTCATCAAAACTCATCATCCAAAGGGTTAGATCTTGTTTTGTCAGCTCCAACTTTGTTTGGAAGACAAGCATGGAAATAAACAGCACTGGTGTAAGATTCTCTATAAGCTGATGGAGGTTTGGTTGAGAGCAGCTATTTCTATACCAGTTTACCAGTTTGCCCATTGTTCGACATTCAATATTACGAATGTAACCTATTGACACATAGTGGTCTCTTTTCATTGTCAGTATCGGACATCGTCTGATGATATGTTAGTATTTAGTTATTGTGTACCCTGATGGAAATAAACTTATATGTATGTTTTTGTCAGTCGTTTTCAAGCTGCCTGGATTTTGTTTTACAAGCACAGGTTGGTAGAAATTTGTCGTCGGACAATGTAAGTTATTCATGTTAAGTCCTAGCTATCTCGATTCCAGTTGGATATTTGTTTTTCTCACCTAAATACAACGCAGCCACTGCCTTAGATGTTGCTTATATTCTAAGTAAGGGAATGAATATTATTTTTTACTCCAAGTACAGTAATATCTCACTTTGAATATCTCGTAATGACATTTTCGTTCAGTAATAAATCTGGAAAATAAACAACAAATTACTTATTTCATTTACTTCAATGTTAAAAGGGTGAATCTTGAAAACATTTGCAAATGCATTTGCGTTTCACAACCTTGAAATCTTGCCATTATTTGAGCGATATTTCGATATTGCAGTTGGATTTTCCTAGATGATTTTTATTTTATTTTAATCATAAAAATATGTATTTTATATCAAAAATTCTTAAATTTGTCCTATTATAATTTCTGATATTTTATGTATATATAAATAAAAAGTAATGATTTTAGTAGATTAATTTTTTCAAGCTTCGTTTCTAAAGAAATTAAAATGAGGTATTACTGTATAAAATATAGTATAAAACAATGTTTTGCACGATTTTCTCAGTGAGAAAGTAAATACAAATTACACACTCAAATACATACATTTCTCTCCGTAATAAATGGTGATTGCAAGTATTATACATACAGTAGGGATACTATAATCTTTCTAGAACACCAATTTGTATACATTTTACGAAGCATACACATTACGAAAACCATTTCAAAACATGCCTGTAATATAAATGTTGTAGAAAATAAGTTGTGTATGTTCAGTGCCTTCTATTTTTATAATACAAGCCATTTTATAATAGACAAAACTATAATAGACAAAATTATAATAAACAAAATGTACAAGCTGTTATTGGTAAACTTGTTACATTAAATTTTGCTTCAAAAGTTTTTATTTTATTACTAAATTTAATGTTTTAAATTTCCTGTAAATGTGTAATTATTATCTTTAAAGTAAGCCCACATATGGTTATCTATGTTTTGTGGATTTTATGAAAAAAAGTAATTTTGTAGGAAACATACCAAAATTTTACTAGGCATGATTTATACTTTGCATGTATTGAATGACTTTTTGAAATAATTATAATAATATATTAAAGGTTGAAAAAATAAGCACATTTTTCTAGATTTCCATAGTATGTATCAGATTAATGTAACAACATCAGACTTGTCAGATATATTCTGAAAAAAGGCATTGTATTTATCTAGAAGGCACTGGTATCTGGCATATAAAAATATTTTCAAATTGATAATGTATGGGATACATAAGGAGGAATGAAGATCACACTGTATTATGATAAGATTGTTTTATTTGCAGTCCACTTCGTCGCTTGATTCACATGTTGTACCTCCGACCGATAAACTCGGATTGGTTCAATTCCTACACAAGGTTATATATTGACCACCTCTCCCTAAAACTAGGTGTTTGTGTTAGGCCTGGCACTAATCTTTACTGCTTCATCAAACAAATTCCATCATCAACTTCTCGCCGTATTTAGTTCACATGTCAAGAGTTGTGCTAACTCCGGATTCAATCATTTAGTTGATGAAATAAACCGTCTTTTCTCAGTTTTATATCTTCATCATCTTTTTTGCATGACACAGTAGTATTGGATTCAGCTACATTATTAGGTAAACCATTATGGTACATAGAATATTACCTTTAATAAATTGATAAAGCACAATATTTGGGAATATTATGTTTACAATCAAAGTTAGTGTAATAGCTAACACACTGACAGTTGATGACTAATTAAAGGCAGGCAGAGAAAAATCCAATACCATAATGATAATAAAATGATGCTCTTTTATTAACTCACTAGATGGCACTCACATTTTGCATGTGACTGTTCAAACCGTACTTGTATGAAATTACGGTACATTTTTTAAATACTCAACAACAGGCCAAATTTTTGTTTATGCTTAATTTTTTTAGGAATTTAATCCAATCAATGGTTTTGTAAAGAAATGTGGTTTTGAAGATGAAAATTAAATAATGCTAAAAAGAGTTGAATTGAATTAGTGAGCGCTTTTACTGTATTTAAAATTGCAATTTTTCTCTTGTATTCATTCATAAACAAGTATCGGGGGGGGGGGAGTTGTTATTCAGTAATCTAGTATGTAACTACATATGTACACATATATTCGCATTTTGTTTCAGCCAACACTGAAAATGACAATCCCGGTTACATCCTTTTACATGATTTGTATTTTATTGAATGAATTAACCACCCTACCCTCGGGTTATTTTCAGGCATATTTTTTATAAACAACCAAAAAATCACAACGTTTGTTGTCACAAAATATTGTCAGGCATAAAACCTGATAAAAAATTGTCAGTGTATCCGGTACGCATAAAATATTTTTGGAACAGATATCTTATCCGCATAGGTTATAGGTGTTAGTGCGGAATGGTGAAGAAAAACCGTATCACGTACATTCGTGTAGGGCGGTTAATACTACTATAAAATTATTTTAATAATTGATAAAATATAGTAAAATAGCAATCTTAATATATTTAATTGTAAAGAATTTTTTTTTAAATACTGCAAAGTAAAAAAATTAGGTTTACAAAAAGTAAAATAGCGCATTGTCTTTGTGATAATTTTTATAGTATATGATATTGTAAATAGAACCTGTATAGATACGGCCAAACTTCCACATTCCAAAGTCTGTAAATTACAGCAATAAATTTAATCATACACAAAATTTATAATACAAAATGTCTCATTTTAATGTTTAATGGAGTTACATACGTATATACATATTAGGAAAACATTCTTAGATGTTTTGTTGCACTGCATGCTTGAATGTTTTTTTGGTTTTTGTAAAAAATATTTGACAATCACAATCAAAATGCATGAAATGTTTACATACACATCTCGAATCGGTAAACCTCTAACATAATCAGGCACAGCTTGCACCATGTTCCCGGGTATCAATTGTTTGTTAGGTACATATTGCTTCCATATCGCACACAAATATTTGATTGCATGCTATTCGGTGAAATTCTAAATTGGCACTATAGAAGACGAATCTTAAGAAGAAAAACACATAGCATATTCTTAAAGTTGTAGGTTCAATAAAAATATTAGTTTTTGACTATAATAATAATGTAGGTTTGTTTTATAGAATTCAACTACATTTAAGATTTTGTTGGTAAACCGTTAATATAAGTTAGTTACAAGTCATTTTAAAATTGAAATTAAAAAAATATGCATTGATGAAGTGTTAAATAATATTAATTTAAGTTTACGAATTGTAATTTAGTCACAGTCCATCCTTCTGGTGTTTTACTGGTTCATGTTTGAAGTCGCAGGCTCGATTCCCAATTGCACCAACATAAAAAATAGTGTATTTTGGACTATAATAATTAAATATTTTACCCTGAAACAGCTCTTGAAGATCTTACTTTTTTGTACCTTATTAATCATAAATATAACAATGTAATGCAATAATGAGAAAAGTAATATTGTTTAAAAAATAATCTGATTCAATCATTAATCGAGTTTTTTTTTATTATGCTAAAAATATTTCAAAACCTTTTATCAATATTGCGGTAACACTCAGATTTACATAACTTGCAAATTCTGCAATTTCAGGTACTTTAGTATGATAGAAAGTAAAAAATAAACCAAATTATATCAAAGTTGGCTGATACCAAAACATTATTTTCATTTTTTTTAATTTATATGAATGTTCCATTTAAACATTTCTTGTAAATTTACACTCGGATATTTTCTAAAACCCACAAAAATGTGAGTTACGTAGCTCATGTAACAGATTGAAAAATGAAATTGGTATGTAAATAAGTGTGTTACTGTAAAGGTGGAGACTGACCGGAGCATTTCGTCGTAACATAACGACGTAACATCGCTCGCGGCGAGCATCCGAAACTATGGATGGAGCGCTCAGCTCGCTGTACTGACTGCTTGAATGCTCGCATCATAAAGTGTTACGTTACGACAAAATGCTCCGGTCAGTCTCCACTTTAATATGTGTTGATTTGCGCTATCTTTCCTTAATTACTGAATGGCTTTAGGTGTTAGGTTAGTTACCTCTAAATCCGGATATTTTCATTTCACTTTGTTTTTGTAGACACCTGAAGCAGTTTGGTTTGATTCCCGGAGAGCACACCAACTGGTGGAAGGCCGGCATCGGAATAGCGGCCGCCACCATCGTCGGATTCTTCGTAGTCAGAATTCTGAACACGTCGGATCGATAAAATACAACAGAAAAATAATTTCCCCTACCAAATATATGTGCGTGTATTACAAACCAGGGCCAGAGGGTCTCTAGTAAATTTTGCTGTTTCATTAGAAGTAGGAATATTTTTAAATCATGATTTCATAATTATTGCAAAATATATAAGTAAATATTTTCAGATATTAATCAATATTCAAATGTACTATTTTTTCATTTTGAGAATATTGGAAGTAAATAGAATAATCTCCTAAAATGATTTAACTCCGAAATACAAATACAGTAGACTCCCGATTATCCATGATGTTTTGTATTTCAATAATCACTGAAAAAGTGAGTGCCAAAATGATTGAAAACGAAAATATCGTTTTTTTTTTCAACTATGTATATAATTTGGTAAATTGAAAGTCTACTGTATAAAAGATTGGTTTATTTAAGTCATAATGTAGAAGAAGAACACAAAATATTTATAAAAAAGGATTTAATATTTGCATTTCACAATGCTCTTCTTCTTTTAACGAATATGTTCTTATGTTTCAAATTATGTAAGAAATATGTCACTCCGCATATTTCTTTACATACTACACAAAAAACAAAATTACTCTACACAATTTATAATTTTTATATTTCACATTTCGTTTCAAGATAACTGTTTGCTTTCAATATCCTCATATATGTACAAGTTTTTGAAAAAAACAATTAATTTAAAAAAATATAAAATATATTTTACTCAATTATTGTGTTGTTAGATTTAGTTAATGTTTAATTTATTTATTAAATGAGGCTTAGGTTGTTTTAAATGTCGGCAGATGGAGCCCTGGTTCTAATGGCCCTCCTTTTTAATTGTAGGTTAGTTTAAAAGAACAAAATGTCTCTCGTTATTTTTTTAAAGCTTTTATTAATATTAGTCGGGATCAGGTTACCCTAGTCAGGTACCGAGACTTGCTTGCGGACTGAATGGCAACATAAAAAAGGTTGAAAACTTAATTTTTGTAAAAATTGTAAAACGATTAGACGGAGGTGATTTTCATTTTGTATAAATTGCATAGATAAAGCATGAAAACATGCATTTCCGATTTTTAAAAACTGACAGTTGCATTTTACAACATACATAAATTTTATGATTTTTGACTGTCCCAATATATTTTCTATTTGTTATTTACCAAGTAAACCGGAAAAAGCACATAGAATTATCTCTATATGTAAAAAAAAAACAAGAGGTAAAAGTTAAACGAACCCATAAAACATATTTTAAAACATCAACCATTATGCGATTGTTGTTCAAAGTAATGTTTTTTTTTTCAAGAATAAATTATTGATAAAAACATTGATTGCTAAGAATTTCACAAGAACATATTGCATTTAAAAATATTTATATATAATGTACAGTACGTTAAAAACAGATACATTTTCTTAGGTAGCAATATACCCTAATCTAATGTAATCTCTAAAGATTGAATATTGAAAATAAAAGAACAATAGAAAAATGCGTAGTTTCAGCAGAGCAGTATTTAAATATATTAATAATGATTTTATTTTGTGATTCATTTGCTTTTAGTACAAACATATTATTTATTTTGAAATAGGCTGACTATATAATATTTTGTCAATAAATAATTGTTTATTTTATCATGCATTCGTATAATGTGTTAAGTCAAATAAATGTACATATACAAAATTTTGCATTCACTTTCTTTTGCATTTTGACCCTATTTGGTTTGAAATACAAAAACTCAACACGGTTAAGGCACTAATTTTCTCAATATGTATTCCTGTATGGAGGAGAATCATGGACTATAAAAGCCCGTGAAAGGCAAAGAATCGATGGCTTCGAGACGTGTTGGAGACGTATGCTCCGAGTTCTCTGGACCGTGAGAAAGACAAATATATATATCCATAAATATAATTTATATTTGAAGCAATAACTTTGTGATTTTCCATTTTATAATTAAAATATAACTTTGTTTTAAAATCACTATAAATATTTTATTATAACTTGATATAATGTCCACTGGTTTCCGTGCTAACCGCTTCTTTTTCACGACTGATTAATACTATAACACGTGTTTTAGTATTAATCAGTCTTGAAAAAGAAGGGGTTAGCTTCGAAATCGGTAGATTAATGTCTATCGGTTTCGAATTTTAAATCACTATAAATATTTTATTACAACTTAATTATAATTAATTAAGTTATAATAAAATATTAATAGTGATTTAAAATTAATAAAAATAAAAATCCATTTTAAAAGATTTTAATGCAGATGGCAGATTTTCCTGAGATGAGTCCCTGAGTTTTTCGGACACACCGCTAGAAGAAACAATGACAGCCTTGAAAAGTTAATGCTCAGAGGGGTCGAAGGTAATAGACAAAGAGGTGATTGGAGTGATGCTGGCTGAGGAGTGTCAAGAGAGATGTACAACAGCTACAAAAAATGTATCGAGGATAAGGAGAGAGGATGGTCACAACCCTCAGTAATGAGGACAGTGACACAAGAAAAAGAAGAATAAAAAAAGATCTTTCAACTTAGTTGATTAAAATTAAATGAACAAATAGGTCATTAATTTCATAAAAATATATTTATTCACAGTACTTTTTAAGGGTAAGTCTAGGTACAATATTCATGGCAGTGAGTTCCTGGAACAGTAGCTTGCACGCGTACGGCATTTCTATAGTACTCACTGATGCGGAACTGCTGCAGGCGTGGCACCAGCCATCGTATGCGAGGCGGCCACAAGCGTTACAGATATCGGTACTGAACGCGTCCGAAGCGATCATCAGGCGTTCAATGAGCAACATACTGAAAGAAGAAAAGAAGTAGCTATCGTCATGCTTATGGTAATATGTATGTATGTCATAGGTGTTTGTAAGAAGAGCAAATCAACCAGATCTCAAATTTAAAAGAAGGCATAGGAAGGCTTATAACTTTTTTTTAACAATTCATAAAATAGATAATCCTCTTTTGCACTTCCATAGAATAAATACTTAAGTAATGTTTTATGCAAGTAATCATTTTTACGGTATATACTATTTCTGCAAATCAATAAATTTTAGAAAAAACAAAATATTTGGATAATAATTTATTATTAGATTAAAACCAATATTTTTAGCTTTTCCACTTTTTTATTTGACCAGCGACCGGGTTTCGTCGTTACCGACATCATCAGACTGGTGATGTCGGTAACGACGAAACCCGGTCGATGATGTCGGTAACGACGATTAGATCCACCGTCGGTAACCAGTCTGATGATGTCGGTAACGACGAAACCCGGTCGCTGGTCAAATAAAAAAGTGGAAAAGCTAAAAATATTGGTTTTAATCTAATAATAAATTAAAAATGCAATTCCATCACGAAGTGTCAGTGGATAATATAAATCTATTATTTGGATAATATTTTGAGTCACACAATTATTAATTTTGGATCATAAATAGCCGGACTATATTGAGATATTTATTCAATCTCAACATAGACAAAAATATTATCAAGGTGGGAATATGGAAGTTTTGGTGGTATTATTTACAGGGCTTACAACCCTCATTGGCTGATTTACGTGATCATGATTACCACTTGAGTACTTGAGTGATCGTGTTTTACCACAAAAATAATGCCGAAACAATCAATAATATAATTATTCTTATATTACCTCGCTCCATAGCCTATGAGACAGTCCCTCTCCATCTCTCCTAAACGCAGCCCCCCCTCCCGAGACCTTCCTTCTGTGGGCTGTCGGGTGAGTACGGCCCTCGGGCCACGCGCACGGGCGTGCATCTTGTCCTGCACCATGTGCTTCAGCTTTTGATAGTACACCTAGAATAAGTATATGGCTAGAAAGCTGCGATGACTGCTTAGCACTATACAGGACAAGATATGCATGACAAGTATTTTAACACATTGTTAGCGGGAAACGCCTAAAAGTGTCATTTATACATATACTGTTGGTAGAGAGCAGGAGATGCTTATAAGCATTATATTTGCTTATTTTTGGTAGAGTGTGAGGAATGCCAAAAAAGATTGTACAGATGGGAATTGGGTTTGCGGTTACTTGTAATTAGTATACTAAGGGTCGGGCAGCAGACTGTCTGTGTATAATTAGGGTCGGGGTTGATGAAAAAACCACCCAACAACAATGTGTTAAGTATGTATTTAGTTATCTTCGTGGTTGAAGTACTATGATTCAAAATAAATAAAAATCATGAGTGCGTAAGTGTACTTACTGGTCCGGAATAAATGTACGCCTCCAAAGGCTCTCCTGTTATTCCGGAATAGAAAATATCCTTGCCGTGGTAATTGAACCCGTGCTTTGCTAATTCATCACAAATATCAGACACCTTAGATCCACCAAATGCAGTACCTAAAATTAAATTATGAAATAGAAGTATTTTTCAATCATTTAATTAAAAACTTTATATATTATTTGTATATAAATGTACCAACCATAGTGGAATTTGCCTTCCATCAGTCCGGCTTTTCCGCCAATCAATTCTATAGTTTTTCCAACTGTCATTCGAGATGGGAACCCATGAGGATTCATGATCATATCGGGGCAAATGCCGTAATCATTGAATGGCATATCTTCTTGATCGACAATAAGTCCAGTCACACCTTTCTGGCCGTGCCTGGAGCTGAATTTATCTCCTATTTCTGGTCGACGAGTTTGTCTCAGTAAACATTTGATCAGGAAAGCTTCTTCGGCATTAGAAGACACCATCACCTTTTCGACGTACGCTGGGACGGGACACTTATAGCACACGGGAACATCTTTGAAGTCTATTTGCTGTGGTTGTCCGGCAACAATAGGGTTGAGAGTGACTAATGGCATCTGTTTATTAATAAGAACTTGTCTATTCTCGACTAGTTCACCGGGAGCTGCGATTCCATCAGCATCCAAAATGTCGTGCGATTTAATCACTTTATTTGTAGCTGCATCTCTCGATGGACCGAGGATACGATCTGATGTTTGGTTAGCGTAACGTTTCATAGTCGTTTTAACGCTTTTGTAAACCAAACAACGACCGTAACCTCTGTCGATTGACGCTTTATTTAAAATTAAAGCATCTTCAATATCATAACCGCTGTAACTCATCACTGCAACTGTCGCATTCTGTCCAGCAGGGAGTTTGTCGAAATTGGTCAGCTCTATTGTTTTGGTTTTTACCATGGGACATTGCGGGTAAACTAAATTATACATAAGAGTATCTATTCTGTTTCGTTGATTATAGCCAATGGTGCCTGAAAAATAAACCAAAATCAGCATCAAATGAAGTTGAAACAATATTAATTTTTAATTATAATCATGAATATACATACCCATAGCTTGTTTGCCCATAGCGCATTGGTAAGTATTCCTAGGGCTTTGATTATTATGCGGATATGGAACGAGTCCCGCACACACTCCAAGTAATGTAAAAGGTTCCACTTCTAAATGAGTAGTCAATTCAGGATCAATTTCATGTTCTCTGCAAGCTATATAGCTATCGTTCTCTTCATTTACATCGAGGTATTCTATAAGTCCATCATTTAGAAAATCCTGGAATTTTCTAATGCCCCTGTCCAGTTCAGAGATGTGGTGTTGCTCGACTAAGGGTCTCCCATTTTTTACAATGATGTAAGGTCGGCAGAGTCGGCCTCCGTCGCTGCAGATGTAGACAGTGCGTTGGTTGTGATTAGGATAGATGGAGACAAAGGCAGAAATTAGCCCTCGCCGCCTGAACATCCTAAACACGTCAATTAGTCTATTATAGTTTTTTATAACTCCCAAAATGTTACCTGAAAATGCGAAAAATAACTATCATATAAAAGTAAAGGCAAGTAATTATAAGGTTTAAGCAAAATGCACCACACATATTATGGTTATTAATTCTGCAAATAAATAATATAGCTTTTTTAAAGATTTTCTCGGAGAACTGTGATTGAAGTTACAAAGCACACTAATACTATTGTGAATTAATTGAATACTATTGTGAATTATTACTGACTTATAAGGCTTTATTTCAGTGTTTTTGTGTTTATTTTGTTGTTAATAAGCTTCCACTCGTTCAGTGTCTAGTGATTTTATTTTAGTGTTGTTAATGAATTGCTTTTACGATAATGATTTAAGAGCACTTCAACATTAGAAGCAAGTTTTGTTTTGTGAACACATACTTATTTTTTACTATTTTTACTATAAACAAAATATAAGTAACATAGTAGTATATAAGTAAATAAAATTTAAGATAAATAATATAGTAGTAGAAATTACCATTAAGAAACACTAGATACACGTCAGGATGGTTGATTTCCTCGCCCCCCAGGAGCCGGATATCCTCAACGCCGGCGTTGCAGGCCAACCTGGTGATAGGCAGCTGGTTGCACTCCGTAGTGATGTGGGTCATGAGGGCCAGGTTCTTGACCAGCCCGCAGGCCTCTCCCTCCGGAGTGTCGGAGGGACACAGCATGCCCCACTGCGAGGGCTGCAGGGACCTCGGGCCCGACACCTTGCGAGTCTTCTCAAACTGAGAATTGACCCTCGTCATCATTCCCAAAGCGGAGATGTAACTCAGACGACTCAGTATTTGAGTCACGCCGTGACGCTCCATCTTGAATCTTTTAATGGTCCAATTTCCCTAAAATGAGAAAATTATTACATTAATCTACCATCACACGTTTTTACGGAACAATACACAGAAATAATCTTTAAATTCAGAAAAAATTTGTTTAATACAAAAATATCTAGACACAGGAGGTAAAGACAGACCTAACAGATTTTTTTTACTACATATTGAATTTTCTTAATGAGATAAAACTTTAACAATTTATTATATCAAACATTTCAACCTTCGGATGATATATCAATATTATAGGTCTCTCAACATGAAATTAAATATCTTTGGTTTTTTTATATGAAAGAAGATGGAAGTCTGAGTATTTATCAAGAATTAAAATTTCAAATATGCTTATTTAGAAATGCCATTTTTCGAGTTGTAACAGACTAAAACTAGGAATGTGGTAAGATTCATTCTTTACTTACGCTGGATATAGCCACAAATAGCCCATTTGCAATAACATCAGGTCTCATGTGTTTGACAATATCGAATTGAGCCGCTTTTATCTTAGGTATTATTTTATCAGCTATCATTTTCAACTCCCAGTTGAATCTTTTAAAGAGATCTTCAAACATGAGAGCCAGCATGGATCCTGCCAGTTCCAAACGTTTGTTTCCGTAGTAGTCCGGATCGTCAATAGTAACTTTATTAGTTTCCGCTTCGATTACTCTTCTGACCATAAGGGAGACATAGACGGCTTTGACATAGAAATTGAAATTTTCTACAGGGACATGAGCTATGATAGTGGTGGCCAGTAAATCCCTCGCTTCATCGGCAGGAGTCCTTGTTTTGCTTGCAGCTGTTACATATCTGAAAAGACCAGCAAAATATGGACACATTAAATTTCTTAGATTCTCTATTGTTCTGTTCCAGTCTACACTGAAAGCCCTCTCTCATATTCGGGTTTGATTTAAAGACTTTTGATATTTTTCAAATACACTTTTTCAAAAGAAAAGAAAAATAAGGTTAATAAACTGCTGTTAGTTTTAAATACTAACATTTACAATAGCTCTTTAATTTAAATTTACCGCTTTCAATATCTTTGCAATCATTGCAAAACTTTGATAACTATGTTGTAATGTTCATCACTTTAGCACATTTTTCCAAATTTGAATAATGATTAAAATTTAGTAATATGTGATAATATTGGTTAGTAAACTTAATTTTGATAAGCATGGTCTAAAGCCACGCCCCATCGGAAAACATGGCCCTAGATTACAAGCGGTTAATATCATTCTATAATTTTTTTGAACAATTTGCATATCACTTTTAAATCACATTAATAATAAATAAATAGTTATTTAACTGACAAAAAATTCTGCTTACGAGTGATTTTTTATTAAAATATTTATTTAACATAATTTCTGATTGATATTTGAAATGCAGGACTGAACACCTTCCCTTCATCTAATTAATAATTAAGATAATAATGCGATGATATAATACACCATTGGTAAGGGTAAGGGTTAAAATAATAAAACAATAAACAAACCTTTTCACTTTTAATTTAGACCCCATATACTCTAAAGCCTTTTGCTGAGTGAAAATTTTTAGATTGTGACATTCCATGAGACACGGCGCCATCTTTTTCAATGTATTGGAATCTGTCCCCACCAGTTGGATTATTTCTTGATCGCTGCAAATCCCCATCGCTTTGAAAATGACAGCAATAGGAATATCCTGCAATTAAAAATAACATAATTTTTCCAGGAGCATAAACAAATTACAATAATTATTTTTACTATTGAAACACTTACATCAGCAAGGGCGTTGTGTCTGAGCACATATTTTCCATTTTTTACAATAACGTTGGTTCGGGATTTCTTCTCGTGCGTAGAGCTGGTCACTTGACACTGAATAGCACCTTTGAACTCATCTACAATCATTCTGTTTGTAGAGAGCTGTTCTTGGATGAGAATGACTTTTTCTTGACCTATAATAAATATTAAAAATTAATACACAGTACAATTTTCAGAAAATTACACAACAATCATTATTGTATTTTAAAACAATATTATACCTCTCACAATGAAATAACCACCGGGATCATGGGGACACTCGTTTAGTTTGGATAACTCAAAATGGGATTTATTAGTGAGGACACAGTTGGAAGATCGCAGCATGAGAGGCATTCTGAAAGAAATATTATTTTATTTATCGTGAGGTGATATTCTATGTGTGGTGTGGTGCACGAATACCTAGCTCTCTTAGACAGACTCATCCGGTCTAAAAAGCCAATTGAATTTAATCATATTATATTATTAACAACTCTAATAATATTTTATTTATTGTTTCGGCATTAACTTTGTGGTAAGACATGTTACAATGATTAAAGAAAACACTTGTTTTTTCCAGTTATTTTTTCTGTTTTTCAGTTATTAGATATTTAGACCTGAATGATGGAAGTTTAGATTCTGAAACTAGTAGTCTTTAATAAAACTCAAGTGGTATAAAAACAGGTGTTTTCTTTAACCATTCTAACTCTAATTATGGTACTTAATTATATTTTCTGTTCATTTATTAATAAATTTTCTATTCATGTAAACCAGCATTAATTTTTGTTTTTTCCCAGAAGCCATCTATCCATATTAGCACTGATATACTACGAATCATATCGTAACTGCATGAATACGGCAAGAAAACACAGTAAACAACTCAAATTATAGTACAAAATTATATTTTCTGTTCATTTGTTAATAAATTTTCTGTTGCCAGCATTGATTTTTGTTTTTTTCCAGAAACCATCTATCCATATTAGCACTGATATACTACGAATTGTATGGTAGCTATACGAATATGGCAAGTAAACACAGTACGAGACAACTCATAGTCGGCGTCCTGGCAAAGAACTTAGTTGGTACGTGTTAAATTACCTTCCAATGATGAGATTATTTCTTATCACTCTCTGGTTTCCTCTTGTGTACTCAATATCAACTGTAATAGGAGCCGAGTAGGTCATATCCCTCAGTCTGCATTCGTGTGGAGTCGTCGCCTTTATTATGTTGAACCCTTCCTCAACATCCGGAGTACCGACATAAGCATTCAAGTATTTTACATAAAACAAGGGGTCTGCATCGCTCAATACTTTTTCATTTGCCTGCACGATTTTCTTTATTTCAACGTTAATGAAATAATTAAAGGAATCAATGTGCTGTTTAACTAGGCCTTTAACTTGAAGAAACGCGGGCACCAGTTTGTATTTGTCCTATTAAACATGTAATTTAAGGTTAAATAATAAATCAAATCACAATTTTTTAATTAATAATCATTCTTATAAATAAATTATTATAATACTGTGCTATTTATTCAATTTTAAAATAATATTCACGAAAACGTTAATTATATGTTTACTTGAATAACATAATAAATATACCTCCAAAGCTTTGATAGGCTTTCGTAAAAGCTTGGGATCTGAACACCAATCATCGTTTATTTTATCATTACAATCTCCTCGAGTCATTTTGAATATTTATAGTACGATAACATATATTCTTCGTATAAGTCATTTACCACTTATATTTGTAAAAATACAATATTAAAATAAACCGGCCGACCTGACATTTGCTTTTTATTTTGACAGTTGTCGAGCCATGTGGGGTTTGTCTATGTAATGATTGCTAATACCAAAGACAATTATTTTATGTCTCTGTAAGTACTTACCTAAATTGACCATTTTTTTTTGTGAACAAAGGTGAGCCCACCACTAGATCGACATACAGTGGAACCTCTGATAACGAGGATAATTCGTTTCAGTATCTTACTCGTTCAGCAAAACGTTTTTTTCCTTTAGAAATCAATGTAAAATACTATAATGCGTTGCATGCCGAAAGAATACTCATTTTTTTTATTAACGTTTTTTAAAATAAATTTACTTTTAAATTGTTAAGGAGTGTAAAAACTTGGAATAAAATTAAATAAAAAAAAAAACAATTAAAAACAATAATTCATGCCAAATAATTCATCCTTTTTAACTAGACAACTGTCTACAGACATTTGTTTTTGATAACGCTTCAAAATTTGGCGAAAATGTGTCACAATATTATCATTGAATAAATTTGCAGTACGAATAGCCACCCTATTAATAGGGTGATGTTTCTTAATGTACGATGCAACAGTTTCCCATGCTTTCAGCATTTATCTTATTGTGTCAGAAGATTGTTTCTTTGCTACTTACTTCTCCCATTAGCAAGCTTTCCTCCATGATTTCTTGCTGTGAAACATGATGCAACTCCATAAGCTCTTCGATGGACAGCTCTTGGCTATGCTCTTTCACAAGCTCTTCAATATCGTTGTTATCCACCTCGAGTCCAATGACACAATCTTGTTGACTGTAGACTCACAGGTACTGTTGACAACACTGTCTAGCCAATTTTTTTTTCCAAGTATTATAAATTTAAAAAAAACATTAAAAATCTTAACACTATTTATTGAATACAAAAATGAGGAACAATACATGGAAAATATTTCATATATATAGAAAACAATAAATTTTCAAAAATATAAAACATGTTGTACATACATAACTTTATAAAGACTTATATAAAAATATTTGAATTATTAAAGAACAAAAACAATAATTATTACGTAGCTTGTTCTCGATTTATAAACCTAAAACTGTCATCAGTATTATCAAAAGAATTATTAACAGTATCCATAGCGTCCACCCTAGGGTTTGTATCTCTCCTTGACCCAGTCAAGTAGTGGACAGTTCCTCTAAATATAATTGTGATAATCCATAAAGTAGCCCAAAGTGAAATATAAAAAGGAACTCCGTAGCCTATCAGGTAAGATATGAGGCCGAATATTGAAAACCAAAATAAGTAAGCATAAGAGGCGAGGGGTCGTAAGCAGAGACGTGGAGGCAAAATTTCTGTGACTTCTAATGCTCCGTAGTTTGGTCCGCTTTTACAAAACTTGCGCACTTGAAAAGGTGGCTCCAGGATTTCTTTACTTAGCACACCGACATAGTCCTCTCTGCTCCAAAGAGATTGCATTTTTTGACAATACTGTTAAATAAATGAAAAACATAATAAAGAAATTGTTAGAAATATATATTTTTATATGTCCCAGATATGATCGCTATAAACGACACAAATCTAATTAAAAATATTATTAATTGTGAACTTCTCATTTAAAATTAAACAAGTTCATTAAAAAGGCAAACTGTGTAAATATCAACTCAGTCATGGCAAGTATAGTGAGACATCAACACGGGGACAGTGATTAAAGACATTACACTAAGTAGAGCCAATAATGCCTCAATAGAAAGTTGATTGCAAATTTTGTGCTGCAAATAATGAAATGCAATCAATAATTACCATTTCATTGATCCGAAGTGTAATTTGGTTGAATAAATGCACTAAAAATCCATTTTCATACGATCTTACTGGCTGAATATCAGGATTTCCCATGTATTTTAGATTTTTCGCTCGTTCTCTGGCCTATTCCAAAAGAAAATAAAAAAAGATGTACATAGATATAATATATGTATTTTATTGCATACCTACATTTGTTCAACTGGTCAATTCATATAACAAAATATCACAAGGCCATCATTCCATATTTTATTTTATAATAAACATTAAAAAAATATACTAACGTCTTTTGGAGAGAGTGTGAGCATATATTTGGCAGCATTCCTTCTAGTGACTTGATTAGTGCTCTCATAAAGGGAATCGGAAGAATTTGATGAATTCCTAAATGATTGAGGATTATTCGGAGAACTTGTATCCAACTGCAAAAAAGTGTAAAGTAGAATTTTTTTTTAATGACGAGGTCCTGTCCTTAACCATTCCAGGAGTACAATAATTGATGTCTGACTTTCTCTAGGAAGTGGTTTTTTTTTAAAATTAAATATGTATTTTTTTAAAATAAAATCTTTGTATTATGAAAATAGAAATTATGTAAAAACAATTTAAATAAAAAAATATTTCTCACATCTCTAGGTTTTATTTTATGACAAAGTTAAATACAAATATCCACAGTTGTCATTACTATACAAATTACATCATACCAACTGACGGATAGACTTCGACGTTCATTAACGTCGATACTCGTTTGAGGAAAGTTCGCACCGACGTTCATTTACGTTTATACTCCCGGAAAGGTTAAATGTTTAAGATTTCACAGAACAATATATAAAGATGCAGTATTTTAATGTCAGGAAATAGTGTAAACTATCTGAAACTTACTGAAAACATGGCAGCTAATTGGTTGATGGAAGCGTTTAGATATCCTGGAACTTTGACCAATTCTTGCAAAGGTACTTCGTCATCGGTCTCTGAATCTCCCATAAGCCAGTATGTTATAGCGCCCAAGAAACCTAAAAAGATTATTAAAAAAGTACATAATCATTTCTGCGTCATGAGAATGGTAATTCATACTGATGCCGTCATGTGGCGTTTGGTTGTGTATAATAATAATAAAATATATTTTTTAATTTTTTTAAATCAATTATTTTATCGTTACGCTTTGTTTTATATTTTTTTATTACTATGTTTGAATATTTTAAGTGCTTCTGCTAATAATTTGCTTTCATATTTATAATTGAAATTGTATTTATTGATTTGGCGTTTAAGTTGTAGAACTCCATTTTAATTTATGTACAATTAATTTTTAAATCAAACACAGATTTGAAAATGCCATTACAAAGCGAAACGATTGTCACAATATTAATTTTTTATGTGTTTTTGTTAATAAAATACAATTTAGTAGACTCAAAAAATCTGTGTTTGATTTAAAAATTAATACATAAATTAAAATTGTAAATAAAAACACTTATGTATTACCACTTGAGTACCACTTTACCACTCAAGTGGTAAAAAAAAACAAGTGTTTTCATTTAAAATTTCATCATGTCTTAACCACAAAGTGAATGCCAAAACAATAAATATTTAGAATTATATTTTAATAAACATTGAATTTTTTAAAATTGTTTTCAATTAAGGCAGGAATTTTTTTTTAATAATTCTTTTAATGAATTCAAATCATGATTTCATTCACTGCTTTTGTTATTTCATCAATAACAAAAAATATTGGAAACATAACATCCCGCAGAAAATAGTTGAAAAAAAAAACATTTTAAAATTTTTGAATTTCTTATTTATAGTATATACATATTTTGTTTTTCAAATCTTTCAATTTGTAATTAACGACCATTTAATGTACAAAACTTGCTTACTGTACTATTCACTGCAAAAAAGCGGTTTACCTTTCCGTTGAGCCTTTAGCCTCTCCTGACAAGCTTGTATGTTGCAGTTGACCTGGGTGTGCGCCTGCTGGGCGTGGAACATGAGGTCCCGGGCCGTGGGACGGAAGGCTCCCAGGAAGAGGGGGCGGTAGGGGGCGCCGCCCGCCTCGTTGTACCCCGTCACGGAGCCAGGACCGGGCGTGAAGGACTGGGGCGGCAGGTGAGACGTTTGCTGGATACTGGTGTTAAAACTAAACAGAGAAATAAGTCACTTGAACTTTCAAACTTTCAAACACAGGCTTGGAATAAAGTTTCAGATTTCTCTAACCCAGTGGTCGGCAAACTTATTAGCCAAAGAGCCAAATTACAACATTAAAATTTTTTCTCGAGAGCAAATCATCTCAATTTATTCAATAAAATATAAACAAAATAAACTAACATTTAAGGAATATATATTAAAAACATAAATAACTAAGTATGTAAAAAGATTCTTGTTAAAGTTGCAGAGAATCCCGCTTTGAAACACTCCTTTTAGACACATGGAACAGATCAATATCTGGCGTGATAATGCCAAGGATAATACCCGTAATTTTATCATGCAGAGATACCTCATCCGCTTGCAACTCTAGTACACCTTTATTATAATTTTAGACCATTATTAAGAATATGTTCTTGATTTCACCCATAATAAGGATTTTATTCATTGATAAAAAATAATAAGCATACTACTTATTGCGAATAATGTCCTTGCATCTCCTTTAAAAACTTGAGAAAAATAATATTACATTCAAATCTCATTATTTCGAAATGGAATATTTTTCAAAATCATTTTCCACGTATGTATGTATATACTTATGCACAATATCTAAAAGTTTCATAAGAAATTCGTAGCAGGGTCCAGATATGTATAGTATAATAGTTTTCTTTAAAATTTTAAAAAATTATATCAAAATAAACTATACTATTTTTAACTATTTTATTTTTAACACAACATTTACTACATCAAAAAATTTTTTAGCACATTGCCCTGATAATATCCCCTACAATGGCAGATTAAAGGACGGTAGTTAAAAGTATATAACATCTTAAAAGCAAATTACATACAATATAAACGAGCATTAAATCAATTTAATAAAAAAAATATTGAAATTTAATATGAGAGTATAATATCATTTACCTGTTGTCCATAACATTAGAGGATAGATCGAGTAATCCAGGGTTAGTGGCTTGCAGGAAGGATTGCGAGAATGTCGAGTACTGGTTGAGATAAGAGGTGTTGTTATTGGCTAGCATGGGTTCTCCTTCTAGTGCTACAGATTTCTCTATGTCGGTTAGTATCGCCACAAGATTGGTCTGTGAGAAAACCTAAAAGAACAAAAACACGCATTTGAATAAGCTGGTCCATTTACGTAGTCAATGAAAATTGATAAACTGTTTTTTATACACTTATTTTGTACGTAAAACTGGTGACAATAAGGAGACTACAACGGGCATACAAATGTTTCATTTTTTATTAATTTATTTTATTGGTTACAAAAAACATTGCAAAATAAACTAAAATACCCTTGGGTCTGTTTTTATGCGATTTTGAAGTTATGCAATTTTTAAATATCTAATGAAACCTATCCCTCATTTTTATATGTCGTCCAAGTCTTTTTTTATGCAAATTTGCATTAAAAAAATCTAAAATTTAGACTAGTGCAGGTTACAACCGTTAAAGTGTGATTGTGTCACTGGCACAAAGTTAAGCTCAAATTTTACATTGTATGTAAGAGATACTTTATTGGAAAAAACAGAAAAAGCACTTGTTATTTGGATTGAAGACGTATCTCAAAAACGATTTCCCATACGTGGATATTTAATTAAGGAAAAAGCTCTTCTGTTTTTATTTTTATGATTTTTTTGTAAAATTCTTTTATGCGATTTTTGGTACATTCTATCATATTGATTTGAAGTTATGCGGTTTTTAAAAATAATGGAACCTATCCCTCAGTTTTGTATGTAGTTCATGTTTTTTTAAGTGAATTTTTTTTTATGCGACTCCCCACGGAACCATCTATCGCATAAAAGGAGACCCAAGTGTAGTTTAAAATGAACTGGAAATTTATATGGCAGAAAACAATTACATTGATAGGATATGATAAATGATTTAGTTGTAAATCAATATTGACTGCACAAATCTGCTTCAATAGACAATAAGCGGGGTCTTTACCCTATATTGTAATGTGTTACCTTTGTTAATCGAAACAGCATAATGGCGTTCTTGGAAGCCATAAGGTCCAAGCGAAGGAATCTTGGTACGATCAATTGGAAGATTTCAGTGTAAGCAAGCAAATTCTCTGACATGAAGGGTACAAACGAAGAGTCTATCATAACAGGCCGCGTTACTTCTTCAGTTGATGTATCTATCTTTTCTTGTTGTCTAAACATAAAATAAATATACAATTATTTACAAAAATAGCATAGAAATCTGACAATCTTTTAAACTCTGTGGTTTTAAAAAAAAAATTTTTTCTTTACCAACAAATGTTGCCATAAACAGTCTTTCTTTGAAATTTTTCTTTTGACCTTCTAAAACAGCAAAGTGGATAATAGGGCACCTATATATCATTTGCATTCAACTAAACATTTAAACTCCCTTTTCCAAGAATCTGGAATGCAGGATTTAACACTCTACCTTCAACAGACAATGATTGAGTTGACAGTGCATCAGTCTAGTGGTATGCCGTATGCAGCATTACAATATAGATAGTACATATCATGTTCACTTCTTAAAAACTCGTAGGAAAAAAAAAAAAATTTGATGAACATTTGACATTATGGATATACGCTACACTTAAACTGTATCTTCTTCTTCTTCTTATTATTGTAGGCCTTACGGCCTGTTTTTAAGAGGGATTAGCCTCCTGCGACGTCGATTCCCAGCTATCGGCCCATCTCTTTGGTGGTCTGCCCGGGAGTCGTCTACCATGGGGTTGGCCGTACAATGCGATGTGAGGGAGTCTGGATGGTTCCATTCTCCTCACATGCGCATACCATTGCCTTCTTCGTTGCCTTCCCCACCTAACGACATCTTCGATCTCGCATATTTCCCTGATCTTGGCATTTCTCAGTCTATCTCGAAGACTCTTGCCTGTTATGCTTCTCAGAGTCTTCATTTCTGACACTCTAAGCGTGTTTTTTGTGGCAGCGGTGTCTGCTCTGCTTTCGATTCCATATGCCACTTAAACTGTATGTATATACTATTTTGTGTTTGTATTTATTATAATATTTATTCAATATTAACCTGGACCGGTACCTGAAGCGGAGGGCTGATCACCCTTCCTTCATGTGTTAACGATCAAGATAGCACTGCGTTTATATGATGCAGTGCCCCATGCACCATTGGGGTGAGGATAATGGTTTGAAGAAGAATTTTGTATTCGACAAATGAAGAGAGAAAAATCACAATGACAATATGAATTCATCATTTCAAGAAGAAAAAAAACTGCTTCGTGGTAAGCATTCGAACCTCAGTTGTCTAATTGCTGATCAGGTGCCTACACGGGCACTTATGTCATGTTCTCAATATTATTAATATTTAAAGCATTTATATTGTGGATAGGCATTTTTACTTTGATATTTTTTTACAAAAATGTTAGTAATATTAGTATATAACCACTCATCGAAATTTTTATATCTACCGGTTTAGATATGTTTATCACATACGATTTTGTGTGTGAATAGTGCTATGGTGGTGACGGGTAGTGTTGTTTGCATGCTGTGGTAGTGATTGTCGTGACGAAGTGACGGGTCTCGAAACCGGTAGAAATAAAAATCTCGGTGAGTGATTATATACTAATATTTACAGAAAAAATAACTTTAATACATATTGAATAATAATGTTCGTAATAACGAACATTGAATTAATCCTAAAATAAGTTAAAATGATTTCAAGCTATCAGATTTATTATTACCCTAGAAAAGTAAAATGGTCATGTTTAAAAGTGTTATTACTTTTCAATTTATAGTTATCACTTCAAAAACATACGAGTTCATATCCTGTTCAATTATAATATTATGTATTTAGTTGTTATGTAAGAAAAGACTCATTTGGACCAATCATAACTGATACGTCATGACGCCGATAATTTATAAGATTTTATTTTAAATTGAAATATTACTTACATTTTCGTAAAAAAAATATAAAAGTACTTATGTCACGCTAAATAAAGAGTCTCACTCACTCGGCCTTGTCGTCCCTGAGGCTGGCGTACCTCCAGGGCTGGACGAAGCTGAACCAGAGCTCCATGACGAGGCGGAAGGAGGCGTCCAGCGGCCAGGAGCGCATGAGGCGGCGGATGTGCGCCAGCGCCCGCGGGGCCAGCAGCGCCACGGCCGCGCGCCGCAGCTCGCCCAGGCTCGTGGGGTCCGCGCCGCCCGACAGAGAGAACGCGTGGCACTGCTTGATGAGGGAGCGCGCTATGCGGACCTGCTCGCTCCCCGGGTACGTGCTCTGAAATCACAACACACATAAGAGCGCTGAAGTCAATGTCCAAATGAAGATTTAGTGAAATCACCAAAATCGCATGTGATAAATATAGTGTTGAAGTCACCAATTATGGCTGTTTGGCTTTGTAGCTATTGGTTTCGGGAACAGCTATTTTGGGGGCGGCGTGTTGCCACGTGTTGTGATCACGTGTTGGTAATGCAAAAGAGTGGTGCGCAGAATGAAATCGAAGTGATGTACTTACAGTTAGTTCCTTTATTGAAATAAATGCGATTGTATACTGAATACTGAAATCAAATAGTTACAAATAATTTACAATGTAGTTAAAGAAGTGAAGTGAAAATCGAAATAAAACGTCTGTTCGCGTCAACGACCCAAGTAGTTCTCCCCGTTTTTGAGTTCTCTCGCTTCAGAGTCGTGTCCGCTCGGAACGGAAATCTTCTCGAAACGTCCGTTCTGTTCACGTCAGCGCTGTAACTCGACGGTGTGGCTACATAGCCTACATAAACATTTTGTGTAGTTTTAAGTGTGTGAATAGTGCTATGGTAGTGAAGGGTAGTATTGTTTGCATGCTGTGGTAGTGATTGTTCTGACAAAGAGACAGGTACGTCTCGAAACCAGTAGACATAAAAATCTCGGTGAGTGGTTATATACTAATATTACTAACATTATTGTAAAAAAATATAAAAGTACAAGTATTCACATTTATCATTGTGGATTGAGTCTGCGGGTTGGCACTGGCCGTCTGATTGGGACATTGCGTGAGCCAGGTGTCGATGAAGACCTGCAGGACGGTCTCGGAGCGCCACACCTCGCCGCGCGGGTGGAGTTGCGAGGAGCTGCTGCCGGAGCTGGCGCACACTCCCGGAGACTCCTGGTGCACCAGCAAAGAGGGGAACGGGGAGTGCCTGGAAAGAAGGACATTTGTGAGACAAGGCGTACAATGTTGTGACACCATCAAGTCACCAAGAGATGTTTCTTCCTTTTTTAATATAAAATAAATCAATTTGACTTATCTATTCCATTATACATCTTCGAACATCAATATGCTGATTGTTTGGAATGAAAAATCTATATTTATTCTCATTTTTATTTAGACAAAAATTGTGCTATATAAGATTTTTAGATCATATAGCAATAACAAATGATCTAAAAATAATTGTTATACCCTGTTCTACTGATTCAAGTACACTGGAACCTGTCATAACGAGCATAATTCGTTCCAGAATCTACTTGTTAAGCGAAACATTTTTTGCTTTTACTGGCGCGGAAGTCCCGGCTCACAAATGAATGTCGTAAAAAGGGGACTTGCCCTTTCTCTGTAGCTCATGCGGAATTTCGCTTGTTAAATTGAGAAACTTTTTTACATTTTTTTTTACTTGTTATGCAAATTACTTGTTATGCTCTGTTGTATTGAGAGGTTCCACTGTCATTGAATAGCAATTCGTAGCCCAAACTCACCGGTTGGCAGTCTGCATGGGTGATATGGCGGGGGTCTTGCCGGTGAAGTAGGCGATGTGGGGCATTACGGGGGTGCTGGGGTCGGAGGGCAGGAAGTGTATCAGGTACTCGCAGCACAGGCTGTAGTACACCGTGTTCCAGCTGTCCCAGGCGCCCGAGGAGCTCGGAGCATAGTGCATGTACGAGGCAAAATGGAATATGAAATAGTCAAATGGGTCTGGATATATTGTTAAGGATTATACTCTTAATAAAATATTAAGGTGGGGACTGACCTCCACATTTCGTCGTAACGTAACATTTGCGGCGAGCATCCGACTTCGGATGGAGCACTCGGAACGAGCGGCGGGCAGCTCGGCTTGCTGAACTGACTACAAATGCTCGAAACGAAATGACTCCAGTCAGACCCCACCTTTAATTAAACACATTCTTCCTCTTCTTCTAACCCTTATTTGTTCCGTGTCTGTCTGCTGTGCTGGTCAGGGTTGTGGGGGTCTGTGTAACGGCCAACGTCGAGTCGGAATCGAATCTAGCTGATTGAACTAAACATTAATCTCTTTCACTTCCTACACCAAACTTCTACTTCTACAAAGTTTGTATTTATTTAGACTGACAGTGACAGGTATATTGAAAGCTTTCAAATGTAAATTCACAGTAAAATCCGGATACAATTTTATATTGTTTCACATTTTCAATAAATTTCGCTACTTAGTTAAAAAAAAAATAAATTCTTAGCAAGAGCAGATCTGTCAGGAAGCCTAGATGCTTCTGTATCAGATCTGGGCATGGAGTGTGACGGCTTTCAATAGCAATAACCCTTATTTGCACCCAATAGGGCACTCTGCATTATATGATGTAATTGAAGAATCTTCAAATCCTTATCCGCACCCGATGGTGCATAGGGCACTGCATCATATAAACGCAGTGTTATCTTGATTGTTAACACATGAAGGAAAGTTGATCAGCCTTCCGATTCAGGCACCAGTCCAGGGTAATATTGAATAAATATCAGAGTGAAAAATCACTTTTTTTTACAATTTATTTGACACCTCCCTGGGAATCGAACCCGGGACTTCCAATGCGGTAGCTGAGCGTGCTGACCATTACACTACAGAGGCGGACAAAAAAATAGTGAAAGTATTTTTAATATCATTTTAAATACGATCACAAAGTTCCTGGGCACGATTTTACAACTTATCGCCAGATAAAGAAAATTATAGATTTTTCAGATTCTTATTAATACAAAGAGAATGCAAAGAACCTTCCCAAGTAATAAAACCCTAATTTTTCTACCCTTTGTCCGCACCCAAAGGTAAATAGGGCATTGCATCGTTGTATAGAAGCAGTGTCATATTGATTGTCAAGTAGGCGAAGGAAAAGTGATTAGTCCTGCGCTTCGTGTACCAGTCTATCAAATATATATTATAGTAAAAAATTACCTGCTTTATTTTGGTAAATTAGTTACTTTTAATTTGAAAAGGATACTCAAGTTTAAGGAGATGATTTGTCTTGTATGTGGATCTACATTTAATAGATCTAAGTAGAACTGGGGCATCCTCCCGCTCTCTAACATTTGAAATACTTCCAACTGTGACAAGAAATAATAGTAAAAATATACAAATGCTTTAATTTAAATTAAGTTTAAATTGTAACCAGTCTTAGAATATCACTTACCGGTAATAGTCTACTCGGGAAAACATATTTTAACTGAGGGTCTCCGATAAGTTTATAACAAATCCTGAACAGAGGTCCTGTGGGAAGCAGGAAATTATACAAAACTTCGAAATTGGCACTGTCTTGAGCTGTGATTCTTCGGAGCCCCCAATCTTCGGATGAACCTCCATTACCAAAAATACTTCCAACGATTTGGGGAAATATTGTTTGTAAATCTTTGAAAGGAATTTGTTCAACAAGTTGACTTATTTCGTAGACTCTGGTATGTAGCGGTGCCCTCAATATGGGGTAAATGCGAGACTGAAATGAATAAAAAAATTAGTACCAAATTGTAACAAGTATAACATTTTCCAATTATTTAATTACCGAAATATCAAGCATGCCGGTCATTTTATTCATTTGAAAAACGATTCCAGTTGTTTATGCTGATTTTTTTAATGAACGTCTTGTCATTTTTGTCTCGCATATGTCTATGGTCTGTGTTACCAGGATAATAAAGTTAAATAAATATAAAAAACACAAATATCTAAGAAATTTTTTCGACTAATTTACTGTAGAACGTTTTTCGGAACGTCATTTCGTCCTTCATTATGTACGTACGTTTGTTATAAGTAAATCATACAGTTTTGTAAATTTTTGTGTGATCAAAATATTTTTTTTATCTAAAATGGGATACCGACTTCCTCCAGGAGTTTGATGAAGTGTAGATGTGCCATTATAATTAAGAATTCTTGTCTTTGGATTTATATATTTTGTAAGTATCTGTGGCTTATGTCTGCTTGCAAGAAATTTGACAAACGCGAACTCCGGCGGAATCCAAGCTGTGTTGTTGCGAGGGCTAATAATAATTACTGTATCAGTTTGGATATAATTCAACTCCAACATGTCTGACATTGAAATGGCAGACCTTGATAGCGATGACGACTTAGACATAACCGATACCAAAGGCATTTTGAGTGAATCCGAGGATGGTGAACTGAGCGACAGTGATACTGATGTTATTCCGGTCAAAAAGGTATATTTACTATTACACATTACTTTTACTACGAGCCCTGAATTTTACTGTTCCCATAAGACCATTAACATTTATTTGATCTAATGTATTATTTAACTAAACGTGCATCACCTTTACTATTTTAGGAAACCAATGTCAGTGACACTATCAAGAAGTATTCCTTCCAAACTGAAGGAAATGAAAGTATTAATCGCTCTATATTTGACGATGTCGACTTGGCTAAAATGGAAGAAAGAGCAAATAGATTTGGATTTGACAATAAAAGCGACGCTAAGACACTGGAAAGGGAAAAAATAGATCTCTATGAGAGTTTATCAATTAGTACACAGGAAGACATAAGGCACGCGAGACTAGATACTATTCACGTACATGGCACCAATAAAATGAAAACAAACGATATTTTTGAATATTTTTTCGCCCATAAGCCACTGTTTTTAGAATGGGTCGATGAAAACAGCTGTAAGTTTTGTTTTAAAGTCTTACTATCAAATACAGCAGGTGACTGCCTGAGGATTTTTGTTAGATTATTCTTAAATATCTATCACCCCTACATCTTTCTGACACAACACCCTTACACTTGCTTGAACATCAGTTGAACATACAATTTACTTATATTGACAACAAATACAAAACTTATCAAAAACTATCTCAGACTTTTGCTTGTGTTGTTTTAAGAACTATTAATATAAACTTTTCAACCAATTTTTCAGGTAATGTTGTTTGGCAAGATGATATTTCGGCTGCAAAAGCTATGGTATTCTATTCCAAGGGAATTTCGTCAGATGATGATGATGCCATGAACGTAGATGTTTCTATGAACGGAATTGAAACCAAATCGGGAGACACGGTTCGACGAGCCGATATTAAAGCCCCAATTCCTCCGGGAAAATGGAGGGCTGGAGCTCCCCACCCTCTGGCAGAATTCATATTTTTACGATTTGCTAATAAAAGTGACAAAAAAGCAAGCGGTAAAGAGAAATTAAAAGTTATATCCAAGAAATATAAAGATGGCATAGATACTGAAAATATTCAATGCGGTCTTATATCCGAATCTATGAAAAATAAAATAAAACTGATGAAAGAAAATGATTACGCATCTGATGAAGAGAAAAGTAAAAACCCATGGGGAGAGCTGTGCCAGACCTGGGGAATCAACGATTCTCAGGAAGCGTTCGGAGTACCCAATCAGAGAATCAGCCAGACGGTCGCACCTCCACTTCGCAGTAAAGTCAGAGATCGAATCGGTAACCTCGGCCCTGTGACAAGTAATTTCCCCGTAAAAGAACGACTCTCCGACACCTCCAGAAGCAGCCGCGGCAACGTCAAAACTAGATTAGGTAAAAGAACTCAACAAGTAATAGATATAGAGGATAGCTCAGAGAATGAAGAGGAATCGCAAAGCAGCGATGAAGAGTGGACTTTCAAATTAAAGGTTCCCCGGATGAGGATGCACGCAGATGATGAACAAGAAAAAATGAGCAAGAAGAGAAACAGCAACGACCCTGTCGCTGTACAGTGGGAAGATGATGTGAACATAACCAATATTATGGTAGAAGTGAATAATGAAGTGGCGGAACAAGCTTACAACTCTGTTGATAATGAAAGGAGAAGAAGCAATACTAAATCTAAGAGCAATAGTGATTTAAGATCTAGAATAGGAAGAAGAAAAAACTCTCACTATTCCGATAGTGATGAGTCCCCTAATTCACCTCACCAACTTAAAAGCAATGTCTGGTCCAGATTGGACATTTCTAAATCTAATAAACGGGCAGAATCTAAATCTGATTCAGATTCCGAAAGCCGAGATTTAAGGCGCACGTTAACTAAAACGGGCGCTAATAATAGACCCGGATTCAATAGTACAGATCTGCGATCACGCCTCGGCAAAAAAACGGAATTTCGAGCTAGTCCTTTAAGAATTGAAGTAGATAATGAACTGTATGGTCAATCGGACGATGAATGATATCAGTGTTTAAGTGATTTAGTTTCAATTATTACTAAATTTTGTTTCTTTTAAAATTTTCTGGATCTGAAAATTTAGACTGAGAAGATTCCTTTGAAATAATTATAATAGGATGTGAAATATTAAGTAACTGCTGCTGAATTTTTTACATTTCAATTTGACGATGCCAGTAAAACTACAATGATCATAGTGTAACCGTTTTAAGTGCCGAGATTTTTTTATTTTATGTATGCTAAAATTGCCGAAGACCTTTTTGCAAAAATGGTTGATTTTAAATTTAGTGGACATTGGTAAGAACGAGAATAATGGGTTTTTAATGGAGAATGTATTTTTATTTTTCACTAAGAATTAATTAAATTTGTTTATATGTAAATATTATTGACGAATCGGAACATTAGAACGCGCACGCTGCGATACAACCTCCTAGCTCGACTGCCAAAATACACTGGCGCCTTGTCAACAGCTGCACTTTTGGCAAAGTATACCAAAGTCAATATATCAATTCTATGCATTCACGGTTAGTGGAAATCCCTAGGGCTGTAGACCCACCCTCTTTTCCATTTGCCAAGGTATCTGGTACCTGTTTTTATAGCGATTCTTTATCTCTATTATATATTTTGGACCAACATAATGTAAGATTTAATTAACATTTTTTTTTTGCGGTTTTACAAATATACAGTAAAAGCTCATTAATTTGATATTGACGGGACTAAAATTTGGAAAATAATTTAAATTGTCAATTTGTAATTTTGTCCATTTTCTACATACAAACTGATGCACAGCAATGTTCCAATGGTAAACTTATTTTTGTTGACAAAACGATCATTTTGGCAATTATTATCAATTTTACAAATGAAAATCTATTGTTTTAAAATTGCGATTTTTTAAAAATAAAAATCCTGACTTCTATTAAAATGTAAAAACCGATTTTTTTTTAACTATCCCAAAAAATGCATAAATGTCTCTGAAGGTGTAAGATTGTTTTTTAAAGTTAATAAAATTATGTAAATTCTAGATATAAATAAATTTATTATCAGTTTTTCAAATGTTTAGTTCAGCTAATTTTTTTTTTATGCAGAGCATAGCAGAGTTTGAAAATATAAAAAGAAAATTAAATCACAATAAAAAGTTTAAAAAATGTTGGAAGAATTGTAGAGGATCAGAGCGTTACAAATATTTCATATGGTGGATACCTACAACTAAAAGATTAGCAGTTAACACTTGAAACACTTAAAAGCTTCTTCTACAAACTGTCGGTAGAAAGCGGGAAAAGCATATAAGCATTCTATTTGCTCACTTTTTTTTTCGTTTTTCATTTTGATTTTAAGTTGCAAAAAAAAAACAATTTTATTATTGTTTTATTTCGAATTTAGGGCAAAATATTATTTCAAATTACGAATTAAAAGTTTTGTATAGAAACAGTGTTGAAGGGACCAAAATGACATATTACAGTGGAACCACTCAACCAGTTTAATTCATTCCAGCATCTTACTTGTTACGTGAAACATTTTTTCCCGCAGAAATCAATGTAAAATACGATAATGCGTTCCGGGCCGAAAGAAAACTCAATTTTTTATAAGTTTTTTTAACGTTTATTCTAATAAAATTAAATATAAATTGTTAAGGAGTGTAAAAATATGTAGAATATAATTTAGATTTGAAAAAAAAAAGTTAATAAAAATGTGAATTTATGACAAATAATGAATCCTTTTTAACTAGAAAACTGTTCAAAAAAGCCCCGGTTCACGAGTGAAAAAGAGATTTGCCCTTCCTCTGTTATTCATTATGCGAAACATCACTCGTTAAGGGATCAAGTTTTTCGGATTTATTTTTTCTCGTTATGAGAGGTTCCACTGTATTTTTAAGTTTTTGCAAAATTCTAATTAACTTGCTTTTACTGTATACTGTATACACAAGCATTTTAATTTCCCTCAATTAGTGCTTCAGACAAACCTCTAGCAGTATATCGATATGTGAGTAGAGGACTAGCTGAAAACATAAATTGTAAATATATTTTATCCATCATAATTTGACTGGTAAATTATTCTAAATAGTGTATTTTGTTAACCTTATGTTTTAAAAATGCGAGAATAAGAAATAAATAAACTTATTTTAAATGAAAGGAAATATTTTTGTGTTTTCAAGAAAACAATTGTTTGTAATCATGTCGTACAAAGCAATATTAATTTTTATCAAAAGATTTGATATTAATATGTGGTTTTATAGATGAACTTTAAAAAAAAAAAATTATTCCCTGCTACTAGGAATAGTTTTCACCCCTGTAGATGACGGAATATCAATTGCATAAATAGAAAAGGCTCCTTGCCTTATTTTGTTTTGAAGAGCGTGATTAGAATTACTTTTTTCTAGCAGAATAAATATATGTAAATATAGCACGTAATTTAAATATATGTAAATACAGATCCTTTCATTATTCATGTGTAAAAAAATACATAATCATACATGTAATGATTTTTCATACTTAAAAAAAATATATATTTACATACTATAAAACATGACTAGTCTTACGCTTCCTTTATTTCAAATGAATTTTTTAATATCCTTATTAAATCAGTGTTTACTTTTTACAATTCCATGTCTTGATTAAGTTAATAATACTCTAGATTGTATTTTTAAAAATTAAAATTTCTTACACTATGTATAATATATGTACATATGAATCAATTACCAATCATTATTTTTTGACATCTCATCAAAGATGAAGAATATGGAAGTCTGAGCATTTACGGGGCTAACGACCGTCATAAGCTGGTTTAAGTGATCACTTTACACACGTGTAACGTTCTCCAATTCTACTCATTATTGACAACCACAATACTCAAAAGTTTAGAAGTTCTATATCTATGAACCAATTTTGAAACATTGTTCTTGAATCACTAGAACTTCACTAGACATCTATTGATGAGATGAAAAATATTCTTCTTCATCTTTGATGATGTCAAAAAATAATATGAAAATAACTCCTGTAATTGCAGATAATCCAGATTTTGTGAACAAGTATTTGGACACAATCAAAATGTTGTAATTACCAATCGTTCATCACATTATGTATTTTATTTAGTAGACGTTTAAGATACTTTTTACTGTGGTCCGTACGACATTTCTGCTTAGCTGACATGGTCACAAAACACATTTTTGACAAACCGTATAAGCTAGAAATGTTATGTGTGGCGTTTATTTTTCTTGAAAATAAAAATCAATTCAGATACATAATCAATTTTTACCTTGTTAAAAATACTTGTAAGACAATAATTTACATATTAAGTGACAAATTTGAAATTTTGCAGCACTTAAATATAAGTTGTTTTGCATAGATATCAAAACCTTTCATGTACATTTATGAATTTTTACTTAATAAAATATATTTTTGAATATATGTAACTGTTTTTACCAAAACTTTCTTCCTGCATGGATAGCAAAGCTTTCTGCATGTTTTTTTTCATATTTTTTTTATATGATAATCCCTAAATACAGTAGAGCTGTCTACACTGTTAAAAATGTAATGACGCTATTTTAAGATTGGAAGTATGTATATAGAACTTGTTGCTGGATGAAAATAAAACAAGGGGTTTGATTATATTGGAAAGAAAATAGCACTCGATTCAACTAAAACTAAAATAAATAAAATAATATTGTTAAAATATATATTTGATGATTATAATCATTAGTCTACATACATTTTTTAAAATATTACTTGTTCCCTTTTTATTTAGTTAATATACCTGAAAATTTACTATGTATTTAAGAATGAATTACTAACAAAAGCTGCAAAATATATATATTTAAAAAAATAGTTTGAGTATTGTTATCACATTTAAATAACAGCAATGTTAAAAAATATATGACAAATATAAGTAATACCCAAGTCATTAATAGTAACAATAATGAGATTTTTTGTTTTAGTAATAACATCATGATCGTAGTACAATGCGGATGTGCAAAATGTGGAATTTACTTTTTTGCATGTTTAAAAAAATATATTTAAAAAGAGCATTTTTCTTTCGTTAATTTTGAAAATGCAAATAACAATAGTTTTGGTTGACGGGAATGGTAAAAGAACTTTATGCCGCTCTTCTGTAAACTTATATGAATCACGTGTGATTTTTTTACGATCATGAAGATAAGATTTAGCCCCTTATAATAATACATAATGTTATATCGCTATGAAGATTCTTTATATCACATTCGAGGGTAAGTTATGCCCTGGATTTATCCAATTTGATGTATCGGGTCAGCAGTTTTTCTCCTTCAGGATCAAACTGAGAAAGCTGCGAGAATCCCTCTTCATCCACAAAGCAGATCTCGTGGCCGTCTGGATCAGCCAGGATGATGACCCTCACGGAGGCCTTTCCCGGAGTGTCCAATTTAATCAGCGGAGTGAGGATCTTCTGGTTGGCTTCTTGGATCCTCTTGTCGATTTCTGGTTGCTGATCCATCGGGCAAGCAAAGGCAATTCTGCCATAAGCTTTGGCATGATTAACTGCCTCACCTGGTTAAGAAAACTCAGATTTTGAAAAAAAAAATCAAATAAAAGACAGATTTAGAATTAAATTTATTTTTCTAAAAATTAGAGATGTGCGTAATGAGTAATTGTAATGAGTAACGAAACGCCAATCCACATTCTCTACAATTGTGACACACTCGCTCGCAAACGAAGTCACATCCTTGGAGGACCTCTGCTGGACTCCGAGAAGGTGAAGCTCCTACCACCAAGACAGGTCATGAGTTACATGACTCACGTAGGTCTTGGCAGTGAGCTGTAATACAGAGGGAGGTTACAATAGACCTAATATGGTCGCAGTGACATAAGGGATGCAAGATCCCTCAAGGTCAACCTCAAAAAAAATAAAAAATAAAATGAGTAATTGTTACTTTTTCAGTTAGCTGATTGAGATGGTATTTGTTACTTTTTCTTAGTTTATATTTCTTTCCAGCTTACGTTTTTAATGTTAAATTTTCAAATATATTAAAGCTAGAAATACGCAATGTATTACCAAATATCGCTCACTCCTTTCAAGAACGTCATAAATCAAAAAGCTAGATTTTTCAAGAGAACGTTTTTAAAGTTTAAAAATATAATACAATGTATTAAAAATAAATATCAAGCCACTCATTGAACTTTTTACTGTGCAACAGATCTTTTTAGGTAAAACCTGAAGGTTTTTTCTCCGTTTGAAAAATATTTAATATATTTCAAAAAATAATTAAACAAAACTTTTCTTCAAAATGCAAAAACAACACTTTCTGCCCTGTAGCAGGTAAATATTAAGTTAAAAACATGCTTCTTTTGCTGGGATATAGTAAATTTTCTGGGCATTCTGAAAACATGTACAACTGAAAATTGACGATTTTTGATTTATGACGTTCTTGAAAGGAGCGATATGTGCACTGATTGGTATACTTAACTTTAAGTGATTGAATCCAATAACTGAATTACGAATAAAACAATGACACATTTTAAAGGAGTCATTATTTATTCCGACTTTTTAATCCACTGGTAAAGAATCACCTTTAATTCAAGAAATCGATGCAGGATATTACGAATCTCCAGCACCAAGCAAGTTAAACAATCCTATCGGTTACGATTTCATAGTAATTTTCATATTAAACAATTTTCAGAAATTTTTCTTCACTATGTTTTAGAATAAATTAACATTGAATTCTTACCAATATCTCGTAGCTCAAGTTTTGCTTGAGTCGCCCCAAACCCGAATACGGCAGATTTGGGTTTCTTTTCATAAACATCTAACCCGAGGAGACAATTCCAATATGCCATAGACTGTTGGATGTTTGAGCTTGCGAGAATAACTTTTTGAATAGGGTCTACAAAAAAAAGTTTATTATCAGTGTGTATTGAGGTTTATTATAGTGAAATATATGCACACTGTCTGCAGCAGTGTTGTTTCTTATCTAATTATTTTTTAAACCGGTCATAAATCTGTGCGATAACATTGATAACTTTTATTTTTTCAGTAAACTGCTACTGTACATAAATATCAAAAAATATATATTTCTGCTCATATTACATAAACAGCAAAAGTATGTATAAGGGTTTGAGAATGTATGATGAGATGCCTGAATGTGTAAAAAATAAAAAGAGAGAGAATTTAAAAATAAATATTTTGTAACTGTAAGATGATGTAAATACTTATAAGATGTAAATTAAGTATAAAAAATTGTTTGTATTGAATGTAATACAACTAAAGAACTAAAAATAAATTTAAAAAACTCAATCTGCTTTAAACCTGACCCTAATTATACTGTCAGTATACCAAAATAGTACAGTCTGCCTTTTGACCCTCAGTATACCAATCATAGGCAACCGCAAACCCAATTTCAATCTGTACAATGTTTTTTGGCATCTCTTGCGCTCTTCCGATAGTGAGCAAATAGAACACTTATAAGCGTCTCTCGCTCTCTACAAAGAATGTGTAAAAGACGCTTTTAACTTTGTATTAAATGTAATAAAAGCTAACTAAAGAAATAAAATAAACAGATATTTCATACTATAAACATAGGCCTAAGAAGACAAATATTAAAAATAGAAGTCAAGTTTTGCTACAGTAGGACCGAACCTAGGAACTCCGACTCAGAGTCTGCGACAATAGCCATGGGATCGCGCACCGGCTCCAATAATTTAATCATAATTGTGGAGATTGCCTTTGTTATGTTTCTCCACATGATTCTATTAAAATGGATAGAATATGTTTAGTGTCATTCAATATATTTCACACAAGACAATATGTTTATAATTTTATAAATACTGGGAATAATTTAAAAATGGTACCTGTGTCAGTCGGCTGAGGCTCATCTATGAGGTAGAACTTGTACCCTCCCGGACTCTCCACAAATTTAGTTCCGTTTTCTTCCGCCACTGGCCATCCTTCAGATTCTGCTCTCTGAAGAGCCTCCCTCGATTTGATGGCGATTCCGATAAAGTCATTTCCTTTCTCATACGAAGTGATCCCGTAGTTGTAGGTCAGTTCTACAACAAAGTGGGATTCCTCGGGCCCATAACCGACCATCGTTTTACTCCATCGGTTGTCGTAAGGCCTGAAACATAAATAATGTCCAATTAACATTCTATATTCATCATGAACATCAATTTACATGACAAAAAATAAATTACAATTATATGATGAATGGTTTATACGTATATTAATAGTGATTGAACTAAGTGTAAAAAACGTGTTCATTACTCTAGATTTTTTTTTAAAATTGTAGGTATGTTACGAAAAAAAAATCGCCAATATTTTGTTTGAAATAACATGACCTAATATAGAACAAATTGATATGCCGTAAATATTGCATAATAAACATTGAGAAATGTTGTATTCCCACTTATTTTGTCATGTTAAGTCATCCATTAAAATTGCACAACCAAACATTAGCTTCATACAAAAATAATATATTCTTTACACAATTTTTTTATAATATCTTTTGTGTGACATGACTATCATTATTTTTGCATTCCATGGGCACACAGCAAAATGAATAGTCTAAATTTATGATTTCTCTAATGTTTTTCGCAGATACTTTGAGGCACATTTTATCAACTTTATAAAAATAAAACAACTTTGTTTTTAACCACTTTTTTATTGATACATTTTTTCTCCAACCGGTCACAACAAGAACCTTGCATCATCAGGGTTAAACATGAACTAAATGAGAGTACATGTTTAACCCTGATGATGAAAGGTTCTTGTCGAAACCGGTTGGAGATAAAATGTATCAATAAAAAATTATAAAAAACAAAGTTGTTTCGTTTTATAAAGTAAATTTTATGATTTTGATATTTATCTACCATCTAATTTTTCTAAGTGTTGTCTAAAAATCTAAGCCAACTGATTACTGATACCTCTTAGAGATCTAAAAGATAAAAAATATGCTTTTAAAAAAGTAATGAATTTCAAATAAAGAATTTGAAAACAGCTGAAATTGTAATTTATAATTTTGGTCCACACATTTGACTCCTATCCTTGACTTGGTTTCAATTCACACTTAAATTTAATATAATTCTATCTTGTCATAATAATGAAAGGCATTGTACTATAAAATATGAAACACATCAAATATCCATAACAAGGTAAATATACATATAATATTCTACAGTGATATCAACCTACTAGCAAAGTTATATGACTTTGATTATATGCCGTTGATAATTATGCAACTCAAGGTCAAGTAGAATGAAGTAAGTTAATTTCTTGGAATCGCTAGAACAATAATTGGAATATGAAGTGGGTTTGAATGAAGTAATTTTTATAAAAAAAATTTCCTACTTTGGCTTGGATTTCCATATAACATGATGTTTATTATTTTATATAACAGCCTAACAATAAGTTGATTTTAAATTTAGCACTGGTTATTCGATACGGTGCCATATGCACTTTCTGGGTGCAGATAGGGGTCAACGACGAAGAAGAAGGTAAGGAAATTACATAAGTGTGTGATTCTTATGAGAATCTAGTTAGCAGCTTGGCTTGACACCCAATGCTACACGGCACTGGGTTGAAATAATCGAGAGTTATCATTAGAGATAAACCGATAACTAGTCCAGTAAAAGTTGCCCGACTACCAGCAAGTCGGCTTAACCGACTTTTTTAAAAAGACTTCTCAGAAGTGTGCAATATTTATGAATTGAAAATTGTCTTCTAACAGCATTGAGCAGAAAGTAAAAATGTTGAGTAAATATAAATAAAGCAAAGACAAGGTAAAAATGAAAATAAGAAATAACTATACTTAGAATACTAAGAAGCAAATATGACAAAATAAAGTAAAAATAAAAATTGTTGAAGAGGTAAACTTCACGCACTACTGAATGCAGTAAAAGTAACTCAAACACAGTGAGAAAATAATATTAAATGAACAAGACGGAAAAAATGTTAAAGTAACATAAAAAGTTTAAGAGGGCATATAAAATGGAAGTTAGATTATAATCTACCATTGACTTCAAAATCAAATTTTTTATTTGCCTTCTGTGATAATTGCGATAAATTTGATAATTAATATTTTTGATAAATAATATTGTTTTGTCTTTGAATGGAATCAATTTGTTTTTTTGTTTAGGTATTTAGCCTATTTTTTGCTACCAGTTGCCGACTAAGAACTATTTGGCTAAGTAGCAGATTAGTCCGCTAAGCCGGAGTCAGTACATCTCTAGTTTTTATAGACTACTAAGCAGTAAAAATATAGGTTGTTCTGAAAATTATGTAAAAAAAAAATTTCTTATAAAATTATAAGTTGTTCTGAGTGCAGGACCAAATACATGGGTAGTTCCATGCGTCAATTACTACATTTCAGAGGCAGATAAACACATCAACAACAACAAAAATATTGGGTTAGTGATATTGGATTGATAGTGTCAACATTATAGGATCAATAACTTAATTTAGCACATTTCTGGGCATTTTTTCTGAATTTTTAACAAATTTTTCTCAGTGATTGACGGATAAAATATAAACTAAAAATAGACATTCAATAAAGGTGCTTACCCATTGCAAGCGGCTTCGCAACCTTCGGAGAATTCTTCATGACGCAGAACCTATTAATATATCACTTGGGTTAAATACATATCAATATTTTTATTCAAAATACTCATTGGTACTTACTTCATTGACACGTGAAAATTTATCACACATTACTATCAATTGTAAAGCGTATACCTTATCAATAAGTATTTTTATCTTATCGAGAAATAATAATGTGATTTATTTATATAATATGTTCGCAATAAAAGATTACGCATTATTTTTTTTAATGATATTTATAATTAAAAAATATGTCTACGCAAACTGGGAGACGCTTACTCTAGCATTTTTCACAATATCAATGTTGATTTAATTATTGGTCAGTTTCAAACATTCATTTGGGCAAAAGAAAATCATTTAATTTAAGTCATTACTTATGTAATCTAATATCTATTGTCATGTAAATCAATATAAACTTTAAACTACTCTTCTGTAAACTTGATGTCACATGTGTGATTGTTATATGATCATGGCGGAATATAAACAGATAACAACATTAGTAAAATGTGTTATGAAACAAAAATACTAGTTGAAAATTATAAGTAAAATAACATTTATGCAATTTAAGTCGCTGTCCATAGCATTTGAAATACTAAACTTTATTATATTTATTTACTGGTTATTTTATGCATAACGCCAGCCAAATATTAATCACTCCAAATGAAATGTGCTAGCTCCAACCGACGTTGACCATGTTTAATGTTCTGAAGAGTTCATCGTAGACAATATACAATCAGTTTTTAAATTTCAAATTTAATATATTTACCAAGCCTTTTTTATTCAAATTTGATTTATAAATTATTCAAGAGAAGAAATTACCTATCAAAAGGTCACTTTTCATTGGCTGAATAGTTTTGAGTCTATGAACAATTTGGATTTATTCTAACATTATGCAGGTATTTCATAACGGTTCATAAAGTATGTAACTACAAAACGAGATAATTATGTTGGCATCATATTTATTAGTAGGATGGGTGCTCATTTTATATTGACCATTTAAAAATAAAAATAAAATTACTTAAAAGAGTGATAATTGATTATCAAAGACACACCTTCATTCCAAGAACATCTCTGTAGAATTTCGCCGTAGCCGTTCTATCGGCTACTTTGAAAACGAAGTGTAAAATGCGTCCCCGAATCATAGTAGCAAATTACGGAACTGCCGCGATCACGCACTATTATATACTGACGAAAATGTAAAATTAGCCAGATAATAGACGTAAATATTATCGCATGTGCGATTGACAGATACTTCTTGCGCCCGGCACTGAACAAAGTAATATAAGAATTGTGATTGAATTTGGCCAACGGTTTTAGACTATGACGAATGTCAACGCGCGAAACCTTCTCGTAGTAATGAGAAATAGTCATGCAATAATGACTGTAATACCTAATAGAAAGGTAATCGCGATAAAAATGATATAAAAAGTACGCCCCACACTTAAAAAAAAAACAAGTCAGAATGGAAACTGGAAACCACAAACCACAGAGAAACCGACAAGAAACGTCAGATTAACAAATACCCAATTATCATAGACAATAAACAAAAAAAAATCGATATTATATAGAGGGCAATTGATTTTTTTTTGTAAAACGAACGACGTTCTGGTTTGAGAGGTAAAAATAATTGTTACTCAGGACAACTTAGGCATATATGTTTTAAAAGTATTCACGATTTGGCAGCTTTAAAAAGAAAAGTTGCATAAACCATAAATTAATAATTTATTATTTCAAATATTGGAGCTATTTGTAAATCTAGACTAATAAAAATAATTACTACTGAATGTACTTGTCTTTACTTGTCAATCACGATTTTTTTTGACTATCCGGATTTCTTCTTATTCGGACTACATCCATCCCCAATTACTCCTGATAATGAATGTTCTAATGTACCTATATGCATATCAATGCATATAATATTAGCTTACCTAAAAACAAGTTTTAAAAAACAACATTATAAAACACAAAAAGTCTTAAAACAATCACAATCGCTATCAGATCAGCCGGTTAGGCTTATAATGTATCGAACCTAAAAACTTTGACCCACAATCTGCGACGCAATGTAGAAATCTAATAAAGGACAATGATATTTAAAAAAATAAATCAAATGTTTTTATTTATCACTAAATATAAAGTATTGTTTTGATAAAAGCAAATTATCACTGGAATTTGGGATGGGAGTATATATATCAAATATCGATAATGATTTTCTCCTATTTTTATTATTGTTGAAGCTATTTATAACCAATACATTTTATATATTTTTTAAACTACATAAAATTCTGTGTGTTCGATTTATTTTTTTAGAAATATATCACCGCATATTATTATTAAACCATATCCGCACCCTAAGTGGAGCATATGGATTCCACAAACTGTATCCAGGCTTTTCTGTCGTCTGCCAGCTCCCTTGCATCCCCCCAAGTCATATCCGCATCCGGAAGTTCGACGAGAACTGCCGACGAATTGTCAGCAGTGGTCGTCCTGGGCGGCGCGAACCTGATGCCTTGTAAAAGAGGCAAGCTTGATTAAGCCTCTCAGGAGGCATGCGGAGTACATGGCCAAGCCAACTGAATATTATAGACATATTTTATGTGTAAAACTGTGTATAATGTAATATTATTTCGTACCAACGTCACGGCTACCCTAAGGGACTTCTTCAAATGTATATTAATCCACAAAATAACTAAATAAATACTTAAAAATAATGTATAATAAATAAATAATTTTATGTTATGATTCCATCTATTTATTCAGTTAAAATACTTGATACAACACAAATCTTGACAGTTAACTATAATCTAAAAATACAATTACAGATTTTGGTTACACATGTGTCCAAACTCTTTATCTATTATATATAATTTACCAATTATAGTATGCTTAGATATTATATTTTGGGTAAAACATATAAGACATTTATTCTGACTGATTAAGAGACATTTATTCGTATAAGTTAATAATTCTGTTGATGCATTGATATAGACAATATAAAAGTAGGTATAATAATTATAATCCTTCGAGAATAAAAATATATAAATAAAATTCTTTGAGAATTCGTATTTCATGATATAGATTTATATTTGTTTTTCCAAAATATGTAGGTACATAGATATCTCATATGTATGTTTCTGGAAGTTATTATTTTAGAGTGACAGAAAAATCGTTTAACGAGATGATAGAAGACGTTTTAACACGGCAATAAAAATAGAATAATATATTATTTTTAAGTGGGGCTAGTTTAGAGCGAAAATGGTCTGCACTGCGAGGCTGGATGCAGTACAGAACATTCCCGCAAAATACGTTAAAAATATATGATTTGTTATCCTTAAGTCATGTATAAATATGTTTCATGCAACTTGTAAATATTTGATTATAATTTCAATGCTATATAAGTATGTATTAAAACTTACAATAGATTCATTATAGCCACTGGCTCAATTGACCTCCTGTACCTTTTTATAAAACAAGAATATAATTATTATGATTATGTTTGTTTTTATAAAGTAAATTATGGAAATGCAATTCATTGGCAACATTGATAAGTATCATATTGTACTCCGAGGCCTTGAATCTATAAACTATATAAATATATCTGTCACAATTAATATTTTGTGCTATAAAAATAAAATAATGTGTATTTAATACTCGCCGATAATATGACATGTAATTATACTTTCAAAAAGCTTTTCTGATACACGTAATAAAAACAATAAAAGCTTAATCTCCTTTAATAGACATTTATATTACTAACGTTTATATATCTTATATTGTATAAATAAATAAAAAGATTATACATATTTTAGTGGTTTTTAACCGACATAAAGAAGCTTTTCAAATAAATAAAGCAATAGCATTTTTGCATGCGACATTCAATAAATACTTTTATTGATATTAATATAAATAGATATTTAAATATGTTTCATTATAGCTGCCACATTATGGATGCGCGAACATCGACATAACACCCCACAAATATTTCTCCATCATATTTACATCAAGACAGTAAAACAACTACAAAATACAATATAATATATATGCATAGTATATATCATAATCAATTTCGTGTTTTTCTTCTTCATGAATTCAATTCTCAATGTCACATGCAAACAGAGGCGTAACAGATTTACCTGAACAAAACATAAATTCTTACACTCATAAACATTTTTTTTTGTTTTTTTTTAAATAATGAGTCACAATCTACTCAATGCTTTCGATTATGAACAAGATGTTTAAATTTTGTTAATCTTATAGTCGTAGGTACCGTGTCCATTGTGAGTGTTCCTTTGAAAGAAGCGAGAGGTCAGTTTTGACATTCCACCCAACACGCGCTGCCACTGGTCTGATGTGATGGACATGATAGTCTGTTGGACCTGAGTGTGGTGGACCTATGAATCTGTGGGACCGGTCTGGTGGACCTGAGCCAGGTGGACCCATGAGTCTCGTGGACAGAGTGGGTCGGGCGGACCAGCTGTCTCTCGCGGACACGGTGGTGACTGTAGACCAGGTGCGTCGCGTGTTGTGTGGAAGTCGTCCGTTTGGATCCACCGGTATGAATAGCCTGGCTAGGAAGTTGTGGCGCTGGCTCGCCTTACTTCTCCTTTTCCTTGTCTTGCTTTTCCTTTTCGGCAGCTAGCTCCTTCTCCCTCTTCTCATGCTGTTGTTGAAGCTGGGCGGGAAGGGCCTTCAAGATGGCGTGGACCTGAAATAAAAACACCCAATAGGATATTATCACAGTTTAATTAGCAAATATGCCAACAGGACCGCAAAACGAATGAAGTCACTGCGCTTATAATGATACAATATATGGCTATCTTACTAAAATGCTATTTTCCGACAAGTGAATTTGTAAATGAAAACCAGGAGTAAATTATATATTATTTGGAATATTGCACATGCAAAGATCCATTTTTATTTAGAGTATGTTAATTTCGAAACCTTTCGGAATCATAATACCTACTGCAGTATTGTACCAGAGTGCTGCTACTTTTATTTTAAGCCGAGATGTTAGTTTATTTGTGTGAGAGATAGCTTGTGTCTCCAACCCACCTCTTCCGCGACGGCCATCAGCACGAACTCGAACTGCTGCTTGGTGGTGACCATGTGAGGGCGCTGGTCCCTGATGTGCTCCAGAGTGGCGGCGATGTCGATCTCCTTAGCGCCCTTAGCCATGCGATTGAGGACCATGTCTATCAGGCAGTAGGTTCCCGTGCGGCCTGCGCCATCGCTAGAAATATGACGAAAGAAATTAATAAATCTACTGTCTTATTCCATGCTTCTATGTTTTGTCAGGTCCCTCTGACGTCGACGATCACCCTGATCCCCGACCAATCTCGTATATTCCAGAGCCAGAAGATGTCTTCTGCCCACACCTCATCAACCCTCTATTTTGCCTTTTATGATTAAGTGCAATAGCTCGTACTTCTCTCTTCTTAGTACATGCCCCAGATAAGAAACCTTCCAGACCTTGATATCTGTCAGCCACTGTTTTCCTGCTCTTGCTCTTTGGAGCACATTTATGTTACTGACCATATTGGTCCATAGGATGGAGCATTTTACGACATAGCAACATTTCAAATACCTCTAATCGGTTCATGAAGCTGATCTGGAGGATGAATATACCTACTACTTATTTGAATCGAAAACGAATACAATGGTATTAAATCTGCGACTACTGTATCCCTAACGATTTTATTTTTTGCAGGTTCAAAGGAAAGGGCCATACTAAAACAAAATATGGCCATAAAGGTCTCCTTCCTATTTTTAAAAAATATAATAATATTTACCTGCAGTGGACTACAATGGGGCAAGAGCGTCCGCGATAGGATTTGTTGACTTTGCTGGAAAAAATAATAATTTATTAACAACAAAAAAAAAACAATATTTTGAAATATATTTCAAATAAATCAAATTCTCAATGTATACTACAGATATAAAAAATAGAAGATATGAAAATTCTTTAAAAAAACTGTTATTGCACTGAAAAAATTATACAAAGAAAAAAGAGCAGTAAAATTATCATAGTAAAAAATTAAATACAAACAATAAACATTGAGTGAAAGTCCATCTCCAAGCACAAGAACTTAGTTTCTTTTTTGTAGAGGCACAGTGTAAGAAGTATAAGATATAATATAAGTAGAAATGTCCAATGAGAAATAAATAAGTATTCTACTAGTATTTTACAATAAAATTGTTATTTGAATGATTCTTACCGTCGGAATTCCAGAAGTGCCTTGGTGGAAGATGGCACGCCGCGGTCAGGCCAAGACAAGAAGTGGAACTGGGTGACAGTCCTGGTCTCTCCGGTCTTCAGGTTCTTCAGATAGAAGCTGCGCACTAGGTAGTCATCGCACCAGATATGCTCGCTCACCAGGTGGACCTGGAACAATCCGGTTCAATTCATTGTCACACAAATCACCAATCAGACCTGACTAAGGAGGATACAAAGGAGCTGGTGGCCGTCAGAGGAGTTTAGAAGTGGAAGCCTTAGAGGACTCCATATGCTGCATAGTAGTAGTATGTAGAAATCCTTTTCTTCAAGGGACTTGTACAAATTTGTAATGTCCAAACTACAAAGTTTGTTCCCTGGCAATTGAAATAAAAAAATTGTTGGACATTGTTCTTTTTTCCCTCTCCTATTGTACCTACTATTCGTCCTCTGTTTTTATTCCACATATTTCTGTATGGCAGTAATTTCCTTCACCTTGAAATTCTTCACTTACGTCATCTGTATCCTATCAAACATTCCATAAATCTCAAAAGCCCAGAATATATTGTCTCATCTTCATGTAATTGACGACCAAGTTAACATCGCAAGGATCAGATGAGGTGAGATCATTTGTCCATGATCATGACCATGATCATTTTTTCATAATTATAATTTTGTAATACTACATGTTTATTTTTTATCACTAAAACGATCGTATTTCATGATACGAATTCATTATCAATACGCCCACATATTGGCATACATTGAAATCACACAACCACATTCCCGGATATGATACAAAAGCTCTAGGCTTTCTGGCAGACCCTCTATTGCAAACCAATTTTTTGTTTGTTTTATGAACTATGTTACGAAATTCACAGAAAATGTGAAACAAAACTATATCCTAATTTACCGTGAATTTACATTTAAAAGCTGTCAATATCCTTGTCACTGCCAATCTAAATAAATACATGTTAGTAAATCCACCACCAAATTTATATTGGTATAATGCATACCTCATAGATGTGGTAGAGTTGCGAGCCCTCCTCCGGCCAGTAGCGGTGACACAGCGCGGCGCCGCCCTCCGTGAGGCGCGTCAGCAGCACCAGCACCACGGAGCCCTGCTCCCAGACGAGCTGCCACCAGTCCGCCGCCGTGTCGGCCAGGGGGCCCTGAGCTGCTATGTAAGCCGGGTTGCGCGGGTCGTGATCCGTCTTCAACAGAAATAAGCAAACCTAATCAGTAAATTGCTTCAACAGAAATGCATTCAACCAGTCATTTAAACCAGCCTTCCACGTATTGCCCTTCAAGGAAACCCCGAAGACCGCCAGGCAGACCCCGAAGGATGGAGAGGTAGCTGAAAATCGATATCCTAAGAGCAACAACCGGTGGTACAGATAGATCCCCACGATCGATAGAAAGATGATGAAGAAGAACAAGAGCTTTAATCAGCTTATGACTATATACCAGTCTAAATACACTTCTAAATCCAGACTTCCATATTCTTCTTTATCTATGTTGAGATGCCATTATTTATAAATTCTGAAGTGGACAACTTTGGTATTGTCCGCTCTTTTGGATCCCAAAAAAACCGTTCGTAAATTCGTAAAAACAATCGACCGCTTAGAATTATGAAATACCATAAGCAAAAAATTTCAAACTTAAATATATCATCACTAAACAATATCTCAACATTTTTTTTACTCACATCACATTTGAGTATCAAATATGAAATTTGAATGAGTAAAAAAGTAGCAAGATCAAGAGAGAGCAACACAGAGAACATTTATTGGAACAGTAGTGCCAAAACTCACAATGGTGGAGGCGTTGATGTAGTCCGAGTTGCTGAGGTTGGTGACTTCGTTGAGGACGAGACGAGCGTGGTCGTAGGGCAGCACCTCGGTGCTTCTGTTCTTAGCTATGTTCTCGGGCTTCTCGGCTGCGGTGGTGGCGCAGGGCTCCGCCTCGTATGCGCACAGCGCGCGCCACTCTTGCTCCAGGCGGTCCTTGTTCTTCAGGTGGTCTTCCATGTAAGTCTACAATGAAAAAAGGATTCAATTTAGAAATTAGCCACGATAGCTTTAGGTGTTCTTCTCTTTGATACTGTCCTGTCTATCAACCCTAGATTACGGGACGTTCGTAAAATTTACGACGGACATCCAATTTGTGGGGAGCGCTAAGGTAGCACATGTAAAGAATATAGTGACAACCGGCATGTATCTTAATTTTTTTACCGATATTTTATGTTCATCTTTAGTATTCGTATAATAATCGTTTTTTTAAAACATTATATGACATTATAAAGTTTGCAAAAAAACTAATTGTCATTATTTAAAAAATATTTTTAGTAATTGTTTTTGATAAAATGTGAGTTTTTCTTTTTATGATAGTCTCGTATTAAGATACCTACATTAAAACATTTCCCGTCATCTAGAGTTAAATGTAAAAAATATCAATTCAATGCAAGACATACCAACACCATGTGTCCAGTAGAGATATCCATATTTGTCAGCGCTGGTTCTTCACTCCTGGGCAAAAAATGTGGCAGTTAATAACACAATTAAATTTGGTACCTAGTTCATCAAAATATGTAAAGGCACATTGAAATGTCTTACCAAGATGACGTGCTAGATCTGGTAGATGGAGAGTTCCCGTCGGACTCTCTGGAAAGAGAGGTGATCCTCTGTGCTCCAGAATCGGTTTTTCCATCAGCTCCAGTCTTCTCGTTGGATGGCCACTTTCCAGACATACGAGCTCGACAGAGGTCCTGAAAAAACGTGAAGCAGTTGATAATTTTGCTTCATATACCTTATTTCATTTTACCAATTTAGTTGATTTTTTTTATGAAATCAGTTTCAAAACTCGTGGGTTTTTAACCAAACACTCGATCGTTGTTCTTCAACACTAATCTTACTCACCTAATCTCGCTCAATTCTAACTTATTCTCGTTCCCCAAACTCAAAAGACCCTTGAAAGGAAGAAGCTTTGAGACGATTCCCGAGATTAAGGAAAATGCGACGAAGGAGCTAAAGTACATAACAAACGAAACGTTCCAGGTCTGTTTCTAAAAGTGGAAACACTCTTGGGATGAGTGTGTGCGTCGGAGAGGTGAATACTTTGAAGAAGACCCAGACATGTAACCCCTAAATAAAACACATTTTGTTTTATGACGTCTGTCTACGTATCAATAGAACAGGTCACATATTATACAATAAAGAAAGAAAAAGTATTAACCTGATAGTCCTGACTGGCCTCTGTATCTCCAGTAGCTAGGTCACGCAGTTTTGATTCCCTGTTTCCCATGACCTTAGAATAGCAGATGAAGGCGATGACCAGGGCAACAGATACAGTGGAGATACCAATCCCCACCAAGAAAGTCAGGATGCTGTAGCGACCCTTGGTCCAATCCCACATCGGGATCTCTTCCAATTTTACGGCTGGAAACTTGGCCTAGAAAAAAACAGACATGAACGAAAAGTTCATGGATATCCTCAAATCTAAAAGTTTCATATCACGTTTGAATCTACAAACCTTATCGCCTACCCCGGCTAGTGTAACTTCAACCCCTAGTTTGCGCTTTAGATCGTCTTTTATCTCATCTGTAATTATAAAAACAAAAAGTTAAGTGTCAGTATACACTTTTACTGATATTATTTAGAATACTATCCAAATGAAACAGTACTCTGAAATCTCCCGCCATACTCCCAGATCCAGTATAGAAACTTTTGGTTTCCATTCGGACCATCCGTTAAAAACAAAAAAACTTTTCTTTTTTTGAATCTTATATGCAGGTATTTAATTTTTGTACGAAAATAAAACATTTGAGCATTTATTATGTATTTAGATATTTACACAAACGCATTAAAAAAAGTACATGTATGTATATGTTTGCATAAAATGACAGAAATACACAAATTTATACATAATAATATTCAAATGAAAAAAGATCACCTATGCGGCTGGCTACGTCTGACGCATTATATGACTTGCTGTTTTCCTCTACACGGAATGTCACCTCATTACGGTCCACCCTGTAAATAATTGTAATTTGTATTACATTCATTTAAAAAAATATATTTCAAATGTTTATAGCAATGATGGATTTCATATTACTAATAAAAAAAACTTTAATGAATACATCGAAAGCACACGTCTGGTATAGCGAAGTTAAGAAATTTTGAATGCTTAACGTACTCGTATATCTTTGTATCATTTTAAGTGTAATATTTTCATTTATGTATTAATTTTAAATCAAACACAGATTTATTGAGTCTACTAAGTTTTATTTTATTAACAAAAACACATAAGAAATTATATTGTGACAATTGTTTCGCCTTGTTAGGGCTTTATCAAACGAATGTGAAGATCAAATGGACTACGGTCCTTATGTAGCTATACAATTCTAAGTGACAGTTTTAACACGTGCAGCAATAATTTATGGGAGACAACAGTAGCTAATGGGGGATGTAGGTATGTACCCTTATATTTATTTCTGCTACATCCCCCATTAGCTACTGTTGTCTCCCATAAATTATTGCTGCACGTGTTAAAACTGTCACTTAGAATTGTATAGCTACATAAGGACCGTAGTCCATTTGACCTTCACATTCGTTTGATAATGCCCTAACAAGGCGAAACAATGTCACAATATAATTTTTTATGTGTTTTTGTTAATAAAATACAATTTAGTAGACTCAATAAATCTGTGTTTGATTTAAAATTAATACATAAATTAAAATGGAGTTCTACAAATTAAACGCCAAATCAATAAATATGTAATATTTTCTTTCCCCCGAATAATTTTACGATGGAAATATATCTCACCGAAAATAATGCGTACTTTAAACGTTTCATGCGACATGTTTTCCTCATAATCTTTCCCTTATTTCGACAATGAATGATTTATTTTGATATTTTCGATTTTTATATGGGTTCTCCGGTGAACTTTTAAATGGTCATGGAAAGAATGATAATTTATGACTAGAAACACGCGTTAACACGATTTGAACATTTGAAAGGGTTATTATATATAACACACCTTGGATAGCTAAAAGCAGAAGGTTCCAAGTGAAGCAATTCTCTGATGCTTCGGACGACGACATCTCCTTCCTTCCATGTGCGAATGCTGAAAACATAATAATACTTTAAAAAATCCATACAACATATTTTTAAAAAAAGTACAATTTATTCATGACTGCGCGCTATAATATGTCGCTCACTCCTTTCAATAACGTCATAAATCAAAAATCGACAATTTTCAGTTGTACATGTTTTCGGAATACCCAGAAAATGTACTATATCCCAGCAAAAGAGGCATATTTTTAACTTAATATTTACCCGCCTCAGGGCAGAAAATGTTGTTTTTTGCATTTTGAAGAAAAGGTATTGTTTAATTATATTTTTAAATATACTAAATATCTTTCAAATGGAGAAAAAACCTTCAGGTTTTACCTAAAAAGATCTGTTGCACAGTAAAAAGTTCAATAAGTGGCTTGATATTTATTTTTCATACATTGTAATACATTTTTAAACTTTAAAAACGTTCTTCTGCAAAATCAAGTTTTTTGATTTATGACGTTCTTGAAAGGAGTGAGCGATGTCTGCCTCTCTAGTATTATATTAGAAAGCGCATTCGACTATTATATTAGAAAGTGCTAGAGGGTTCAATTCCCTGAGGGTTTGTAAAATACTGACGTTGAAAATAGGCGACAAGTCCAATAGGTTTGAACCAATGATCTTGAAAAGTGGTTCCCAAATTATTTTTGCTTAATAATTCATAGTCAAAACTTGCCTACGGACCCTGGGTGAAAAACTACATAAATGCATAATAGAAAAATAACAAATTTAATTTTGATGTCTTGAATGGTGACGTAAAAGTTAAATGTAAATAAAATATTTCGTTCTAGTATTTTCTGCGCGTTCGGTATCTTACTCCAGATTTAAAATAATTTGAAGAGAGAGAGAACGATGGCATTATTACCGTCGACGAAATTCGTTTTTAAAATTAGCTTATAATTTACTCATTGTTATTTATTTTAATTTCCAAATTAGTAAAAATGTGTCTAATTTTTACTTTACTTTATATCAAACCTTGCTTGGAACCCCCTGACGTTATTCAGTGACTCGAAAATCAATTTTAATTTTCCACGGTCCCCCTGAAATATCCCGGAGGTACCTGGGGGTCCGTAAGGTCCACTTTGGGAACCACTGATCTAGAAGGTATACACACTCTATCATTGATTTTTTTCTTGTAGGATTGAACTATCTTTGAAAAAAATAATAACCTATTCTGAACAAAATATTGTTGTTTTGTTCTTAAAATATAAAAAAAATATTTACAAATTTTGAGTGTGTCCAAATACTGGATTATCTCCAATTACAGGAGTTTTTTTTTGACTTCTCAACAAAGATGAAGAAGCATATGAAAGTATGGGCATTTACGGGGCTTACGACCGTCATAGGTTGGTCTAAGTGATCACTTTACACACGTGTAACATTCACCAATTCTATCCATGATTGACAACCACACCACTCAAATTCTTGGAAGTTCTAAATATATAATCCAATTTTGAAATATTGTTCTTGAATATTTTTTTTTGTCCGAGTCCTTCAGTTTTAATTTTTACCAGAAGATGAAAACATCTGTAAGTTTTCGAAACTAGTCGTATATATAAATAAAATTCATCAAGTGGTATATTCAAGTGTTTAATAAAAAATAAAAAATCAACATGTCATTCCACAAAGTTAATGCCGAATCAATAAAAAATATATTGTTCTTGAATCACTTGAATTTCAGTAGAGACATCTATTGGTGAGATGAAATACATTTACTGAAATACATTTAATGAATACATTTACTGTGCACATAATTGTTAATTTAATAATAGTTATTAAACGAAGCATACGTAATAAAGAACGTGTGTTTCGTTCATTATCTCAGAAGCACCTTGTTTGTAGATATGGCACTTGTGAAGGGATGTTACGTGACGGTATTATGATTGTGAGTGTCTGTGGCGACTTATACTAAATTGAACGTGACTGAACTTAGAACGTGCAATGTGAAATGTGTTGATGAAATTTCTATGATATTTTCCTGACGGAAATAATCTTGGGTTTTATAAAACAGTAAACATCTCACGCGTTAACAAGGTACTTGCAAATAAACAATTCACAACGCTGCCAGCCGTGTCCCAGCGCAATTTTTTTGGAATATATATTGGAATTTGATTTATTTTTACAACATAAGAATGTTGAAAATATATTTTTATCATTTTTTTAACTCCTTGCTTTTCAATAACTATTTTTTTTCAAAACCATATATTTATTTCGAAGTAAACCTTATTTTTTTCATTACAAAAACGGTGTTATAAGCAAAAAATTGAATTACGATAAATGTTATATATTGAAAATTGTTTTTTTTCTTATTTTTTTTAAACACCTTACCTTTCAACAACTCTCTTCTTTTCAAAACCATATTTTTACTTCTAAGTAAAACTTATTTTTTCAATACGAAAACAATGTTAGAACCAAAAATGTCAATTTCGTTAAATATCACCTAGGTTTAAAGATAATTATGTTGCGGGCTATCGAATCTCCCGCCATAAGGCGTATTTTTTCAAAATATATTCTTAAAAAACGCCAATTCCAATAAATAATCTAAAAAAATATTTTGCCCAAACAACATGTCTGTCTTCTCGCGCAGCCGGACGCGTACTGAATTTTTACGTTTGAGATTTTACCCTTAAGGGGATATCGCAGTGTAGTATTTTCAAACACATTTATTTGACTACTAGCTGCACTCGGATGCGCGTTGCTGTGGCTCTGTCTCGTTAAATGGAAAATAAAGAAAAAAGAAAGCACGTATGTTTAATTTTACAAAACTTGTGGGTGTTAAGTATTTTAGCAGCTGTTCATAAACACCCAAAGTTAGTACTCAGTAGTGAGGTTGTCAATCATGGGTAGTATAGTGAATGTTACACGTGTGTAAAATGATCACTTACCCATCCTATGACAGGTCATAAGCCGTGTAAATATCCAGACTACAATATTCTTTTTCATCTGTGTTTATATGTCAAAATTTTTATATTTTTCAATGCTTTTACATATTAAATGTTAAGATCAAACATTAATTTTAAGAGTCTACAAAATTGTATTTTATTGTTAAAAACACATATAAATAAAATTTGTGAAATTGGAACACTATAAATTAAACGCCAAATCTATAAATAAATAAAAGCTTGATTTATTTAAAAAAGTGATTTACTTATTTAAATGTATATTGTATTTTGCCAAACCATGAGGCGGAATTTACAAGTCATGAATGTTCATGTGACCTGTATACTCGTATAAACAATATAAAGATATAGTGAATTGATAAATGGATGAATAGAATTAACAATAATTCAAAAACAAGATAATAATTCTAGATATGGTCGTATTCATAAGTTCCTTGATAATGTTTGCTTTCGTCACTTATGATATAATAATGCCATCTGTGTCACGTTCAATTTCATATTTTATAAGATGATAATAAAATCAATGTCATCATTATCTACTGTAGACGATAAAAAATTGGAATCGAAATTAAAAATAATTAACTATTACTGTTTTACTTATCGAATATGACAATTGGAAAACTATTACTGATACGAGTCATGATACGATCTCAATTCATAAAATTTATGAATTGAGATCGTGATTTTAATAGTTATATATAAAAAAAAAAGTATAATTAATATCGTAGTGTAATTGTGGAAACATACAAATAACCGTTAGCACAGAATCTTTTTTCCAACCCTTATCCCAACCCTATGGTTCATAGGGCACTAGATCGTATAGAAGCAGTGTAATCTTGATCGCGAAATATACGTAGGAAAGGTGACCGCCTTGCGCTTGAGGTACCAGTCCAGGGTGATATTAAATAAATATTAGAGTGAAAAATCACGAATATTTATTTTGACCCTCTTGGGAATCAAACCCGGGATATCCAGCACTGTAGTAGCCTCGCGCTCTAACCACAACACCTTATACATAGAGTTGATTTTTTTTTAATTATTTTTTTCATCTTCACATATTTAAAAGGCGTCAAAAAAACATAACAGAGAAGGAGAACTTTCTAAATAGCTTAACACGGGCAGGAATCCAACTCCCCACCCAAGTATCCACCCTTTTTTTTAACCTGATTCTAGAATTGCGGGCATAATTTCTAAAATGATAAAGCATTTAAACTATGAATTTTTGTATTAATTGTTACATTATTTTCTAATTTTTTTGTTTGTTTGTAAATAAAAATAATACTTGACACTGGCAGAAACATCTTTTCACTGGGTGACTGCCAAACAAATAATAAAAAAAAACTTTAAAAAAAATTTACAATAAAGTTGTACAACCTGATTCCATTCTCCACAAAGATATCAAATAAGAAAATATGAATAAAAGTATATTATTTCGAGAAATAAAAATACTTTGTGTTCTGATCCACTCACATTTGTGAGTGGATCAGAACACAAAGTGAATGAAAGAAGTGTGAAGAGTGAACAAAAGAATGTGAGTGGATCAGAACACAAAGTATTTTTATTTCTCGAAATAATATATCAATATGATCCACAAAGTTAATGCTTTCAATATTCAAAACATATGAATAAAAAACCTATTTAAATATGGATAAGTGGGTAGACCTGAAGTATATTGCATAATTCGGCCATGTTGTATTTGATTGTATGTCATAAACAATTTTCTTTCCTAAGTAAAATGTGCCCTTTTACCGGAAAACTCAATGAGGGCTCATTATTGTATTTTGTAATTTATAAATATGTGAAAAAAACAAATAAAATCGCTTTTTTAATTAATATTTTACATAGTAAATACCAGTATTTCTTAAAATCTACTGTAACACGTATTTCGATGCATTCCGCATCATTTTCAAACACGGTGTTTGAAAATGATACGGAATGCATCGAAACACGTGTCACAGTAGATTTTAAGGAATAGTGGTATTTACTAAGTAAAACATTAATTAAAAATGGATAGTTTTTACCACTAAGTGACTGCCGAATCAATTAATGAAATAAAATCGCTATACGGCGTACCTGTCTTTGAATTGTACGTAGGCGTAGGAACTATCCACATCATAAGAATCATGATCGTGACTTTCTTTACTCTTCTCTGCATGCTCATACACTTCTTTCTTCACCATCATTGGGGCCGCTACTGGTTCATCTTCAACTTTAAAATAGAAAAATTGATTTTAGACAAATAATAATTTTTACATGAAAAACTGAAAGGTTGAGATATATTTTTATAGAGTTAAAATGATCGATTTGACTGTGTGTTGCCTTTGGTATATGCTGACGATGCTGTGTTGATAGTGGAGAAGACCTGTAAGCGTTGGTATCGAAGGTATATAATATATAAAATTAAGAAAGATGTATTGATATGGTTTGGGTATATAATCGAAAGAGTAAAAAAAGAACGGTAAAACAAATTTATGATACGAATGTATGTAGTTGCACTGAGAAAACTTGACATGATTTCAAGTATTTCAATTATGTACTTGATAATAGTCAGGTCAGGAGTCGGAATCATCAACGGGTATGTATAAAGAGTTGCATAAATACGGAAGATGCGAAGATTGTTTGCAAAGACAGATTGGTTTGGCGTTCTATTCTCTCTATCTACCCCTGCAGAGAAGCGGCGTGATGGTTAATTAGTTACTTAATTTTCCTTACTTTCGATTCACATATCGCTCACTCCTTTCAAGAACGTCATAAATCAAAAATCGTGAATTTTGAGTTGGGCATGTTTTCGGAATGCCCAGAAAATGTATTATATTCCAGCAAAAGAGGCATATTTTAAACTTGTACTTTATTTTAAACTTACCCGCTACAGGGCAGAAAATGTTGTTTTTGCATTTTGATGAAAAGGTATTGTTTATTTTTTTTTTAAATATAATAAATATTTTTCAAATGGAGAAAAAACCTTCAGGTTTTACCTAAAAAGATCTGTTGCATAGTAAAAAGTTCAGTAAGCGGCTTCATATTAATTTTTAATACATTGTATTATATTTTTCAACTTTAAAAACGTTCTCCTGAAAAATCAAGTTTTATTTTATTTATGACGTTCTTGAAAGGAGTGAGCGATATAGCATCTAAGTAAAGGAGAATACAGTATCACTCTAACACTCATACCTTTTTTTCTATAAAATAAATTATCTGGTCAAATTATAAGTTTAAATAATAAAAATGAAAATGATATTTTCTGGCGTTTCTCATGTATGTGATTATAATCCAGGATTCGGACCTCACATACTAATAAAAGAGTTTCTGCTCAATAAAAAGCTTATTTTCATCTCACCAACTTATACCTATAGGTACTCATTCAAACTTGAGTGAATTGGATATAGTAATACAATATGTCATGTATGAGTCCCTTGAAAATAAAGGTTAATGATAAGGTTTATACTGCTCGCAGGTAAAACAAATGTACGATTTAAAAAAAAAAACAAATGTTTTTTTAATTAATTAAATCGGATAAAGGTAATTAACTATCCATCAGTAATAATTTAATTATCTACCTAGAATCGCCGCTACTCTAACAATTGCGAGAAACTCTACCTTTGTTGATTAGTCTTTTGTTTAACATAATTAACCAATTTACCTGGTTTCTTTGTATCGTTCTGCTCGGGAACATGATTGAATTGGTGGTTGTGCTTGTCGAACGGAGGTCCCGGTTTCTTGACGTCCAGACGCTCTCGGCGCCTGAAGCCCCACTCGTAGTCCGCCAGGAGAGCGCCCAGCTCTGGGCTCAGGAGATGAGATGACATTCCGTTCTCGGGGCGGCCTATTGAAATCAAAAGTGGAACAAAATGAATATTGTAATATATCTTCTGTGCCTTTCATGTCAGGTCCCCCTGACGTCTACTGTTACTTGAGAAAGTAGTTGCTCTTATCTTGGGCAGCTCTAAACAGCGCCTCGACGGTCCTGATCCCCGACCATTCTCGTATATTTTATTTTTATTTTAGTTATTTTGTTTGTTCGGGAATTGTACAGCTTAACACATAAAAAATATATAATATACAATAGTTACATTAACAATAATAACAAAAAACTCCCAAACTAACTTATTGAAAATAACTCCTGTAATTGGAGATAATCCAGATTTTGTGAACAAGTATTTGGACACACTCAAAATGTTGTAACTAAATTATCTAGTCAAAATATAAGCTTAAGTAATAAAAATGAAAATGATGTTTTCTGGCGTTTCTCATAATTTATAATCCAGGATTCAGACCTCACATACTAATAAAAGAGTTTCTGCTTAGTAAATAGCTTCTTTTCATCTTACCAATAGATGTCTCTAGTGAAGTTCTAGTGATTCAAGAATAATGTTTCAAAATTGGTTCATATATATATATTTATATATATATGTATATATATATATATATATATATATATATATATATATATATATATATATATATATATATATATATACATATATATATATACATATATACATATATATGTATATATATATATATATATATATATATATATATATATATATATATATATATATATATATATATATATATATATATATATATATATATATATATACATATATATATATACATATATACATATATATGTATATATATATATATATATATATATATATATATATATATATATATATATATATATATATATATATATATATATATATATATATATATATATATATATATATATATATATATATATATATATATATATATATATATATAGAACTTCCAAGAATTTGAGTAGTGTGGTTGTCAATAATGGGTAGAATTGGTGAATGTTACACGTGTGTAAAGTGATCACAGCCTATGATGGTCGTCAGCCCCGTAAATACCAAGACTTCCATATTCTTCTTCATCTTTGATGATATGTCAAAAAATAATACAAATAATTGCATTTAAGTTGAATTATGTATTTAAATTACTTGTCGGTGTGGCATCTCCAACATAAACACGACCTCCTTCGGTGTAAACGGGAGATCCCCGCCTTTCCGATGTCCTCCAGGTGTTGATGAGACGAGATAACAAGGCTGCCTGCCTCCCACCGTCACTAGTTTCTTCTCCATCATACGCAACGTTCGGACCCTCGTAGCGCGAGTAATCTAGGGAACACAAAATCAACGACGTATTTTTAACAAGTGCCTCAACTTTAGATGAAACATCTATGTATTGCTTTTTATGAAGAAAGGTAGTTCCTTCATAAAAAATATAGAAGTTGAGATACCTATAATATTGAAATTTTATCTGTAGGGTGAATAAAGCAGTGTCTGATGGGATAAATAATAATATGTAAATTGTTGATTATAATCAACTGGTTAAAGTATCAAAAAAATTATATGTAATTTCAGTCTCTCTTTCTCCTTATAAATATATGCGAACTAATTCGGTACGAATTTCACCTAGTTCAAATAGAGTATGGATATATATACATACTCAAGTATGTTGCACATTGGGAACATCACCAAAATATCCTTTTAGGTGGGGGTATGTCAAGCATCCGTATTCAGCCCACTACTGTTCAAATTGGTTGTAGACTATTTAACAAAAAAAGAAATGAGTAGCCCGCTAAAGAACTTACTATTCGCAGACGTTCTTGTTCTTAAAGTGATAAACACGAAGCTTTGTAAAATGGTTTGAAAAGTTGGAGAAGGATCTGGGAGGACAATGGATTTAGACTGAGTAGAAAGAAGACCGAGTGTACCTACCGTTCCAGAATACAAATAATGCCATCCTCCCAATTCAGTTAAACGGAGAAACAATACCGAATTGCGACTCATTTAAATATCTAGGGTCACTAATACATAAGGATGGAGGGTATGCAGCAGATGTATTGCATAAAATTTGTGTGGCGCGGATGAAGAACCGATCCGTTACGGAGTCTTTTGTGACCCAAAAATGCCAGCCAAGCTTAAATGAAAAGTCTACCAAACAATTGTCTAACAAATAGACTCGCACTCCTCTATGGCTCCGAATTTTGGACGATGTATAAAACCTACTATATGCAACTAAAAACTGTTAAAATGCGAATGCTTATATGGTCAACTGCAGTGTCCCTTAGAGACAAAATAAAGAGTACACGCATACGTGGAAGCCTGGGTGTAAAAGACATCAATAATAAGGTAGAGGAGAGGCAATTGAGATGGTATCAGCACATAGGACGTAGAGAACCTGAATATATTGTAAACCAGGCGATTCAATGGATCATATGCGTCTTCCTCGAAAGACATCTAGAGGAAGACCAAAAAATTAATCAACCATACTTCCAAATCTGTGAATCAAGAACAAGAAAAATAGTGAAAGGAATCTACAAGCATTGCCCTTCAAAAATTAATGCAATATGGTTGTTCAATAATGGACAGAAGGGTAAACGTTACACAAGTGTGCAAAATGATCACTGATGTCAACCAAATACCAGGCCGTTAGCCATGGCATGCTCAGAGTTCTATCTTCTTTCATGACAAAACGATAGATGTTTCATTTTAAGTTGAGGTACCTATAATATTGATATGCTATCTATATGGGGAATAAACCAGTATCTGATGAAATAATAGTAAAATTAATGATTTTTATAAAACAAACATATCTCTCATATCGATTCATCGTGATGTCAATGAACTCGTAGTTACTTACCCTGCAGAGCTACTTCGTTGTTCGTCAGATATTCTTTCTCTCTCTGTCTCCCTGAATACCCTTCATGCTCACCACTTCCACTCTCTTCCCTGTGGTGATCCACGTCCTCCTCGTCAATGTAAATTCTCGGCTCTAGAATTTCACCTTCAACATTTTCCCTATCGTCCACGACTCCATCCTTACTCTCGTATCCTTGCCTGAACCTATCAGGAGTATTGTAGTGCTGGTTGAATCTGTCAGGCTTGAGACGATTCTTAGTTAAAAATTCACTCGTAGAAACGTAATACGGATCCATCGGGTCGTCGATGGGCTGTTTCAGTTCAGCCAAAGCAGCTCTCAACTGATCCAAATCTTGATTTTCGAGCCATTTATTGACCAGATCTTTTTCACCCATTTTTACGAAATCTATTTCAGGATTTTCTGGTTCTTCGTTGTATTGAGGAAAGTAAGCTCGAAGCTGTTCCTCATTTCCCGGTTGCAACAAATACAGAATATCGTCGGTTGAGAGTTGCGCACTAGGCATGTATCCGTTTTCGGCTTGTTCATTTTCTACAACTTGATCACGGTCATTTGAAGAATATTCTTCGTTATTTCCGAATATGGATTCCAGTTTTTCCATATTCAGATCTCTGGTCTCGTGGCCTTCGCGAAAGTCTCCGGGTGTGTTGTAAATCCTAGAAAACACTTGGTAATCGCGTTGAGGAGATCGATCGTAGTCTTTAGATCGTTTGTTTTTCCTTAGGTAAGACCTCTTAACTTGTTCTTCCCAAGAATCATAGGCTTGTGGGGTTTCTTGAATATCTATCGGCACTGAAATGACAAAAACAATTAATTATTTTTGTATGCAATATAAATTGAGAACCCTTAAGATTCGTAAGTTTACTTACTTTCAGCTTCAGGTAGCATTGGTAAGTTTTCGATGAATTCTCTTTCATTTGGCGGGAAGTAAACTTCGTCAGCGAAATCGGATTCAGTATTGGGGGTGTATCTAACAAAAGCAACAGATTGGGGGTCCACTTCATCCCCAGTGAAGTCCTGGTCCGCAAGATGGTCGCAGACGGCCGGTTCGTAATGTAGCCTGAAAATGAACAAAATACACTCAAATTTAACTAACTAATTACAGCGTTTAATTTCGCCCATAATAAATTACCTCCATACTCGTATTTCAGTGAAATTAAAATGAGTGAGCAATTTTGCGTGGTTTTACATTACCGTGAAACGTCACATTTATTTTATAGAATCGCTTAAAGCTCGTACACACACTAAGGTGCGTACTGTTTATTTGAAAATAAAGGATTAGGGATATAAAGTTCATGAAACATAACCTTTCATCATTTTAACCATAATCGTGCATCGTAAAAGTTTATGTGCTACGCATATATTACATGTGAATATGTGAAGCCTTCATATTTGTGAATCGAGACTAGTACATGTGTATTATATGGATCACGTAGCATGTAATATTAGAATTCATACTGGGTTTCGTATTTGTGAAAAGTCGGCTTTGTGTCACACGATCTCACCTGTTTCTGATGGAATACAGCATGGCTTGCAGAATGCATTGGGTATAGGCGTGACTCCACCTATAGCCAAGCAGTAGGAGTCTCTGCAACTCATGCTCGAAGCCACGTAATTCTTCAGTACTCAATTCATGCCTAGAAACGAATTATTCTTAAAACATCTGCAGAAAAAAATTAAAAATTTCGATTTGTAAAAAAAATTATGTTTTTGTATATTTACCTAGCTAAATCTTCTTCCTCCACATTTCCGAATACTTGAAGACATTTCCCGAAAGCATAATCTGAAATTCGAAAACCCAAAATATTTGATTAAATGAATTTAGGTACATTTAATACTTTTAACAAGAATAAACAATATTGATAATAATGAATTCAGTTTTGGGTCAAAGCCGTACATTTATTTAAGAACTATCAATTTTGCAAGTGCTGTGATAGACAAAATAATACAGAATGTAACCTCACCAGCACAAAATCCAAAATACTACAGTTAAAAAAGATGGCGACAAAAAAGCTTTTAGACAAAATATAAAAAAAAGTTAAAGTAACAAAACATTCACTTCTAAGAATAAAAACCAAGTTTCTCTGCAAACATTTTCATGGAAATTTAAATTTAATTTAGGAAAAAGACTGTTATCTCTCCCTTAGGGGTATTTATCGTAGAAAGTGCTCGGTTAGTAAAGTTGAATTTTGTTGAGTTGTTGCTGACATTTTAGGGGTGGGGCAATATTCGGTCACAACGGAGTTCGGTCAAAATTGTTACACTTACCATCATAGCACCACTCAATTTTTTCAGTGCACAAGGACTCGCTAAATAAGCAGCCTGAAACAAAGCAAAAAAGTTTAATGAGTAAAGACACAATATTATTGTTTTAAAAAAAAATCAATAAAAATAATTATCACTGGTTTCTTTCAGTATCTTTTACCAAGTTTGCCAGTCGCGTAATAAAAAGTATCGTAAATTAAAATTAAAAAATAAAATGAAAATACTTGAATAAGGATGTATTGTTTTTTAATGATGTTTTATTTCATAGGTATCATCTATCTGTCGCAATCACGGTGACCTATTTGTTCGCAATTATAGTGCCTACACATATTTTCTTTCATAGCTTTTTTAAAATTATTTATTCGTAAAAGTAAATTTAATATCAAAACGCTAAAAGGGCAAAGGTTTATTTAAAATACTCCAGAGTATTAATATTACTTTTGAATTCAGTGTTTCGTTAATTGGTGTGAAATTGAAACTTTATACGTTCAAATCGGGATAAGAAAGGTTCCTACCTGAATTTCCCAGGAAAGAACTTTAGATGGTTTTCTTTACATCTGTGAAACCCTTAGAGAGTTCTTGGGAGAATTGAAATTCAATATTTTAACAAATTGAAAGAGACACCAGCTATTGTGAAATGTGGACACTTTTTATTTTTGAACTGGTTGTAAAAGTATTGAATTTAATACATTAAGTTATTAGTCAAATGAGTTATATGAGGTACATAAATAAACATCTTGAAGAAATTCAAATACATTTAAATTGGTAATTTTCTCTTGATTGAATTTTCGTCATTGAGTTTCAACATTTATTTTTTACATGACAATTTCTTCTTTCACATAGTTTCCCTATTATTTCTTATGTATTTACCATTAATCTTGTTTTTTCTACCTTTTTTAGGGTTCAAAATATTTCTAATTAGCTTAGACACTTTAGTATATTTATATGGATAAACACAACTTTTCAAAATTTCAGTAGACTAGTCGTCAATCATGGGTATAATGGTGTATGTCACACGTGTATAAAATGATCACTCAAACCAGCCTAGGACAGGTCGCAACCCCAGAAAATACCCAGACTTTCATATTCTTCATTTATGTTGACGTGTCAAAAATGTAAAAAAAAACTCCTTAGTGGGGAATCCCTTGCTTGACTATGCCTGTGAAAATATTATTAATCTGAAATATCTGAATACGTTTAAATTAAAAATACAATTTCTATCCAGTAATTCAAATAGCCTTTTAATTCATTGCGCATACCGTAAATTTCCGCTCAATCAATTATGCACATTCCATTAAGCAATTTGCATTCCCGTACAAAAATGATAAATCATTTTTCGTGCCAGTTGTAAAATTTCTTGCGGAGGATTTTTCCGAAGATAACATAAAAATGGATTTGAATTCACCGCCTTTTTATATTATACGAGGTGGCGCAAAATTAATCACCCTATAGGAAGATGTTATAAATTTTCCAAATGGCGTCGCACGTCAGTCAAATTGGACATTTCGCTCATTCCTTTCAAGAACGTCATAAATCAAGAATCGTCAATTTTCAGTTGTGAATGTTTTCGGAATGCCCAGAAAATGTACTATATCCCAGCAAAAGAGGCATATTTTTATCTTAATATTTAACCGCTACAGGGCAGAAAGTGTTGTTTTTGCATTTTTAAGAAAAGGTATCGTTTAATAATTTTTTTAAATATACTACATATTTTTCAAATGGAGAAAAAACATTCATGTTTTAAAGATGTGTTGCACAGTAAAAAGTTCAGTAAGTGGCTTGATATTTATTTTTAATATATTTTTTAAATTTTAAAAACGATCTCCTGAAAAATCAAGTATTTTGATTTATGACGTTCTTGAAAGGAGTGAGCGATTTGTGAAAAGCTGCAGTATACAAACTGATTTATAAAACGGGCACAAATGTGTATCAACACTGGCGGCAGCCACATGACAGGTATCATCTTTTCCACTTTACAGAAAAATTGTAAAGATCCAAATAAAGATTTTTATTTCTCTTTTTTTTTTTTATTTAGTAAAAAAAGTTATTTAAAAACTAAATTGGTTGTTTAATTTCGCGCCACCCTAACCCTTATATACCGCAGCTCTCCAGTTCACAAATGTCAAATATGATTGACGTACGACGCCATTTGCAAAAAATATAACATCTTCCGATAGGGTGATTACTTTTGCGCCACCCTGTATATTCATAAATGAGGATATTTTTGGTCGTGGGCGTTTGATCGTTAATCATAAACGTTCTCCTTGACGGCAACAGATGAACGACAAGCAAAGGTTTGCTTGTATAACATGATCCGGTAATTCAAAATATCCCGAAAATTTAATATAGGCCACGGAGACCCTATTTTAAGTATCAAACTTTTCCTTAACGAGTCCTTCAAACGATCACATCGCTCACTCGTTTCAAGAACGTCATAAATCAAAAATCGTCAATTTTCAGTTGTGCATCTTTTCGGAATGCCCAGAAAATGTACCATATCCCAGCAAAAGTGGCATATTTTTAACTTAATATTTACCCGCTATGGGGCAGAAAGTGTTGTTTTTGCATTTTGAAGAAACATAACATCTGTTGCACAGTAAAAACTTCAATAAGTGGCTTGATATTTATTTTTAATACATTGTAGTATATTTTTAAACTTTAAAAACGCTCTCCTGAAAAATCAAGTTTTTTTTATGACGTTCTTGAAAGTTCTTGAAATGCCTTTTTCGCTTATTTTGATTTCCACCATCGATGATATGAATTGCCCGTTATTATGTTACTCGATGTCTTATAATAATATAATATATGTTTGTCATTTTATTATTTTTATGACGGTCGTCAGCCCCGTAAGTGCCCAGACTTTTCTTCCCATATTCTTCTTCATCTTTGATGAGATGTCAAAAAATAATATGAAAAATAACTCCTATAATTGGAGATAATTCAGATTTGTGAACAAGTATTTGGACACACTCAAAATGTTGTATGTTTATGTCGTTAATGGATATGTTGCTGACGTCATTTTATGCACTAAATAATCCACAATCATAATACTGCAAGTGTCGAAGTTTGCCAATCTCGCACATCCGCGTGATGTATATGTCGGAAAACTATCATAAAATATGAAATATGTACTAATCGAAAAACTAGCATATTAAATGATGATGAATGCTTTTATGACCGAGTATATCCTATTTCATGCTATTCGCGTCCCACAGGGTGGGTTTCAAATATAATATTACACGAGAACGTTGAAACCGATATTAAAATATGAATGTAATCATTGTTACATTCCAACTACTGTCGCACGTCTAAAGCCTTGGTGATATAAACATAAATATAACCGATGTTACTAAAATTTTGTTTTTCGGTAACATCACTATTAGACAAGAAATTATTCTCATAAAATATAATTTTTTTGCTCTAACGTCATATTTGGATGATTCCATTTCAGAAAACAGAGTCAATTAGACAATTTATTAATTAACGTGATGCTATTTTTAAACACTTATATTATATTTAAAAAAATATATTTTTGTTTATATAAATTAGGTTTTTATAATTTTTTTAGAAAAATACGATACATATATAAAACATCAAACAAAACCTAACACATACCGATTTCGGCCAGAAAAAACTTTGATTTTTATATTGTACGACCTGCTTCCATTATTTTTAAAGTTATTTAAAAAAACAACTTTGTATAAAAGAGCTATTTATAAATGGATAATGTATCAAGGTAGATCTGAAATAGATCGCATCATTTGGCATGTCGTATTTGATTGCATGTTATAAGCAATTTTCATTCATAGTTTTATAAATAATTAATGTAAAATGTGCCTTTGGCACGGAAAAACTCAGTGAGGGCACATTATTGTTTTATATATTTTTTTAAATATACTGTATTTTGTTGTAGCCTTTTTCTGGAATGACCCATTTTGTATTTTATCAGGTTGAAGTTTTAAATACAGTTATTATAATATATCAAAGAAAAGTTGATAGACTATACGCCCACATAAGATTTAATAACAAAAAGACAATACATAACGTGGGAAGTCAGTATGAAAGATAAAAGATTAATTACTCGTATAGTAATTATAGAAATTACTCGTATAGTAATTTAATAGAAAATTAACCCTCAAAGGAAAATACGATTGTTTTGAAGACAAAGAGCTGTCTTGGCCAGGTTTGTGAACGCAGAAAATGCTATAAATAAATTTTGCATCGATTTTCTGAATACAGAAGTGTGTTAACCCGTTTTGAAAGCAACTACACCGTAACAAATCAACTGTTTTAGTGTTTTGTGACTTTGAGTTTCGTATTTGTTTACGAAATCAAATATTCTCCTTCTTCTTCATCCTTCAAAGATCCTCAGATCTGTTTGTTCCGTTTTCCGTCTCATATGTGGACGCTAGTTATCACACTAAGTCTTCCAGGTGGTCTTTTTCCGTTTGGTTTCCCTTGAAAACAAATTCGAGTCTTCCCCATCCGACTATAGCCTCCGTTCTATACATTTTACGAATATTCGTGTTCCTTATTCGGTCTCGTAACGTGTTTCCGGTTATGAGCCTCGATGTGGCTCATTTCTGGAGTTCTTACAAAATATTTGGTTCTCGCTGTGTCAGCTCTGGTCTCAATCCCAAATGTAACAATCGGTCTTACACATGTCGTAAATATTTTTACTCTGCTTCTTGCTAACCAAAAATATAAACATTTATGATACGTACACTCATATATTTTTTTTTACTCAAATATTTTTTCATTATTACCCTGAACTGGTACCTGAAGCGGAGGGCTGATCACCTTTCCTTCGTGTGTAACGATCAAGATAACACTGCGTTTATATGATGCAGTGCCCTATACACCATTGGGGTGCGGATAAGGGTTCGAATGAATATATATATATATATATATATATATATATATATATATATATATATATATATATATATATATATATGTATATGTATATATATATATATATATATATATATATATATACACATATATATATATACATATATGTATATATACATATATATATATGTATATATATATATATATATATATATATATATATATATATATATATATATATATATATATATATATATATATATATATATATAATATATATAATATGTGGAGTTTTCTGTATCTTATAACTATACATATATTGATTTATTCCAGTTTCTATGTGTGTGTGCGTGTTATAAATGTTTCATCTCGAATTGAAATACCTATAATAATATCTATTATATTGCTGGTCAATCACACGAAGACAAGGTGATCAGCCCTACGCTTCAATATCAGTGAAAAATCACTTTTATTTATTTCGAACCTCCTGGGAATCAAACCCGGGACCTCCAGCATGGTAACGTAACGCGGACAAGCCAGCAGGCGGACAAGAATACAAGAGTATTATTAGGCAGAAGCAATATATACTCTGGGATTTTATGCGTATGATGTCCCCTGTATGTAAGACAAAGGAAAAGTTCTATTTATATCCTCGATAAATATTAAAACGAGTCGTTCATTTCAGGGGTACCGTGCCCGCTCTGCTCCTAGCGCGTGGGCGTAGAGTAGTAACGATTTTGCCTCTTCGCCCGCGCGATAACAGAGCCGCTCGGGACGCCCACGCGGGCTCCTGCCTCCTGCGTCACGGCCGGGCCGGGGCGGAGGGGGCGGGGCGGGTGGCAGAGACAAGGAGGGAAAGGGAGAAATCTAGGTAGGCAACCCCTCGCCAAGACTGTGGTCAGACGGAAAATAGATTGCCGTTTTTGTCTATGGACTTTTAAACTGAGGAATATATTTATTGATCAAGTATTCTGGTCAGGTCAGTAGTCGGAATAATGAGATGTTTTGATCTTTTTTATTGCTTTTGTACAATGCTCAATGAAGCGTCAATATGTGTCGTGTGGTGGTCCCGTGGTTAGTGTTCGCGGACTCTTGAGTCAGACTTTCTCGTTTCGATCCCACTCTACCACAATTTGATACCTATTTCTAAAATGAGCCGCTTAGGTTCACAGAAATAGTTTTTGTTTAAGTAATTCATATACTCGAAAGTGGTCAATAAGGAGTTGAAAATCAGCGGGTGTTTTTGAAGAGGTACATTAATGTGGAAGAGGCGAAGATTGCTTGCCAAGACGGATTGGTATGAAGTTCATTTCTCTCTGCCTACTCCTGTGGAGAAGCGGCGTGATTGTTAATTAGATTATACGTAATATATATTTATTCGTTTTAACTTCCAAAACGACTGTATTTTATAAGGTTTTTGTTAAATCTTCTGTCAAAAATTAAGGTATTTATACGATTGATTTTAGAAAACATTGTTATTATTTTCTATCTTCAACCCTGCCCTCACTCAGATGGTGCATAGGGGACTACATCTGATCAACGCAGAGTTGAATTTATTGATAATTAAATAAAGGTGTCGATTAAAGGATAAATACAACTGCTGAATTTTTAGAAGTCAAGTCAATCACGGGTAGAATAATAAATGTTACACGTTTGTAAAGTAATTACTTTATCCAGCCTGTAACATATGTTTAGTCCTGTAAATACCCAGACATCCGTATTCTTCTTCATCTTCGATGAAATATTAATGGAAAATCTGAATATAATTTGGTATAAAAAAATATACTAAATTTACCAATTTTTATTTTCCTTACTGCGAAAATGTGTAAATAATACTCTTTCAGCGCCTGCACGATATATTTTTTGCAAAAATAAATGGAAATAATAAACACCCATAAACATTGGAAATGTTTTCTAACTGAAAGTTATATTTGGAAGTAATACGACCTTCATAAAAAATGAGTAAACAGTCAATATCAATCTTCATAGTTCGTAAACTCAAAAAAACCTTACAAAATTCATATTTTTCCTTATCGACACTGAAACTCGATTGCAAAGTTTTGGGACTACATTGTTGAGCGTGGATAACGCGCGTTACATTAGAGAGCAGACTTCTAGCTATATTTAATTTAGTACTAGATGTATAATTAACTATCAATTAATTTGAAAAAATCTAGCTGTACCCGGCCACGCTATGCTGTGGCTCAATCAGGTTAAATGGAAAATAAATTAAATAAAAAGCATAATACGTTTGATTTCACAATGCTTGCAACTATTAAAAATCTATGAAATAACAATGTAATCGGAAGAATCGAAAATGATAGGTGAAAGCAGCTGTCAAGAAGCACGCTGTCCACAATGAGCAATGCTTGATATTGCGTGTGTTTCTGTTATGTTTAACAGATGGCGCTGCCATAGCGGTAAAAAAACTGTTTTTTTTTAATACCTACTACGGCTTCTTCTTGAAGAGTAAATGCTACGAATTCTTAAAATAAGAGGTTCGCAGTACTACTTCCTTCGTGACTTGATGACGTCAGAGTACTTTTTTTTTACTTAGTACTAAAATATTTTGGGTAGCTTGAACCCTAATAAATGGCCTGTCTATGGTATATTTACATTAAACGCTATGGGTATTGTTTAAATGATTACCCTTATTATATGGTGGATTCTGGAGAAAAATACACCAACGGCTTGCCTGTGGTGTAAGACCGAATAGGTAGATACCTCATTATTTTTTTAGATAAAAAATATATTTTAATGAAATACTTCACTCACCAAAATTAAGCCCATTGCAAAGCTCAATTTAATTTCTCGAATTTAATAACGTTAACTACAGGTACAATAAAAAGGCGCAACATAATATCTTCTAAATAATGTAAAAAAATATTGAAAAGTTTATTCTTTTTAAATCCACATAAAAAACATCGTATAAAAAGGGATTAATTTCTTGAAAAAAAGGGGCAGATCGTACTTCTTCTGAGAACACAAAAAGCTTATTTTAAGCCTCTTAAATTTCAATATGACAAGGGTTGGTGGGGATTATTTGTTAGTTTGAACATAATCTTTATTTTTTTCTAAGCTTGAAAAACCTCTCTATTTTAATTTGCATTCAGAACATAAATATCACATTTTATAAAACGTAAGATTTATCTTAATAAAATATGATTATTTTCTGACATGAGTATATATATAATCTTTTAAGTATTTTTAAAATTATTTTGAGTTTTTCAAATTTTGACGTTTGAAATGTTGGTAATGCATAGCAAAAAGACAGCTGTCACCGAAATCAAAAAGCCTTATAGAAGTAAGAGTTATTTTATTGTACTTATTGGGAATAATAATAAAGAATTATGAAAAACTGTTAATTCATTTTATTCCAACGTGTTAAGGAAAATAAAACAAAAATACAAATAGATATAAGTATTAGATGTTTAACAGAAACAAAGAGAAGTTTTAAGACGAAGGGAATGTGGAAAGTTTGGGCATTTAAAGGGCTAATGACCTTTTATAAGCTGGGTTAAGGAACCACTTTATACACTGATGGAATTTCATTTGTATGGATAGGATTTCATACAGGAGTAAGAATATTCGGCGGGTATACCATGTATATAAGGAGTGGCGTGTGTGTGGAAGAGGCGAAGATTGTTTGATTGCTCTCTGACTACCCCTGCGTGGAAGCGGCGTGATGATTAGTTAATTAGTTTAGCATTTTATTGTACATTTATTATAAATTTGTTGATATGTTATATGTGTAATAAAGATGTAAATTTAATGTCCTTTATTCTTTTTTGTTTTTCTCAAACAAGTTTCAATTTTGTTTAAGTGTGATGATAAGATTATATGTAATTAATACTTTAATGTAAAACACTCTATTTTAAACAACCAAGGATTTACAAAACAAAATATCACAATCAAATAAAAACGACCTAACAATAACATTCTAACCTAACATTCAAGACATAAGTTAAATAAAAAAATTCAATAATATTTTCAGTATCTCCTAGTAAATTAATTATTTAAAAAAGAATTTCACATACTTTCCATGAAGGTATGAAAATTACTAAATTCTTACTTACTTAATTCGACCATAGATGGTTCCGAAGAAGTAGCATGCACGAAATTATTTGAAGTATAAATTTAAATTCAGAAATTAGTGTATGTACTGTGGTTGTCAATCCACGGGTAGAATGGTGAATGTTATTCGAGTATAAAGTGATCACTCAAACTAGCCTATAATAGGTCGTTATCTCTGTTATTGGCCAGACTTCCATATTCTACTTTATGTATGTTGATATATCAATGTAAATAATTAAATATTTTCTAACGAAGAAATATACGTAAAATGTATGAATACGAACAATGAACGTTAGTGCTACAAACATTCAAAAGAAAAAATGTTTTGAAAGGAAATACGTACGTTACTAGAACTCTCCTGAATTCTGTGCGGAAAATCTCTCAGGGTTGAGAATAGAATAATAACTGGGATTATGCTAAAAATAGCAGCGAGCGGACTATTCTCTAGTACTTTCCTCGTGTATAAAAACCTAAAACTGAAATTAGTTGGTATATGACTTTAAAAGCTATTTCCGTCATGAAACTTGAAATGATCTGTGGGGTGGGAAACATCACAACGTAAATCAAAACCGTATCGTTCAATTGGGTACCGTGAAAACGTACGAAAACCTTTTCAATTTAATGGCCGACATACTATATTTTATAACCATGCGGTTAGAATTGAGGAAATTGAGTTTTTAATTTTAAATATATCTACGGTAATATTTAAATTGAAAGTAATAAATCTACAACTGAATATAAAAAAATCAATATCATTTTACAAGTAAACGAATTTAACATTATTTTCAAGGGATTTTTTTGGTATGTGAATGTAAATGATTGCGTTATTTTTTAAAATCCATTTTAGAAAGTGTTTCAATAAAAAATGTAACAAAATAAAAATATTACCATACCTTATATATAAAAATATAAACAAAATCAATCAAATCTTTCTGCATTCTTAACTAAACTGTTCGAGTGTCGTCATATAAGGGAAGAATTGTGAAAAAGGAAAATCGTGTGAATCGTATAAATGACGCTTTTTTTTGGTGAGCATATAAATAACAATACCATAAAAAATACACGTGATAGAAATGAAACTTTGAATCCGTTTTATGATTTTAACACATGATTTTAATTTGTCATTTCAATTATTGAAAGTTAAATCCTAATCTCGCTACGCGGAAAATTTGTAGGAGTTTCAGATTGAATTGATTTAATCCGCCATTAAGAACAATCACAAAATACCGTTTATCAGGAGTCACTTCCAGACGCTTAATAACGTTAATTTATAATGATTAGAATTCCGATAATCCAATGAATTAATATTTAATCTTGATGAATAGATTCATCTTAGTGTGAAATAATGTTTATTATCCGAGATTTCTTTGATTGAGATGACTAAGTAAGGGATTTAAAAAATATTCGATATCACGGTCCTGTGATAGCTTCGCGGATTTCGTTTCGGAAGTTCTGGGTTCGATCCCAAACATTCATGAATAAATTATGTCTAGCAACAACATAATAACAAAACGTCCATGATTACACCTCTTTAAACAGACGTTTTTTACGGTGAATATTTAAAATTTAATGCTGGCCGTACCTTGCCACTCACTGCTGTCTCTCAGTCTTGTTAAATGAAAAAAAGAGAAAGGACACATGTATAATATGACATTTCTAAATTATAATGCTTGTGGGTATATATAATTTTAACAGCTGTCATAAAGCATGATGTCCGTCTTGAGCAATGTTTGGTTTATAAAGCTGTTGCGTTTAACAGATGGCGCTGCCATTTCGGTAAAAAGTTTTATTTATATATTTTTACCTGTATTCAAAAACGCACGTATTCGAATCCAACGCTGTGTTGAAAAATTTGAGAAATCTGTAAATTACTTTTAAAATTTTTGAACCAATAATCATTTATTTACGTTTTAATTTATAGTACTTAGATATCGATTTGCACTATACAATAAATAGATATACGCAAATCCATCGTCATAACAATGCTCCTACAAACAAAAAAAAGCGTATGTGTGTGTGTGTGTGTGTTCCGTATGTTTAATACATGTTTAACAATTATATTCCGTGTATTAAATTACGGACCCTTTTAAATTCTATTTATTGTTATTTGACAATGCAAATTTCGACGTAAGACTAAATTATAAGATAAAATATCTACGCTCGTGTCTGCCTTTGAAATAATATTCGGAGAAGTCGTTTGATATTTTTAGATGATTTTAATTTCAAATATTGGTTTTTCAATTTAAAATACGGAGAATCATCAAGAGTGTAAATATTTAGCACGAATATCATCAGCGAGTTTTGAAGTCTTATAATTATGAATTTTAATTACAACAGGCCAATCCTTTAGCCTTATAATGAACTTATTAATAGAAAAATTCTGACTTTTAAAATTGAAATGCTTCTTAAATTAGATTTGACTATTATTATGAAAATATTTTACGCGTTTAAATGAAAAGAGAAAAGACGTATTTGATCAAAAATATCAAATTAACTTAAGTTTTTAAAATAAAAAAAATCTCTCGCTTCTCTCGTTTAAGGAAAGAATACCTTCCCAAATATATTTGAAAACATTTTCGACCTCTTTCACGTTTCGATCGCATTCCGTTTATCCATTTTTCACCTATTAATAAAATTTCAGAACTGCTCGTTTTCAAGTATTTAAAATAGATTGACTTGATAATGCCATATCTTTATTTTCACTGCTTCATCGTAATACCGGATTATTATTCAGTCAATAACGGTCACGCTATAATAACACTGCATCAATACGATGCAGTGCCCTTTGCACAGTTGGGTGTGGAAAAGGGTAAGATTGGGGAAAATTAATATCGTATTTTTCGCTTTATTTCAATGCTTTGTAAGAATTGTAATTTAAGTTTCAATAAATGTTAAGTCTGATACAATATATCGCTCACTCCTTTCAAGAACGTCATAAATCAAAAATCGTCAATTTTAAGTTGTGCATGTTTTCGGAATGCCCAAAAAATGTACTATATCCCAGTAAAAGAGGCATATTTTTTACTTAATATTTACCCGCTACAGGGCAACAAGTGTTGTTTATGCATTTTGAAGATAAGGTATTTTTTATAATTTTTTTAAATTTACTAAATATTTTTCAAATGGAGAAAAAATCTTCAGGTTTTACCTAAAAAGATCTGTTGCACAGTAAAAAGTTCAATAAGTGGGTTGATATTTATTTTTAATACATTGTATTATATTTTTAAACTATAAAAACGTTCTCCTGAAAAATCAAGTATTTTGATTTATGACGATCTTGAAAGGAGTGTTTAGATTAAATAAAACGTTTTTTAAGTGGAGAGCTTTTTCTCTTGGGAAAACACGTTTTGTCTGGTTTTGACACACTCAAACACATCACCGTAGCGCTTACATAACTATTCAATGGAATATGATTAAATCATCTTCAACAGATAATGGAATGCGATTATTCGTTACACAAAATATTTATGTAACTTGTCGGGAGTTTATGACGTAGATGCTGACATTCATTCTGACGAGGGTTTTTAATAATCAAAAACATGTCAAGAAAATGAAACACTGGGTAAATAGAAAATTACCTAACAAAAATAATTTAATTACGTCAACACGCCTGGTGAATAAAATCAGATCTGCAGAATCTCATTTTTACAAGAGACATCTCATGACAGTCCAATAATAATCTTCTAAAACAATCCTTACCTTTGCATTTAAGAATTACTTCTTACTAAAGAGAAAAAAAAATCCTCCCGGAAAAAAACATAAAAATCACAAATTGCACTTTTATGAAAACAAACATAAAATCACAAGATCAAAAACACAACGAAATCTAACACGTACCTCGTTTGGTTAAAGGAACTGAGAATATTATGCAATAAAGCTATATAGCCTGCTTCCTAACTAACTAACTAACTAACTAACCATCACGCCGCTTCCCCGCAGGGGTAGGCAGAGAGAATCAAACGCCACACCACTCTGTCTTTGCAAACATTCTTTGCCTCTTCTACATTCATGCATCTCCTCATACATACCCGACGATTATTACGACTCCTGACCCGGCCGCTTTCAAGTATTTGACATACCTGATTGTGCCAAGTTTTCCTCGGTCGTCCTCTGCTTCTTTTTCCAACTACATTCGCTCCATAAATTTGTTTATCTGCTTCCACTATCCATAAAGTCATTTAATGATGGAACTAAGTACAAAAAGATTTATTCATAATTAGATAACGAATGTGGGTAGATTTGAAATATATACCATCAATCGTCCTCGGCATATATGGTTGCATGGCATAGACAAATAACTATTCACATAATTTTATAAATATGTAATTATTAACTGTAATTCTGTGTATGATGAAAATAAACGACTTATCAATATATCCGACAAATTGTTAAAGTTCAGTAAAAAACATTTAAGCAACAATCTTAATTTGAAAAATTCCATCGACAGCTTTTTCAGTAACTCTCTTTTTCAGAAATTTTAAGTTTCATAAATTGTACTGTATTCTTTTATTCTTATCGTGCCATTCTACAATCATCACGTCAATTTCGACTTTGTCTGCACCCTCTACCATAAATAGCTGTTTAGTTCTACAGTGGAGCCTCTCTCTCAAGTTTTTAAACCAGGATAAACATCTTCTAAAAAGAAGAAATAGAAATGCTGCGTTTACTTTCGACTTCGCCTTACATAAAATAATACGTGTACTATATATATAGTTTAATTATGAGTGAAAAAAATTATAAACTAAAATAACACAGAAATATTTTGGAATAGGCATCAAAAGAAATTTCTCTCGCTAATTAACTCCATGCCAAGATAAATTAGTCAACTGATTAAAATGCGAAAGCACGCAATTAGTGCTATAAATATTTTCAAATTTGATTTACAAGCTTAATTTCAATTAATTGTGTTTCCGTTCAATTTCGCGTTCGATTGTTTTTATGATGCCATTTTAATAATTGACAATTCAATCTAAATAATTATGCTAAATTGAAATAACTGAGTCTACGATTCTATTAAGAAAGATAAAATTGATTCAATTTTCTTAGATTTAAAAAGATAATATTGATAACTAATTAATTAGTTAATCAGTTAATATCGAAGATTATTTTTACAGATTATAATATTACGTGACTATGCCTTTTGTCGTTCTAGACAAAACTGGAGTATCTACTTGTATTTTTGATCCATTTACCGATCCATATTTTATTTATTGGATTCAATAAAATCAGAAATCAAAGTGATATTTCATCATACACAAATTAACAATTTTAATTTACAAGAATGTCTCCTCACTGGGTTTTCCCGCGCTGAGTGTAAATTTTACAATACTTTTATAAAAATATATGAATAGTTATTGTCTTTGATGAGTCATGTAATTATGGCCAAATAACACGATCTATTTTATATCTACTCACCTCCAATATCATATTTTTAAAATCTTTTTTTATATTTAGTGTCGTTTCGATACAGGTTAGAAGAAGAAAAGACTGACATAAAATGTAGTAATTTCTCACTAATTTTACATTTATAATTTTGTATTTAGGATGTTACGTAAGTTGAAACTCATATTTGTGAACAAGTACTAGGATACACTCAAAATGTTGTGAATGAAAACAATCTGGCTAAATTATAAGCTGCGTTAATTAAATTAAAATCATGGAATTTTCAGGCATTTCCCGTTAAAAATAATACGGTGAGGATCTTGTATACATCCAAATAAAGGGTCTCTGCTAAATAAAAGCTTTCCCAACCCAAGCATAGCTGGCTCTAGTGACCCCACATGTACAGTTTTATAAGAATGAAATATGTAGGAGTTCAAAAAAAAATAGTAGTGCAGTATTAATCATGGATAGAATGGTGAATGTTGCACGAGTGTTAAGTTATCATTAACCAACCTATGATAGGTAGGTCAAAAACCCTGTAAATACCCAGACATCCATGTTTTTCTTCATCTACGTTGATTCATCAAAATATTAGTATTATGTTCACTATTGATTTAACATATAACTCCATTTATTAAAAAAATATATAAATAAATTAGGAGCGTTAAATTTCAGTATACCTATTTTATATTAAACTCGTATTGTAAACAGTATGTAACTGTTTAATTTTATAAATTTGGGGGTTAGTAACATATTCAATAAACAAATTCTAATTTATGAAATTAAGTATACATTAAAGTTTTACCTAATTGGTGATCATATTTCATTATTATAATATATCGTGACATTCAGGCAATGACACGGAAACTCTTCCTACGCCTGTCCTCCTTGACCTTTCAATCCAATCAGACTAAACCGCTACACGCTTGTTACGGTAAGAATAGAACATTCTGGCATATATCATTATTTCACGTAAACAAAGCTCTTGTTCGTGCGGTTAATCTGAAATCGAGACACAATACTATTTTCAAAAATACTCGAAGTTGAGTTGTTCGTAAAAGCTCGCTCTAATTTACGGGCATGTTTAATTAAACAACAATATAGTATTTTCAAATCAATTTCTCAACTAATTTTCCTTAATTTGCAATAATTGATTCAACAGTCACTTAGCGGGCAGTAGCTATCTATTCGTTATTTCATGGATTCAATAAACTTTAACATTTTGAAACAAAGTAAATTCATAAAAATAAAAATAAAAATAAATCCATAATAAACAATACGATATTGACTAAAGCCTCCCCGATATTGTCCATGTTCCCACTGATAAAAAAATAATAAAAAGGTTCGCTTCATCCTTCAACGTCCAAGGGCACATAACTCTAACATTTAAACTAACACATAAGATGTAAATGTAATAGATGCAGAATGCATCGAAACACGTGTCACAATACATTTTAAGAAATAGTGGTATTTACTTAGTAATTTTCTAATCTTAAAGATACACCCGAATAATAATTATGAACTTTAATTATTATTAGGGTGGATCCTTAAGATAAGAAAATTACTTTTCTCTTATCTTCCAAAAACTTTAACCTTTTGAAGCGAAGGCTTACTTTTTGAATGATCAAAATGTGTAAACGAATAAATCATTCGATTTAAGAATAAACTACCCGCAAACAGGTGGTGTACATAGGTGTACATAGGTAGCTACAGCATTGGATATTTACTTGAGTTTTAATTACATGAAAATAATGTGATCAGTCCTACATTCCAGATCCTTGGATACAGAAGTAAAATATATTAGGTGGAATCAGATGACGCAGGTGAAGGAGCTCAAGATGAACACCACAACTCTGTACCAAAATAAACGCGGAAGGATTTGAAATAAAGGATGAGAGGTTTGAATTTCCATATTTGTATTAGCTTGTGTTACTTGGACGATGCCAGTCGATATACTATAGAAATAAAAAGATTGCCAATTGAAAATTTTGCACTTTTTTCGGTAAATACGAATCGGTCAATTACTAAGTTGCCACTGACTTCACAATAACAAACGTCAATGTTCACAAATATAGTGATGCCACAACTCACTAACGCTATCTATTGTTAAATTCTAAAAACATAAAAGGCAACCCACTATTGTGAAATAAAACACGTTTTCAAAACGTTTTTTTAACAAAATCGTTTCACTGAAACCCTTAAAGAAAAAAAATTTTGTTATATCGAAATATTTATATACTTTTAGAAGCATTCTTTTGAAGTTATCATGTTTACTGTTACGTAAAAATACATTAACTACCCTGCGCCCGCGGCTACGCGATCAAAGCTTAGATTCATCTTACCATCGTGAAATTTAATACAGAGAATAAACTTTTATTAAATATTTCTTTCAGGAGCTGCGTTACGAAGGATGTTTATTGAACATGTACCGAGAATAAACGCGTGGGTATGAAAGTACTCTTCATTTTTAATGGACGATAAATTATTTCGAAAGGATATCCCAGTGAAATAGGAGTAGGGAGTGAATATAGACATGGGTCGTTCGTAAACGACCGGTTCTTAAAAATCCGCTCAAATATGAGTATGTTTTGAGTGGAGTTGAACGTCTCCCTGATTCACAGATCTATCGGTTCACCGAATCATTGTTCACGGATATTATTGGATCATTGTTTCAAATTTCATAAACTGTGTAGCAAAGAGATATAGGTTTTATGTTACTAAAATCGATTCACCGAATATTGTTGGTTATTATCATAAAAATAAACTCTGCTGGCAACTTAAAAAAAAAGTCATCGATATGATTTACAAACAAAATTCTTCTCCTTCACAAAGGTGGAAAAAAATTATGAATCCGGAGTAGAAAGTAACGCTTCATGAGATCTTATCACAAAACTCATCATAGAACTTAAGTCGTATGATCTTCTTCCCCTTTTGCCGGCGTCTTTGATTTGTCCGAGGATCCATCTTTTAATTGATCCGGTCTTAATGAACAGATCACTTACGTGATGCAGATACACTGATACGAATCTTTTAGATGATCTTATCCACCTCTAGTTCCGTTACACTGCACTAGTTTATGAAACACTTATTCTTATTTATTATTATCATAAAAATATTATTTTTTTAAAGAAAATTGTCCGTGGGTCAAAATAAATATTAGCTGATTTTTCACTCTAATATTTATATCGTATTACCTTAAACAGATTCTTCTTCCGCTTCAGGTACCAGTCCAGGGTAATATTGAATAAATATAAGAGTGAAAAAAAATCACTTTCGTTTATTTGACCCCCCCCCTCTGGGAATCGAGCCCGGGACCTCCAAAACGGTAGCCGAGCGTGCTGACTACGGAGGCGGACAGTATACAATAATTTTAAAAAATGAAAGGTCAGTGCAGTAGGTAGGGTGGAATTAATCGAGTACTAAAATAATCATCTCCTTTTTATTGGGTTCTTAAACCTCATATCGCTCACTCCTTTCAAGAACGTCATAAATCAAAAATTGACAATTTTCAGTTGTGCATGTTTTCGGAATGCCCAGAAAATGTACTATATCCCAGCAAAAGCGGCATATTTTTAATATAATATTTACCTGCTACAGGTCAGAAAGTGTTGTTTTTGCATTTTGAAGAAAAGGTTTTGTTTAATTATTTTTTAAAATATACTAAATATTTTTCAAATGGAGAAAAAACCTTCAGGTTTTAACTAAAAAGATCTGTGGCACAGTAAAAAGTTCAATAAGTGGTTTGATATTTATTTTTAATGCATTGTATAATATTTTTAAACTTTAAAAACGTTCTCCTGAAAAATCAAGTTTTTTTATTATTTATGACGTTCTTAAAAGGAGTGAGCGATATATACATCAAAAGCTGTAAGTGAGTTCGTAATACTAATAATAATAATGCGTAAATCCTATAAGTATGTATAGTTTCCGTTATAATGGTTGACGTCTGATTATAGAATAATACGAGTAGTATATACATATACTCGTATTATAGGAGTTGGACATTATATTAAATATTCACAAATGGGTTAGAACCTAATAATATTCTAGTATGTCTCATATCATTTCAAAGCAAAGGTCGAAGGTTAGATTATCGACAAAATTGACTATGATATTATCTATGTGAGTATTTTTCCTCAGAGGTCTCGTACATAGTCCAATATATGTACATATATACAGGGTGGTGCAAAATTGACCATCCTATCAGAAGATGTTCCAATTTTTGCAAATAAAGTCGTACGTCAATTATATTTGACATCTGTGAACAAGAAAGCTTAAGTATATAAAAAAATAAGGTGGGGCAAAATTAATAAACTGGTTGGTTGGAGGATATTTCTTTTTTAGCAATAAGCCCGCCAATGTACTTATTTATTTTCTGTATATGAATTTTAAATATGTACATAAATAATTATACAATTTTCTTTTAAACAACTTTTTTACTAAATAATAAAAAAACATCTATGATGCAAATCTTAACTTGGACCTTTATTTTTTCTATAAGGTGGAAAAGATATTCACCAAGCGGCTGCCGCCAGTGTTGTTACACGTTTGTGCCCATTTTATGATTTTTTGGTATACTGCAGCTGTCTAATTCATAAATGCCAAATGTGATTGACGTACAACGCCATTTGCAAAAATTATAACATCTTCCGATAGGGTGATTAATTTTGCGCCATCCCGCACAAACGCTTGTAGGAGTACAGGTATCCAACTCCTTCACTTACGTCATCGGCATCCTATTAAAGTATACCATTCCCAAATTCAGAAAGACGTGAGAAAATGCGTAGTTTAGTAAGTCCCTTATAAAACTTCTTTCGCAGCGATTCGATAATCGATAATTGCATGATAATTGGGAGTAAAATTATAAGGACACGTCACGTTTACTAAGCACATTTCGTAACACGAGAGAGAAGAAAGATATAATGTAGAGAGAAGGAGAAAGATAATTTTAAATTTCAAATGCTTTGGGTCGACCATGAAAAAATGTGAAAAGAAGCTTATAGCTATTACAGATAATTAAAAAATATATCGACACTAACGCCATATGTCATTTTATTGTGCAAGACCATAAAAGTTTTATGATCGTTACTCAAATGTATTATAAGAACACTTCGCAAATAAGCAAATAAATACGTAAGAGGATTTCAGTTGCGGATTTTAGATAATTCTATGTAAGATAACGTACAAATGCAAGAGAGAAAACAGATATTTACCTGCTAGTAATACATATGTTTAACTTCTTACCTTTATACACGTGAATAGGAATTGATATAAAACTCTTTGGTAAAGCCTTTTCAACGACACAAAGGTTTTGCTGAAACGCGCTCTATTTGTAGATGGATAATGGCTTTTCCAAGGTAGGCATGTTTATTAAATGGATTCAGGAAAGTACTTTATTTGCGATCCTAGTATTACCTCTATCAAAAAAGAGATTGAAATTGTATTCAACCATACTATTATTAGAAATTTCCTCAAGTACTTATTTGTACTATTTAAATAAAATATAAGATACATCGCCTCCTCGCATTAAAACTGTATAATCTTAAACGAACTAATTTTAAGTTTTTTTTAACGTGTAATATTTTTAATAATAATGATATTATCAGCATTTTTATTTTTTCTAGATACATTATATCTCTTTTAAAGTAAGATAAAATTATAAATTAATTTTGTTAGAAAAGTAGCCAAAATGTAGTTAAAAAAAAACGTTAAGTTTTAACACTTTGTTTAAAAAAAGGCGCTAAGAGTGTCAGAAATGAAAACTCTAAGAAGCATATCCGGCAAGAGTCTAGGAGATAGAATAAGCAACAACAGGATAAGGGAAAATGCGAGATGGGAGATGTCGTTAGGTGGAGAAGGCAACGAAGGTGACAATGGAACGGGCATGTGAGGAGAGTGGAACCATCCAGACATTGAACTCCGCGGCCAACTCCAAGGTAGACAACTCCTGGGCAGACCAGAGAGACAAGAGATGGATTGATAGCTGGGAATCGACATCGCAGGAGGCTAATCCCTCTTAAAAACAGGCCACAAGGCCTATGCCACGTAGAAGAAGAGGAGAATAATAGATTTATATTATCCACTGACACTTCGTGATGGAATTGCATTTTTAATTTATTATTAGATTAAAACCAATATTTTTAGCTTTTCCACTTTTTTATTTGACCAGCGACCGGGTTTCGTCGTTACCGACATCATCAGACTGGGTGATGACCCAGTCTGATGATGTCGGTAACGATGACCCAGCGACCGGGTTTCGTCGTTACCGACATCATCAGACTGGGTGATGACCCAGTCTGATGATGTCGGTAACGATGACCCAGTCTGATGATGTCGGTAACGACGAAACCCGGTCGCTGGTCAAATAAAAAAGTGGAAAAGCTAAAAATATTGGTTTTAATCTAATAAGAGGAGAATAAGAATATTATTTTTTTAATCCACTGTAAGAGATAACACCATGGAAAAATCTTACAATGTATAATTTTTATGTATTTTAAGATTGCAACAATGCCTGTACGTGCGTCATAAAACTGCATAATACCTCTACTGAGTACTGCCAAGTTTGCGACTCGTAAACACCATCACATAATTAGATTTTCAGTACGCGCCATGCTTCATTATAAAAGCTACATCGTGTTGGAAGCGTATTGATCTTGTTTTCCCGTTATCTAAATCAAATCAGGAGAAAACTGGTTACTGAAGCTTTGTAGAGGATATTAGATTGTCAGTCTTCTCACTATACAAATTGATACAAGGGGTCCTCAACGTTCGTACTTTATTGGATTTGAAAATTTGAAAAGTCAAAATGCTGTAGGTACACATTATAAAAATAAATTAATATAAAAACTTTAATGTGGTATGGACATGTGGAACGAATGGATAACAAGAGAATGACTAAGAAAGCATATATGGCGGATGTAAGCGAGAGAACAGAACGTGGACGTGATGGATGTGAAAGAAGCTAGGAGCGTATGTCAGGACAGAAGAGTGTGGCGTTCCATCCTCTCTATTACCCCTACGGGGAAACAACGTGATGGTAGTATTAGTAAGTTTTAAAAAATATATATTATGCAAACAAAATTGCACTAACGTATTTATTATTTAATTATTTATTTATTAGTTTGTGGCGTTTTCTCTATGGCGTGTTCTCAAAAATATTTTTATCCTACCATGTATTATAATTTTTACAAAATTGTTTAATTTATGATCTAGTGAGGAAATCTCCGTACAAAGGAAATATTAGGGTGGTTCTCACCCCATGTTTAATCCCTCATCCAATTAAATCCGAAAATTCAACGTTCGCTATTGGTTTTTGATACAAAGCGCTGGTATTTTTCTGAAGAATTGGTGATTTTAGCTGGATGAGGGTAGCATAACTGTCTGTATCTTTTTCTATGGTTTTTCGTATGTGTATATTATAAAATACCGCGACACTTTTCTTGCCATATACGGCTTGTATTCGTTTGGTAGGCAACATCACGTAAACATAGATACATGATGCAGAATTTAACCCCAGGAGTACTAAAAGTATACTATTATTTTTACATGAATGCTCAAGAGATTGCCTACCAAAAGGCGTACATGGCAAGAAAAGTGTTGCAACATTAACATTTTTTAAGTAAAAAAAATACATATTATTTTTTGACATCTCATCAAAGATGAAGAAGAATATGGAAGTCAGGGCATTTACGGGGCTTACGACTGTCATAGGCTGGTTTGAGTGATCACTTTACACACGTGTAACATTCACCAATTCTACCCATTATTGACAACCACACTACTCAAATTCTTGGAAGTTCTATATATATATGAACCAATTTAGAAACCTTATTCATGAATCACTAAAACTTCACTAGAGACATCTATTGGTGAGATGTAAAGAAGCTTTTTATTAAGCAGAAACTCTTATATTAGTATGTGAGATCCGAATCCCGGATTATAATCACACACATGAGAAACGCCAGAAAATACCATTTTCATTTTTATTATTAAGCTTATAATTTGACCAGATAATTTATTTACAACATTTTGAGTGTGTCCAAATACTTGTTCACAAAATCTGGATTATCTCCAATTACAGGAGTTATTTTCATATTATTTTTTGACATCTCATCAAAGATGAAGAAGAATATGGAATAATTATAAGCTTAATAATAAAAATGAAAATGGTATTTTCTGGCGTTTCTCATGTGTGTGATTATAATCCGGGATTCGGATCTCACATACTAATATAAGAGTTTCTGCTTAATAAAAAGCTTCTTTACATCTCACCAATAGATGTCTCTAGTGAAGTTTTAGTGATTCATGAATAAGGTTTCTAAATTGGTTCATATATATATAGAACTTCCAAGAATTTGAGTAGTGTGGTTGTCAATAATGGGTAGAATTGGTGAATGTTACACGTGTGTAAAGTGATCACTCAAACCAGCCTATGACGGTCGTAAGCCCCGTAAATGCCCTGACTTCCATATTCTTCTTCATCTTTGATGAGATGTCAAAAAATAATATGAAAATAACTCCTGTAATTGGAGATAATCCAGATTTTGTGAACAAGTATTTGGACACACTCAAAATGTTGTAAAAAAAATACATTTGTAATAAACACGAAAATGGTACAATAATTAAGATAATGTTGGCTTATTCCGCAAAGCGGTTTTTTCTATCGGGTATATTTTACAAGACTAAAACACGTAATTATTTGATCGTCGTATTCCTAAAAATACACTTTTTATATTAACTTTAAAAAGAGATTCCATAAGTATCTAAATCAAAACTATACATTTCGATATATCAACATGACAGATGAAGAAAAATATGGTAGTCTGGGTATTTACAGGGTGTATACCCTACCATAGGCTGGATAAGTGATCACTTTACACATCGCTCACTCCTTTCAAGAACGTCATAAAACAAAAATCGAAAATTTTGAGTTGTGCATGTTTTCGTAATGCCCAGAAAATGTACTATATCCCAGCAAAAGAGGCATATTTTTATCTTAATATTTACCCGCTACAGGGCAGAAATTGTTGTTTTTGCATTTTGAAGAAAAGGTATTGTTTAATTATTTTTTTAAATACATAAAAAAAATTTCAAATGGAAAAAAATATTCAGGTTTTAACTAAAAAGATCTGTTGCACAGTAAAAACTTAAATAAGTGGCTTGATATTTATTTTTAATACATTGTATTTTATGTTTGAACTTTAAAAACGTTCTCCTGAAAAATCAAGTTTTTTTATTTATGACGTTCTTGAAAGGAGTGAGAGACATGTGCAACATTCAAAATTCTAATCATGATTCAAAATCACACTACTCAAATTTTTGGAGCTCCCTAGATTTATGGTTCAATTTCAAAACAGTGCTTGAATCACCAGAATTTCGTTAGAGATCATGAGTTCATCGCAGCAATGAATACTGTATCGGGAAAGCTTTTATTGAGCAGAGACCCTTTTATTTTTTTATTCTCCTAAGTGGAGAAACCCAGATTTGGACACGCCCAAAAATGTTGTGAATTTCAATTAAAGTTTAAGTTGAGTTTCAATGAAAGTTTGAAAAATAAAAATAATAAAAGTCTTAAACCCAATTTATTCTATGTCATCCCGATTTTCGTTCAACCAAATGAAATAGAAGTCAACTTTTTGCTTGTCTGACAGCGGGGGTAGACGTTTGTCTATAAATCTCAATTAATATTCGTTTTCGTAAATCCTTTGTTTAACCCTCAGCGCGTCAACTAAGATTTTTAACATTAAGAAAAAGTAATGCAGACAAATGTGAACATTAATCTCCATTTTTATTTCAAAACAATATATTTAATTTATGTATTAATTTTAAATCAAACACAGATTTTTTGAGTCTACTAAGTTGTATTTTATTAACAAAAAACACATAAAAAATTATATTGTGACAATTGTTTCGCCTTGTTAGGGCATTATCAAACGAAACATTCGTTTGATAATGCCCTAACAAGGCGAAACAATTGTCACAATATAATTTTTTATGTGTTTTTTGTTAATAAAATACAACTTAGTAGACTCAAAAAATCTGTGTTTGATTTAAAATTAATACATAAATTAAAATGGAGTTCTACAAATTAAACGCCAAGTCAATAAACAATATATTTAAATAAATGTTATCAGTATTTTGTTTGTAAATATATTGAATGTCACATGTACAAACAAAATACTAATCAGATTAATTTTATGGATGATATATTTTTTTTCTAACTCTTATCCGCACACAATGGTGCATAGGGCACTGCATCGTATAGAAGCAGTGTTATCTTGATCGTTAAATATACGAAGGAAAGGTGATCAGCCTTGCGCTTAGGTACCAGTTTTTCCCAGATGAAATGAAGCCTCTTTTCATCTCACCAATCTCTAGTGAAATTCTAGTGATTCAAGAACAATGTTTCGAAATTGAATCATATATATATATAGCTTCCAAAAATTTAAGTACTGTGGTATCAATCATGCGTAGAATTGGTGGATGTTACACGTGTGCAAAGTGATCACTTAAACCAGACTATGACGGCCCCGTAAAAGCCCAGACTTCCATATTCTTCTTCATCTATGTTGAGATGTCAAAAATAATGTGTAAATAATTCCTATAATTGTAGATAATCCATATTTCTGAACAAGTATTTGACATACTCAAAATAGGCTCACAGAAAAAGTATGAAATAAATACAAATACTTCTCTTTTTTATAAAAAAAAGAAAATAAAAAGGGGATTCTTAAGTATGTGTACCTCAAACAGAAAAAGGAATTCTAATATTTTAAATATACATATTAGAACGCAATACTACCAACACTTAAAAACTACGTTAATACTTTAGGGATTTTAGAGATTAGATTAGAGATTTTATCTATACACACAATTCCAATAAATAAATGTAAAATAATAAATAACCTGCGTTGTAATCGAATCCTTCTTTCACGTAAAATTTTCATCTGAATGTATGTTGTCTATTTCCAAGAATTGATTACGAGACGTATTTTTTGTTGTTTCATCCAATATCAAGTATTTTTTCCATCTAATGGAGTTATATTAGACTAAAACTAATTTAAGTTCTACAAAACAACATCGAAAGTAAAGGCGAGTTGAGAAGATCAATGAAAATGAAGATTGAAGTATAATTTACTCTTAAGTAAGAGTTCGCTGAAATGTAAAATCAGTCAACGTTAAAATAAAAGTTGAGCATGAAAATAATCACTTAAAAACGTAGTCATCTTTTTACAGAGATTTCTGCGAAGCTAAGAAAAGTAAGTTATTGAACAAATAAAAAAGAGGTCTGTATTGATATTTTTTTTAAAGCGTCACCTTTTAAGTTTTCACTTTTATCAATAAAACCTAGTCTGTACAGAAAATGCCTGAAAGCATAAATATGACTTCTGTAAATTATTTTCATGCGATTGTTATGTTTTTGTTGAGGTTTTAAAATTGTGAAATATAAGCTTAATCAGGCCTCGACATAACATATTTATGTCAGGTGGCCCCCTCATCTACCCCTAATGGTGCATTGGAGAGAAAAAACCTTGTATTTATATGAACTCCCTGGGAATCGAACCCAAAATCTCCAGAATGGTTGCGTCATATAATATGTTTATATTTTCATTCAATTCAAACACTTATCCGCACCCCAATGGTGCATAGGGCACTTTATTATTTATATATATATATATATATATATATATATATATATATATATATATATATATATATATATATATATATATATATATATATATATATATATATATATATATATATATATATATATATGTATATGTATATATTTATAGTCATACCACTTTGTATTTGAATTCCAGATAGAAAACACACGTAGCTTCCTACATTTTGATTCAAATAGCGTGGGTTTATTACGGGCTGCTTCATTTGCTGGGAGCTAAGTTGGGTTTATGGAGAGGAGAAACGCCCTTTTCCGAGAAGGCGCCGGGAAATGGGAGAGACGGTTTATTGATCTCACATTATATTAACCTGGTAAGTTTTTTTCATAATTTTATTAGATAATAATTATTTATTTTCATGACGTTAGTCGCCGTTCTGTATTTTTTTAATAAAGTGGCGAAATTGAAACGATAACTTTTAATGAGCGCTAAAACCGGCGGCATAACGGCCTATTAAAAGAAAGAAAAAAGACAGATACCTAACCAGAGTACTATCTATCATTAGAACCCTAACTATCCATCAAACCTCCTACCTTAGTTTTTCTCTCTACCTCCTTCCCTAAACTCCCTTTTTCCTTTGCCTCCTTAGTATCATCAATTTGTAATTTATGTTTTTTTTAATGTTCAAGCACTATCTACCCTCTAATTGCAAACAGCTATATATAGTATCAAACGTTTTGAGCAATAGCACTAGTCTGTTTATGGTTGGTTGGAAGATATTGCTTTTTAACAATGAGTCCACCAATGTACTACTTTCTTTTCTGTACATGAAGTTTAAATAAATAAATAAGTATGGCTACAGTCTCAAAACTGAAGCTAGTTATAAATACAATGATAATTATGACAATGACATGCAAAATTTGACAAACAAACAAAGAAATTATTTTATTTCAATAATATTTATGTATTAATTTTTGATCATATAAAAATTACCAATTTACAACACCCCTTGCTGGGTTTTCCTGTCCTAAAGGCACATTTAACAACACTTATTTGTAAAATTATATAAAAATTAAATCGTTTATGTCATTCAATCAAATTTAGACATGGTCAAATGATACGATATATTGTATTTCAAATCTAACAGCCTCTTTTATCCTTTACACATCATTATTTATTGACTTTATGAATAATAGAAGCAAACTTTAAATATTATACAAAAAAGCTGTACACTTTACTGTATAATATATAAAGTTTCTTTTACCAAAATAAGTATGTGTTAGATTTTGTTTGATATAATTGGTCAAAGTGAGTACTTAGTTGCTCTATTAGTGTATTTTCTGAATATGTCAAAAATTTTAAAGTATGGTTTTCTCTCTCTCAAACATTCTCTCTCTCTCTCTCTTTTCCTGTATTAATTATGTTAAAAAACCATATAAACGTTACTTTATTTATTTTCATTAAAGACACTTTCAAAGACGATAAGAAAAAAAATGGTAACTCTGTGAATATCATTCATTCTCTAAGATTTCGGTCGTTCGAGAAACGTTAGTTTAACCTTTTTTTAGACCAAATATTTGTTTTTTTTTATAAATGCATATTATTATTTTTTTAAATACTTAGTTTTAATAAATATTTAGTAAATATTTAATAAATATTTAATAAATATTTAGTTTTAAATACCAATACGAAAATTAAAAAAAAATAAGATCACATTAACAGACTTAGGGCGATATATATTACAAAGATGTGTTTCTTGGGTGTTTAACATTGTTTTCATAAAACTCTTTTGTAGAATAGATTCTCAAAACTTTTTTTTAAAAACCATTTTTCAAGTATTTATTTTTGTAAATTTATTCTCATATACCAAAAATATTTAAATGTTCAAAATAAATACTACATGTATACACATCCATAACGTTTCAAATTTCTTTTAACAAGTTGTTACATAAAGTTCTTTACGTTAAATTTATATACTTTGAACATTATCTGCTCTAGGCGATAAAAATATTTTGCTTACCTCTGTTATGCTTGTTAAAAAGTTTTTTCCGTGTTTAAAAAAATACGATAGGTATATGCTCCTCAAACAAGAATGTGAGTATGTAAGTAACTTTTAAGTGGAAAGGATTTTAAATAAAAACAAAAATCTGAAAACATAACATTATAAAATAAAATATTCTTACAAGGCCTCGGTGTGTTAAAAATTTTCAACACGTTATTTCCAAATGTTGAAGTTTGTTTGAGAGGTCGATTGAATAAAATATTTAAAATATTCCATTTTTCTGTACGCGTCAATAATATTTGCTTTCGCAAAGAGTATTCTCCCAACTTTTTTTATTTGTGGGATATTTTCTTTGAAATTTTTGGGTAAATCATGAAGAATTCAAATTGTTTTTTATTCAACATTAATGTCCATCAACCTATATAAACATCAAAGCATTCAATTTTGCGAGGATACAGTTCTGTTTGATTTTAAACTATCGATAAAGTATGTAAATATCTTGGCGAAAATACGCTATTTCAATAAAATGAAAGGCGGTTATAATGTAGTACATAATTATCTGACTAAATAATAAATAAAATAAAGGAAATTTATCGTTTCTCGTAAATCATGTAGTATCTTTTTAATGTTTAACTTATAAAAGTTTTGTAAACATTAAAATGCTTTTAAATGACATTATCATAATCAGAACTATTTAAACCAGTTTTTTTTACACGTTGACGTCATACTATTAGCTAAAAAATATGGTACTTAGAAGAAATGATGTGAAAATACTCAGAATAACATTTTGTTCGGGACATTACACTCAGAAAATTTTGTGTAAAAGATTATTAGGTAAGTTTTTACTTACTTTTACCTCAAGGGAGTCAGTCGTACAGATAAGCAGTTTATAAGTTACACAAGCAATTTACCTTAAGAGACTCGTACAAATAAGCAGTGTAAAAACTACACAAGCTATTACGAGTGACGGTTTGCAACCCCGAGTGCCCTACGCATTACTGATATTCTTCTTATCATATGGCAGTAAAGTCCTTTATCTGTATCCCCTCAAATATATTTCACTCTTTAATCTAAGAATCTGGAACCCAGGACCTTGCTTTTATACAATCAATGATTAAGTTTACATCTCAGTGATCTGATTCAGTGCCCTATGCACCATTGGTGTAAGGATAGAAGTCAAAGAAGACAAATAATATTATACTTACTTTAGTATACAGGTAGAATAAACCTTATCTTCCATTTGTACTAATCATATTCCAAAAATAGAAGTATTATTATGTATTTTAGTTCGTAAGAAGGTATCAGGGAAGTATAACACGAAAGGAGTATGTTTTACTTACCGACGTTCCCGTCTGCCTGGGATGGCAGTGCGCCCCAGCCGCTGTAGGCGGCCAGGAGCAGCAGGAGCGCCCGCGGAGACAGCGCAGCGCTCAGCCGCATGCCACCTGAAAACAAAATGTAATGTTACCTCTTCAACTTTCATGATCTCCTGGTTGTTAACAGGAGATAGAAAATTTAAATTTTTAAATATTTTTACTAACTGAATTAAGAAAATCACATTGCCTTCGTGTATGTAATGATCAAGATACCACAGCGTCAATAATATGCAGGTCCCTATGTACCATTGGATACGGATAAAGGTTAGAAGAAGAAGAAGAGGTGAAATTACGAAACTCAAACATTGTTTTTTTTTTAATTCAATTAGTCTACCATTTCCTGTCCTACAAACCAGTCATTTCCTTCATTTTACGCTCCTTCACTTACGTCATCTATTTCCTATAAAGAAATCAAACTCCTTGATTCGGGCAATCTAGAGCGCACGACTTATTACCTCGCCATCTTCTAATGATTATCGAGTTACACCGTGTCGTCTGCATGCGGTGCTCTATGCACCATTGGGGTTTAGAGGTCAGAATAGCTTTCAACACCATTTTAAGGGGGAACTCACAAACATCCAATTCATCAAGCAACTGACCGCGCGAGGGCCCCGCAATATTTTTTTTTTAACACAACATAATATATATATTGAAAAAAAAACTATTTTTACTCTTCACCTTTCGATAACTGTTTTCTTTTCAAAGCCATTTATTTATTTCACAGAAAACTTTATTTTTAAATATATTTTTTATTTTATTTTTCGATACAAAAACGGCGATTTAAGCAAAAAAAATCAATTACGTCAAATATTACTTAGGTTTAAAGAAAACCTTGATTATTGGGCCTTACGGAAAAGTATCAGTTAATTTTGCGTCTCAATTTTTAGGTCTCACGAAAGTAGAATACCAAAATAATTATATTAAAAAAATTATCCAGTACCACTCAATTCCATATCATTTTCATATCGATTTCACGCAACAGATTATCTCTCCTCTGTCCCGGTTTTTATCTACCCTCTCTTCCTAGTAATTATTCTGTACAAGTGAGGTGATTATGATCCAAAACCTACTGCAGTTACCTAGTGATAACCCGTACCTACATATTCCTTTACTATCAGTATTGGAATACAAACAATTATGATAAGAGCACTTTGCGGGCTTTGCGGTTAAAATATAATACATTTATTAATATTTTCACCAAGCTTTATTAGAAATATTTCGTTTACCTGCGTTATTTTTGCCGTTATTACTAGCTATAATGGATCATTTGTCCCTTGCCTTCTGTTCTCCTAATCGTATTTCATTGCACATCTTCACAATTGCCTTTAAATTTGACATTTAACTAAAAAGTAACTTTTAAATTGTAACTTTAAAATAAAATATAAAAAATAAAAAAGACAGATAAGGTTCATTACAGTCGAACCCCTCTCGTCCACCCTTGGTTGATCCGACTATTAACAAAAAAATATTGTATTGATCTTCTGTATCAATAATAATAACAGCTTTTGTGCGGTTTATTCCAATGTTTTTTTTCAATGTAGAGAACAAACAATACATATATTTTTTTTTATATTCTCAATATTATTCAAATTTAAAGCATTTACATTATGGTTAGATATTTTTACTTATTTTTTTTTTTAAATGTTAATAATATTAGTATATACTTAACCACTCACCGATATTTTTTTTATTTGTTCAGGAATAATATTCTCAATATTAACAAAATGTAAAGCATTTACGGTGAGTGGTTGTATACTAAAATTATTAAAACATTTAAGTAAAAAAAAATATGTAATTATTTTGAGTTTAGATATTGTTTATTTTGCTGAAAACCCGTATTTATCTGATAATAAACCCCAAGTGACGGATTAGCGAGGTTCAACCGTAGTTTGAAAGCTCTTTTCAAGTGAATTTTGAAATAGTATTCGAGATCTAACAAAAAATAAAAGCATGCCATTTCTACAAAAAGTTTACACTGCCTTTGAAGTTATAAAACAACAAGAGAGATAATATTTTCCTGTAAAATTGTAAAAATGTGGTGTATATTTTCTGAACCAATATTATTTCTACGCTATTATTTACTCTTATAAAGGTTACAAGTCACTGGAACTTTCATCCCTTTTCTTTGTATCTGACGTCTTTGTTTTAGTACAAAGACATGTCTTGTATGAGATGATAACTGATGAGAGAGCGTTTTACAATATTGACGAGTCGACAATAGACGGACATGTACAGTACATAATATGGGGTCTCATCCACAACATGACAACAACATGTTTGCTTTGTGATATAAATTCTTTTTATAACAATATAAAAACCTGATCATTAGATTCTATCGAAAATATTACAACATATGACCTTTAAGATAAGTATACTTACATGTATTATAATATATATTGTACATAACTACGTTCGTTGTCTTACCAAAAATACAATATATATTCATTTTCATTTTTAATTCATATAAATATATATTCATTTTTATTTTACTTGGTAAATACCACTATTTTTATTAATCTATTGTAAGGCGTATTTAGATGCATCCGGCGTCATTATCAAACATTATAATGATACTGAATAGTATATTAAAATTCATCAGATAGAAAAAATATAATATTCTGAACTGTCAGAATCAGATAGATAGATAGATAGAAAAATATTGTAAGGATTAATTAAGAATAAACTTCAATTACAAACTTTAATAACAAAGCAACACATTGTTTATTTTATTATTATACACCCACTTTACGTATTTTTTACACCCAATTTACAAAGAAAAATATTAACACGTTATATATATATATATATATATATATATATATATATATATATATATATATATATATATATATATATATATATATATATATATATATAATAACAAAGCAACACATTGTTTATTTTATTATTATACACCCACTTTACGTATTTTTTACACCCAATTTACAAAGAAAAATATTAACACGTTATATATATATATATATATATATATATATATATATATATATATATATATATATATATATATATATATATATATATATATATATATATATACATATATATATATATATATATATATATATATATATATATATATATATATATATATACATATATATATACATATATATATATATATATATATATACATATATATATATATATATATATATATATATATATATATATATATATATATATATATATATATATATATATATACATATATATATATATGTATATATACATATATATATATATATATGTATATATACATATATATATATATATATATATATATATATATATATATATATATATATATATATATATATATATATATATATATATATATATATATATATGTATATATATATATATTAAACCAGCATAAATAAGGTATACTATTATTCGTAATGGTGTAGGAGGAAACTGATGTGTCAAAATTCGGGACGGGGCGTGACAAATTGACTAGCCGCATATAAATCGTACATACAAACATGTACCGATGTTCTTTAAGCAAAACCCGCATAATTACAATGAAGGTTCTTATCTCTTATCTACAAAATAACGGCATTTTATCGAGACCTGATTGAAATTAATTACAAGTTTCATTCATTAATTTCCTTTTTTGAATACTTACACAAATCATTCCGAAATAAATGAACTAACTGTGTCATATTTCGCAAATCCAATTTAATAATTATTACTACACAGGGATAAATTTAATATAATTACTTTTATGTGAACATTACTCAGATTATTGGGTTTTGTGGAACCTTGACAGAACGATTTAATTAAGTCCCAGTTATCCTTGAGGTTCCAATAATGAAAATGGCAGAATCCCTAAATTACAACAATTTAACGAGATAATATGGAATGAAGATCATAATAATAAAAAAATACCCTCCTTCATACTCGTATATCGCTCACTCCTTTCAACAACGTCATATGTCAAAAATTGTCAATTTTCAGTTGTGCATATTTTCGAAATGCCCAGAAAATGTACTATATACAGCGAAAGCAGCATATTTTTAACTTAATATTTACCCGCTAGAGGGCAGAAAGTGTTGTTATTGCATTTTGAAGAAAAGGTATTGTTCATTTTTTTAAATATAAGTACTTAATATTTTTCAAATGTAGAAAAAACCTTCAGGTTTTACCTAAAAAAATCTGTTGCACAGTAAAAAGTTTAATAAGTGGCTTGATATTTATTTTTAAAACATTTGATTATATTCCTTAACTTTAAAAACGATCTCCTGAAATATCATTTTTTTATTTATGGCGCTGTTGAAAAGAGTGAGCGATATGTATATAAACTAGTATAAAGTTATGATTATGATGAGACATTCGTTAAATAAAATTTGCACTAAAACCTAAAATCGTACTAAAACCTCTTCTTCCTTGTAAATCTCTTCTCCTTTTTACGCTTTTCTTATGTGGTCGTGCTTTTATGAATCGAAAACAATCACCCCATCCGAAATTTTGAAGAAAAAAAATGAGATCTCGGGTTCGATTCCCAGTTGGATCAAAACTTGCAATATTTTTTTTCACTCTAAAACTTTATGTATCTGAAACAACTGATCACCGATCGAGTTGACATTGCGTTTATTCTACTTAAAAGATGTTATGAGGACCGAAAAGTCTAGATCCAGTGCTGTACTGATTCAAATCATGATGAAGATAATAAGGTTGTTTTGGGAATTTTTAATCATATTTTGACTTATATATCTACATATTTACCTTTTTATCGCATTACTCATAAAATTGCATTTTTCCTCTCACCCTTATCCACAAACAATATTGCATAAAACAATTTTGTTCAATTTTATACATCAAGGGAAAGTGATCAGTTTTCCACTTCAGGTGTGTAGGGTAAAATTATATGAATATTAATTAATTCATTAATGATGTATGATGTATGATAGATGTGCGAATAGTGAAATAAGGAAGGAATGCAAAGCTGAGATAAGCATTATCGAAAAAATTAAGACAGGTATGTTGAGATGGTTTGGACATGTAGAACGAATGAGTGAGGAAAGAGCGGTAAAACAAAATTATGAGGCGAATGTAAGTGGAAAAAGGACTAGAGAAAAACCGAGAAAAACATGGCACGATCAGGTATGCCAAATACTTGAAAGTGGTCAGGTTAGGAGTCGTAACAATCGGCGGGTATGTATGAGGAGATGCATGAACGTGGAAGAGGCGAAGTATGTATGCAAAGACAGAGTGGTGTGGCGTTCTATTCTTTCTGCCTTACCTCTGCGGTAAAATGGCGTGATGGTTAGTTAGTTAGTTAGTTAAATTCATTAATATTTCTTTTGGCTCCTTCAGAATCAAACCCGAGATCTACTGAGCGTTAGACACACGCTATACTACTACTACACTACCGAGGCGATCATTAATAAACTACGTAAGCCAAATTAAACTTATTACGATGACCCCAAATCCGATACGGCACCAATTAGCCTTATGTACATAAATAATATACCCTTGATATAAGTAGAATAACACTCGGTTCAAATAACGTCTTGGCGTGTATAGAAAATATTTTCGCGATGAAAAATAACAAAATCGTTAGACTACCGCCGAGGGCTGTTATGTTAAGGTAGAGTAGTAATTCTACCCGTATACGTGTAGAATTACTACCTTACTTGACCGCTGGCTGAGGTTTCTACGTTGCAACTAGTAAACTACCCTCGAGGCTTAGGTACCGTTAGACAAAAGGGTAGCGTTATAATTATAACGGAATAAATCAATCATACATAATAAATAAATAAGTCATAAATCAAAAAACTTGATTTTTCAGGAAAACGTTTTTAAAATTTGAAAATATAATACAATGTATTAAAAAAAATATCAAGCCGCTTACTGAACTTTTAACTGTGCAACAGATCTTTTTAGGTAAAACCTGAAGGTTTTATCTCCATTAGAAAAATATTTAGTATATTTAAAAATATAATTAAGCAATCCTTTTCTTCAAAATGCAAAAACAACACTTTCTGCCCTGTAGCGGGTAAATATTAAGTTAAAAATATGCCGCTTTTGCTGGGATATAGTACATTTTCTGGGCATTCCAAAAACATGCACAACTGAAAATTGACAATTTTTGATTTATGACGTTCTTGAAAGGAGTGAGCGATATTTTATACATTTTTTCTTATTATTTAAAAAAAATGGTGAGCACGATCAGGTATACCAAACACTTGAAAGCGGTCAGGTTAGGAGTCGAAATAATCGGCGGGTATGTATGAGGAGATGCATGAACGTGGAAGAAGCGAAGAATGTTTGCAAAGACAGAGTGGTGTGGCGTTCTATTCTCTCTGCCTACCCCTACGGGGAAGCGGCGTGATGGTTAGTTTATTAGTTAGATTTACTAGTTTTAATTATGTAAAGTGGGAGAAGCTTACCATCGAATATTTGAAACAATGAGGATATTTTAAATTTGGATGCTTCATTTTCAAAAATAAAAATATATGGCAGGCACCGTGGCGTAGTTGGGTAGACGCTTGACTACGAAACTGGCGTCGCGGGCACGATTCAAGCCAATTACAAAATGAATTCAGGAAAGACTTATTTTCAATTGGTCTGGATGTTGGGTGATGTGTTTCCTCACGTTTACCTTCCCTATCCTACTTGCAGAAAAGCCTTTTAATATAATTATGTTTCATCAGTTTGGATGCTTCATTTTATTGAATAGTAAGAATAATTCATATTTAAAAATAAAAAATTAAAATTCTTCGTAATTTCAAGAAAAGGAACTACAGAATACCATGGTTAATTAAGTTCGCGAGTAATTGAGTCTAAGTTGAACGAAGATTTACTGGCCACCTTGTACTTAAGCAGCGGCTCTCAAAGTTTTTTTAGCGACGGAGCCCCTTCGAACTTAAAACAGGGTTTTATGTTCATTTTCTCATCACAGGTTTTTCACTTCAAGTTGAACGTTTTATAAACCAAATTGGACGCCTTACAAATCAAATTGGATTAATATGGTATTTTATAAAAAATATTTTTTTATTTTATTTTCAAATTAGTTTTCGGAGAATATTTTTAACACTACTTTCAATCATGAGTACTACTTTGAATAAATCTTTTTTTTTAATTCTACCTTTTTTATAAAATACAATAAAACTTCCGATTTGATTTGTAAGGCGTCTAATTTGGTTTGTTGAACGTGTAATTTGAAGTAAAAAACTTGTAAAATCATAAAAATGATAATCGGTCAAAAAAGGTAAATTATAAACTACAAAGTAAAGAGGTGCATTATAAATACAAAACTAAACACAATAATATAGTACAATACACAAAATAATTCCGCTATAAATTGATAAAATCAATTATAGCGGAGGTATCAAGCTGTTTCTTTTGACCAACTATTTAACTGACCCCTCTCAGAGGTATTGCGGAGTCCCAGGGCTCCGCTTAGCACACTTTGAGAAACACTGTATTATAGATGGAGTGGTTTGATTTTTGATCTGTAGTTCTAGTATGTAAAACCTTAACTTTTTTTAAATTCGTCTTTGTTACTAACTACCTACAAACTAAATTACAATAAATTGACTTAAAGTATTAAAATAAACACGTGAATTATAAAAAAGTTTTGCGTTTATGGGTTGTTGTTTTTGTCCGCCTCCATTGTGTAGTGGTTATCACACTTTACTACCATGTTGGAGTTCCCGGGTTCAATCCTCACGGGGACAAAATAAAAAAAAGTATTTTTTTCACTCCAATATGTATTGAATATTACCCTGGACTGGTATCTGAAGCGGAGGGCTGATCACCTTCCCTTCATGTGTTAACGATCAAAATAATACTGCGTTGCATTAACCCTATGCACCATTGGGGTTTAAAAAATATTTATTTAATATTACCCTCGACTGGTACCTGATAACCTTCGTAAAATTAACGATCAAGTTAACATTGCATCAATCTGATGCAGTGGCTTATGCACCATTGTCAAAAGAATAAGAATCATTACTCTTTCCGAGAAATGCGCAAAATCTTATCAGGTATATCCGGTATATAGCAGATATTCAAAACAGAAATACGGAAATACGTTATCGCAAAATATAACGTTTTTTATTTATATAATTGGCAACGGTATAAAATAATTCGTATTCCATTTTAAATATATGACGCCATGAAGTTACAACTGGATGGAATGGGGGAAGAAACACCTGTTTGTATGTAGTGTGCCTAGGCTATTATTGTTGTATGAATGTGCTGGTTCTATGGCGTGAGTGCTTCTTATCACTGCGTCATTACGTAGTTTGCTCTTTTAACACGATATAACGTTGTTTTTCTACATCAGAAGATACAGGAAAAATATTCGTGCATGTACGTGTACACACGCCCACGATAAAAGGCATTCAAGGTTAAAGGTATCCGTTACAAAACATCAATATAATTTATCTTCCATCTTGAAAACGTTTAAAAAATATAGTACATTTTAAAAGAAAGCCTCTTTGCAAAGACGCTTCAAATCGCCCACCAGAATCTATTTATAAACGGAGCCATTATTTTTTTTTACCGAGTGTTTGGGTTGTTAAAATACTCGTAAAGTAAAGTTTAATGAGTTGTCTTGACGATTTATCGTTTACGTAATGTTTATAATATTAGAAAGAGGTGTCAAGAAGCGGGATACTTGTAAAAACATAAAACATATGTCACGCGTTTGACGTGACCTTTTGCGTAACAGGTACCTCCCAATGATAACAGGAGCACAGTCGGAACAGGAGTACAAGAAAATTAAATATTTACCTCTTTCGGGATTACCATGCGCCTTCCCACTGCATGGTAAGTAATAACAAAGCGTTGCACTCGACTTCGCTGACCGGTAACTTTGTATGGAAAATAATTATTCGAAGGACTGGTTCCCGACGTGAGCTCTTTCAGCTGTTGTTAAAGCGACTGAGCCGAGGTAGCTAAGGACCTGCGCAATCGGGCGCCATCGATTTTCCACTCTGGACTAAAGGATGCGCCGAAACAGGCGTCGGAACCAAATTCAATCGTTTGTTTTGCTTAGATTCACGTAGATTTAGTAATCAGATAGAGACTGATTGACCTGACAGGTCTGTTAATCTCTGTCTTTGCGGTCTCCTCCCTTTCTAAGTAAGGGACATACACAAAACTGTGCACATACATAGGTAATAGGCCCCCGCCCCAACCTTCACTTATGAATCCACCCCTGAGGCGCGATTCTCACGTCTTGTCTGCAAATAAAGATCAAATAAACGAGTTGGAAAGCTGGCACTCACATTTATATGAGAACTATTGACGAGTCGGGCATTACAATAAAAATGTCACTTATCAATTTAATATTCATAAATTAAATTGACAAATTATATATGTCGTGTGAACGCAGGACATCTGTTCTTCATCTACCTACGTACATATTACATATATAGAAATGTAATATTTCCTTTTACGTACAACTTAGTTTACCCGGCAATATATCTCAAATAATATAATGTCATGGCCTACATAGAAACTAGAAGATTGTACGTGTCGTATGGAATAAATACTTCCCCATGCCAACAAATTCCAGTTTTAGCTGGTATTATAATATAGGTTTTAGGCGGTGAAATGGAATTTCTGGTTCCACGAGTTGTCGCTAAGTGGTATATTTTATTCTTCAAACATTTATATATAAATAAGTTAAATCTTAAGAAACGTTTGATACACTTTTAAAACTCTTACTAAAGGAAATAATCGTAGCGTAGTTGGGTATATACACTACGAATCTGGGGTCGTTGGTTCGATTCCCACCAGTTGCAAAATGAGTTTAATAAAACTATATTATAAATTGGTCTGGGTATTTGTATTATATTTTTCATATCTACCTTCCCTATACTGATTACATAATCAAAATTAAAATGTTAAAAAATTAAAACAATATGAGCCATATCATTGAAAAAATAAAAATGCCCATTCTAGGTCTCGAAGATGAAATGTTAGCTGTTCGAGCTAACGATCTACTACTTGGATAAGCATTGTATACGTACCTACCTTTATGTTAGAATTGGATTGTGGTGGCGTGGTTATTCTCGCGAACATTGAAGAGACTCCGGGTTCGATCTCAACTCTGAAACAAATTATTTCCTTTATTCAAATACAAACCATTTAGATTTATTTGAAAACAGAATTGAATTATAATATTTCATTTTGTCATAAAAACACGAGAGCATTTTTTTATTATTAGGGGGTTGAATTAGTTCTTGCCGTTTATAAAAAATTAATATTTCTCTGTGATTTAAATATATTCCTTTCGTTTTTTTTTGTTTTCCTGTCCCCCGCTACCTCGAACACCCACGTGGCACTTTCAACAGCCTCGAGCCGCCTCAAAATTAAGGCTATGGGCCTTGTTCATCGGCAGGGAAACTGGGTCCCGTATGCTTTGAAGGAGAGAGATATGGAAAGTCGACTTTGCATGTGTGATTCACTCTTGCAACGGCATCACAGAAAAGGTTTTTTGCATCGCGTCATCACCAGCGATGAGAAGTGGATCTTCTTCGTCATCTGCCAGCCAGATCAACCACTGCAAACCACTGCCAGCATTGCAAAACGCAACATTCACGGCTCAAAAACGATGCTTTGCATTTGGTGGGATCAGCAGGGAGTAATTTTTTTCGAGCTTCTCAAAGCAGGCCAAACAGTCACAGCAGAGGTTTACAAGCAGCAAATGATCAAACTGAAAACAGCAATAGAAGAAAAACGTCCAGAATACGCAGCCAGGGACGAGTCGATTCTCATTCTGCACGATAACGCGCGCCCGCATGTTGCCAAAGTGGTAAAAGAACAGATAAACTCCTTCGGCTGGAAGGTTCTGTCACACCCGCCCTACTCCCCTGACGTCGCACCATCCGATTATCATCTGTTTCGGTCCATGCAGTATGGATTATCGGGAGAAATTTTCAAAAGTTATCGAGAAGTCGAGTTATGGGTTGAAAATTAGATTGCCTCAAAAGACAAGGTTTTCGTTTATAGGGGAATACGACTTCTTCCTGAAAGATGGGCCAAAGTAGTCGAGAAAGAAGGGCAATACTTTGAATAAATTCTTACTTTAAATAAAAAAAATATTTTCAATTCAAAATACTACAAAAAACGGCGAGAATTAATTCAACCCTCTATTATTTAGTAATTATATAAGAAACAAAAAATAACGTTCAGCTATTATGTGGGGTTCCCGTACATTCTGTACGTTTAATTAAAATGAATTCTCCCACTTTATTATTTATGTATATTTTTAGACATGTTTATTTTACAAACTCCTAACTGACGAATGATATTTGAATTTATGATATTTTTTTATACAAGAATAAGAATATTTGTAATAAAAAATACCACCAATAAAATATATGCCTTTGGCATTCAAAGTTCTTCGTATTGAAAATATAAATAACTTAAAATTTCTAGGTTTTTTTCAAATATGGACATGGTACGTACGAAAAAGACTTGGCACGATCAGATCAATCAGAACCTAAAATCTGGCGGTGTCAAAAGTCTGCATAATCGGAGGGATGTATGGATGTGAAGGAGGCGAGGAGTGTATGTCAGGACAGAAGAGTGTGGCGTTCCATCCTCTCTGCCTACCCCTGCGGGGAAACGGCGTGATGGTAGTAGTAGCAGTAGTAGTACGTAAGTTCATTTTGATTCAAAATCCGTTTTCTTAACATATTTTTAGATCTTTTTTTATAAATACCTACACCTTTCGTGAGTAAAAAAAAATATGTTGAAGAAATATGTATCAAAATACTTAAGGTGGAATTAAGAATATAAAATATATTCGTATGTCGTCGATTTAAAATTAACATTCTGACCGTATTGTTGCAAAACGAATTTAGATTTTAAGTTCTAAATTTTACTATCGGTAAACATGAATGTAGAATTATTACAATATAACTAATTTGGACGAAATACTATTTCAATTTGAATTTTTAAATGTCATATTTTAACTAACGTATTATGACAAATTTTCAAATATCTCTAGGTAGTTTGTGTGTGTTGCGGTTAACCAAGTAATTGATTACAAAAAAATGCTAATATCCTAGCGATTAAAATATTTTTAACCACAAATTTCGTCATCCGCAAACACGTCAATTAAAAGTATTTAATAAAATTCTTGTACCTGCCTATTCAAGTACATGCTCATAAGTATTTTCATAAACGCGAAGAATATTTTTAGGAAAATTTACCAATTTAATTCGACACGTGGTTCCAATAGAAATTTTTAACATACACATTTAACATGCACATTTTAACATACAAAAGAGAGAAGATAACAATAATTAACCGATTAACTAAAATGAAGGAAAATATAAAATAAATTCAATCATAATACAAGTACGAGTATGCAACTCCGAGTGCCCTAGACATTGCTGTATTCTCTTTTTCTCAACGACAGTTCCTTCTCTATTTCCTTTCCCATATAGCAATAATGTTCAACCTGAAATCCTTCACTTACGTTGTTATCTGTATCTCTCAATATATACATATTACACTTCTCTCATATTCGGAACACAAGACTGATCATAATTAATGATTAAATTTACACCGCGTCAATCCGATACGGTGCACTATGCACCAACGGTATCGGATGGGTATCAAAAAATATCTGTGGCGAGGTAAAAATAATATAAGAACTAACAAAAAAATAAACTTATCTAAAATTCAATACCGTATTTTACGAACTATAAAGATGGGGACTGACCGGAGCATTTCGTCGTAACGTAACGTCGTAACGTCGCTCGCGGCGAGCGCTGCTACTATGGATGGAGCGCTCGGCTCGCTGTACTGACTATGCGAATGCTCGCATCGTAACGTGTTACGTTACATTGTTGGGTAATATATCCAAAATAAAACAAGCTTTTGTTGGATTGAATTCTACATTTATTTATAATACGTGACGCGTTTCGTCTTCTTAGGACATTATCAAACACACCGTTACGTTACGACGAAATGATTCCGAACAGTCCCCACCTTGAGACGAACCATAATTTAAAAAAAAAATAATAAGTCCTTACTTGCAAATGCAGAACTCAATCACCAGCCGACCACCGGAAAGGTCACACATCTCTTCAAGAATGTATATTTGATATTTTTGTTTGTTTTTTAGATTAAATATTGAAAAATATTTTTAAATGTATTTTTTTAACTTCTTACCTTTCAATAACTCTTTTCCTTTCAAAACTATAAAATTAGCTTAGGGAAAAACTTGATTTATGCAAAACGGTGTAAATTTAATCGCGACTAAACGAATACTGGGCCTTAAATACATTTTTATTAAAATGTTGTTACCGCGGAATTTCAGGGGTCTTGTGAAATCCTTGTCGGAGTGGGGGGGGGGGTGTTAGCTTCAGAAAACATCGCATTTCACAATTTAAGTGTTTTTGTATGCAACAAATGCACGTGTGGTGTTTTGTGGAGGACTACATTTTTATTGTACGATTCCCATCACTACAATGTTGCCAGATAGATAGGTTTCCTACGGCATCGAATATACGGCCATTTTTAAGACTGGCGGGAATTTTAATAAAAACACTGGATATTTTAATATTAATTTCGAGTAAAAACGCACCTGAATTTTAAAGGTGATTTTTTTCAAAAGAAAAAATTGCGTCTAATAGTCCGAAAAAAACATTCTAATATTTATTACCTATTTGCGCCTGTTTTCACGCAATATGCGTAGCATTAATGCCTGAATGCTTGCGCTTGAATTATGTACATATAGTAGACGCCCTCTCAACCGGCATTGACGGGATTAAGCGCTTGTCCACTACCCGGAATTTTACCGTCCGGCAGTCCGGTTTTGAAAAATGAAAGCGTTTACGACAGTTTAGCGTGATCGAATTTACGTGCAACATGTTCACGCGCCGATCCGAAAAAAGATGGACAAAAGCACCAGCCAATCCAAGCCAATCGTCGTTTTAAAAGGCTAACTGACTTGCCGGACGGTGAAATTCCGTGTAGTGGACAAACGCCCATTAACGATAACGAAAAAGCCGTTATAAAACAACACTTTTGCAAGAAAAAAACATAATTTTTTAACACTGAAACACATCAAAACACTGAAACAGAACTTTTTTTCTGTATTACACTGTACTACTTTTTTATGTATTACTGAAACAACAGAACTATTTTTCTGTATTAGAAATTCACATATTAAAAATTCACAAAACATTTCAAACAAAAAACATTTCACAATCTGTAAAAAATATGTACAGGAAAAAGCCACACATTACTCCAATTTTTTTTATAAATAAGGCCAACTTAAAAATAGCCAGTGGCTACGCTTTTAATAAGTAAATTCAACACAAGAAGCGGCAGAAAATAACAGAATTTTTTAATTCATTCAGGCCAATTTATTTACAAAATAAATCGAGCCACGCCCTTTTTTTACGAACATTACATCTATTCAAGTATAAAACTTCTGCTGCTGAATGTACATCGTGGCCACCTGTAGAGCCTCTTTTCCTTCGTTGTGGCCTACTTCGTACTCCTCACAATCAACTTCCTCTTACTTCCTTCGTTGATACTACTTGCTTCGTTGATAGCAGTCTGAACTATCTCGTCATCATTCAACATTTAATTTTCAAGAGGGTCATCACCTTCAAGAATCCTGAATTCAAGGAATCTGAACATCTTGATGTTGAAAATCTCTCATTTCCGGAAGTATTCTGTGTGTATTTTGGGTGCGAGGCATTCTAGAAGAAGTCGGTTAAAGCCACGGGACGTTTAAATTGACGTCGGATAAGAGAGTGTCTACCGTATTACGTTTGATCCATGATTATTTTATTTACTATCTATTGGCTTCAGGTGAATTTGGATAGTGAGTGTTGGTAAACTCCTCTACCCATATGATCAGGATAGCATTCATGGCAGCAGTTTGAGATTATTATTTTCATTTGGTCATTCGAGAGAGGTAACGGCGATGAGAATGCCAATTTCATCTCACCAATAGATGTCTCTAGTGATGTTTTAGTGATTCAAGAATAATGTTTCAAAAATTGGTTCATATATATAGAACTTCCAAGAATTTGAGTAGTGTGGTTGTCAATAATGGGTAGAATTGGTGAATGTTATTGTGTGTAGTAATCACTTAAACCAGCCTATGACGGTCGTCAGCCCCGTAAATGTCCAGACTTCCATATTCTTCTTCTTCTTTGATGAGATGTCAAAAAATAGAATGCCAATAAGATTATAAAATAACATAAAATAAAAACTTGTTTAAAAATTGTATTATTATTTATTTATTAAAATAATAACATACTAGTACAAAATATCATGTACAGAAATAATAAAAAAAATCATATAAAGGTGTACAAAATAAAAATACATGTTATACAGTAATTTGTAATAATATTAGTCATATTATGTTTGGTAATTATATTTTTATACGCTTGTCTGTCTCCGCGTGTAGTGGTTAGCGCATTTGGCTAGCATGCTGGAGATCCCGGGTTTGATTGACGGGGGGTTAAAATAAATATAAGTGATACTCATCTCTGGTCTCAATCCTGCGGATTGGTCTGCAGCAACAGACGACCTCTCCTTCGCCATTCTCGTCTATTTTTTTTTACTCATATATTTATATAACTGTATGTATCTGAAGCGCATGACTATCACCTTGCCTTCACATAATTAACAATCAAGATAACACTATGTCGGTGTGATGTAGTGCTCTATGCGTCATTGGATGCTAATGAGGGTTAGAAGAAGGCTTATAGTATGACGATAGATAAATACATGTGGAAATCCCAACCCAGTCAGTAAATATTTTTATTGGTGGGGTAAAAGTAGATTATGTATACGATATTAAGATTAAATAATTATTATTAACGGTATGCTACATAATAAATATATTTCATAACCATTAACCACTTGGCAGCGTGATATATCACATTGACTACAACATTCCTCTGATGAATGAATGAATATTTCAATGAATCTGTTTTTGAGATTTCACGTAGCAACATTTAATTTTTGGTTAAAATATCATATAACACTCCTATAGTTGATTCACGTGAAATAATCTAACACGATGGCCACAGTGCATAGGAAATATATTGAAATTCCTCATCGTGCTAATTCATATCCTAATATGTAATATGATGTATTATGGTGTCAAATACAATCAATTTAAATAATCACAGAATTTTGTCATGAAAAAAATACTTTTTTACCAGAAAGTTCAATCGTGGATAGATGAAATCCGCAAAAATGGCTAGTTAGCTCATTACATCTATGTACGTAAACCGCAGCTAAGTGGTTAAAAGGTTCTATAGCAGATGATTTTCACACAAACTTACGATATGAAATCATAGAAACAATGAAAAAAATGTTAATTACCAAAGACACTTTGTTCTGATTTTTGTTGTTGTTGTATTAAGAAGTTACAATAAACATGTTAGAAAATAATATAAAAACAAAAAATCTACATATGAAAAAAAGAACATTATTTAATTATTGCTTATTGCCTTTGGAAGACTATAATAATTGACTGATTATATCTAAGAAAAAAATGTTTTTATTGAATTTATCATACATATAATGAAAAAGATATATGTATTATGTAACCAAAGAGTCTCTTAATTAAATTTACATATTTATATGTAAATAACTTTATAGATTAAATGCACAAAATGATCTGTTAAAAAATTATAGTAATTTGAATTGAATGAGTGTTTGTTCTCACCTAATTTAGAGGCGCTGATCAGCAATCTGAAGTTGGTTTAGAATAATCATCACATTAAGATTTATATATTGCTGAAAATCAGAGGTTGTTAGAAAAAATATTCAATTATTAAAAATTATTATTATCATATCCATGTTAAAAATTAAGAAAAAAAATGTAATTGAAAAACATTGGACATTTGTTATTTTTGGCCATGTCTTCAATTTTAAACGTTTATAAAAAAAAAGTAATATGGTGATTTCAAAGTGTTGGCAAGAAAACTAAACTATGTGTAGTCTTTTTAGAATATCGAAAACCTTTGATATGGATGTGATGTTCTTAATACTAGTGATTGTGAAACAACAAAAGATTTATATAATTTTTTAATTATTGTCATTTCTTTTCTTCAATACAATAATTAACTCAACATTATAAACAAAATGGGAGAATATTAACATAAAAAAGTATGTTGATTATTTCAGGTACATAGTAAAGTAATATCATATATTGTACTGGTTGATGTGATGAAATTAGTGATCGATCCTTATCAATAAAAAAGCATTGACAAAACAATGAAAAGGTGATGTGCGTAATACAAGTAGAAACATACCATAATGCAAGCGAAAGATCAGCAAATAAATTAAACATACGATATCAATACAGGTATTTTTCACTTAAAGACCTACTTATTTAATGACCACTCAGACTTATGACCAGCTTTCCAGTAGACACGCACTGTACCGGTCCATAAAACACAATCAATCATTGCATTCATATGCCTAAGGTTTGCAATTTTTTACACACATCCGTAGCTAACCTCATATAGTACAACTGTGTAATGAGGCTAGTTGCATCTAATGTATTGTATTTATATAACTGAGTCTTGTGGACTTCTGACGTACAAATGTGGACTTTGATTGTATCAAGCTACACTGAAATATTAAAATTTACACAATTATTAAAATGTAAACTTAATACAATTCTTTTTACACAAGATTTTGATCATTTAGCTGATTGTATTTTTATGTCTGTAATTAATTTTGTTTATCTTTATTCCAAGTAAACAAAAACATATCAGCTGTTCGCTTGTAAACAATTTGTTCAATAGGCATGAATAAAACTCGATCAAATGAGGAATAACTGTATGATATATATGTATAAGGTTTATTTGAAAAATCTTACACTTAAAATAATAAAATACTTTAACTAAGCTTTGTAAATAAATGTTTTCATATTGTAGTATACTTAAAAGTGACAGATTTCACAATAAATCACATTATGATGATTATAATGCAACCTTTTATACGTACATAAAATATTACATAGGTCAAAAGATAAAAAAAATAGAATGTCATAGACTAATTTTTACAGGCGAAATCCAAAATGCCACAAGCACCAAAGTATCTAAATTATTACTTTTCATCTCAAAATCTTCTATATTAAAGCAATTTACTTCGTTTAACGTGAAAATTTTTGTGTTAAAAGAAATCACAATTTATTATGGAAAAAAATAAATCCTAGCTCTTACCAAAATGAATATCAAAAACAAAGTCTTCATCCATTGACAAAAAAAGGCCTTTTTAATGAATTATTTGCTATTTCTTGTGAACCGTGCGACAAAGTGAGAATGAGTTTAAAACACAGTTTTACATTATCACAATATGTGTGTATTAAAAAATAATTTCATAATTGAAAAAGCTTAAAATTCAACTAATTAAAATACATTAGGCAGAATAAACTGCTAACAGAGTGTTTCACAATAAGTGTCAAACTTTAAAACGCCTAATTAAATTGTCAATTTTATATCACTGATGCGACCAATTAAGTGTTCACAAAGGCAATTGAAGCGATTGTCATTTGCGACATCTCACTGATGGTAAATGGTGACATTTTGAGTGATTTGAGCAATTTTATTGACTGTCCCGAGCGTCTTGCTAATTACAAGACATTAATACTGACTTCTAAAAAATGTTTTAATATTTCACAGCAAAACATAATATGTGGTAAGTAAACCTTAACAATTAACAGTGGGTCAAACCACAGTATTAGAACTATGCTACGTATTATTGCTTTCATACGCTTTAATACTTGAGATTATATACAAGACTATAAGTAGTAATTATTCTATATTTTACTATTAAACTAAGGAAAAAGGAGTATAAAATTATTTGCTTTACTATTATTAAATATTGATAAACTAGAAGTCATAGCTTCCGTCATAAGCTTAAATATAAATAATTGAATATCTTTCAACATATTTTCATGCAATCAGACAAATTTTTAAATGTAAGTTTACAAAAGACAGATCAGTTTGAGTATTGTAGAATAATACATACAAGAGTTCGTTGCTTTAAAAGGTAAACTAAAATAATAAGAAGTATTGACTGACTATGGTAATAATTAGATTATTGCATAATATAATTAGAGTAATCACAGTTATCGACTATCTAAGAGAGAAGAGGCGGCTAACTCCACATTCCAGTTGGCCGACTGTAAAGCTGACTCACACTGCTCCTTCGAAGCGACTCCCAACCTGGATACGGTAAAAAAATCTTAAATCTTTGAAAATATAATAAAGAAATGTATTAAATGACCATCAACAAATAGAGCCGCCAATAATTTAGCAACGTCACCAATATTATAATAAGTCCATCGTTTCTGTGACGTCATTCATTACAAACTTACGAAAACAGCGTTTTTAGGAAGGCGAATTTTGCAAAAGAAAATGACGAATGAACATATTGATTTTATCAGCAGTTATAAACACAAAAGTCTTACACAATCCTTTATAGGTTGAATATGTTAACCCTAACTAGTCCAATGTCGAATCTCATTCGACATCGATTTTTTGCTCTTAGGTCCCATGTCGGATGTTATTGGACTTTTTTTTCGTTTTTTTCAATTGGAATGTAACTGTCTACCTAGATTATTTTTTTTTTAATTTTGGGGGACCGTAAAGGGTTAAATTAGATATTCCTCCCGAGCGATAAAACCCCATTATCTTGGCTTGCCAATTTGCGGGTTAGATGGTTTCCGATAACGCGGTCCAAGTTTAGACTCACTTGATGAGTTGCGTCAGCTTGAGGTTCTTGAGCGCCAGGGGTATGCTGCCCTGCGCGGCCTGCAGCGCGGCCAGGCACTGGTCGCGGCCCGCCTCCGCCGCGCCCCCGGCCAGGCTCTGCAGCCTCCGCACCGACTCCTCGCTCACGGGCAGCACGCCCGATATCCCCGACAGCCCGAGTTTCCTCTCCAGCTGCTGCGTGGACTGGGGACCGCTGGAATAGAGATCCAATTAACTTTGTGACTGCAATTGACAGACGGCAGTGACGCCAGCCCTAAATGATGTTTTCTTACCTCACCACAATGAATGTTTTGAGCCATAAAATTTAATGCGGAAAAAACCTAATTTTTCACTGTGTCAGACAATCTATCTACATATCGTAGTCGTCAGGAGAAAGTGACCAACTACAAAACCTAAAATTTTCAGGAGGGCCATTTAAGTCACTTTTTCTTGGTAAGCATATAAACATAATGGAGTTAGTCATTTTTAACAAGTCAATATATTATACTTCCAAGTTTAAACCCTTTGGGATTTTTTATAATATATCAAATAGTCAATGATCACGTTTTTGTAAAAAATGTACTTGGTCACTTTCTCCTGTATGACTACGATATATTCATATTTTCATATTCATTTTCTAAAGAATGACCAAAACTACTGAAAACACATGATTTTATAATTTTTCAATACTTTGATCATTTTAAGATCTGTCAGTTTTTCCTCAAGATTCTTTTAAGTATACATTCATTCATACTTGAAGCTCTTATCCGCACCCCAATGGTGCATAGGGCACTGCATCATATAAACGCAGTGTTATCTTGATCGTTAACACATGAAGGAAAGGTGAATAGCCCTCCGTTTCAGGTACCAGTCCAGGGTAATATTGAATAAATATTAGAGTGAAAAAATCACTAATATTTATTTTCACACCCCCTGGGAATCGAACCCGGGACCTCCAGCACGGTAGCCGTACGTGCTGACCATAACACTAGGGAGGGGGACAGATACGGACGCCAGTGATAGATAGCTCTGAATGTTTTCTTACCCTACCACAATGAATTTTTTGAGCCATAAAAATTCATACGGAAAAAACCTCTTTCTTTACTGGATCACAAAATCTTTCTACATTTATTTATATTCACATTGTAAAGAATGATCAAAAGTATTGGAAACTTATGATTTTATAACTTTTCAATACTTTTGGTCATTTTAAGATTAAGTATTTGTCAGTTTTTCTCATGTTTCTTCTAAGTACATATATATTGACAGTGTACAACCGACACATGCTTGTACAAATTCGGATAACAAACACCGGGTGTCCTAACCATTGGCACCATTTCCACCCTACTCTCCAATAATTCTCTTTATCCAACAGTGTCAATTTGGAACGGTTCCTTATACACCAGAGGGGTCAGAGATCTGTCAGTAAGCAATGTTATTTTACTTTATAATAGTCTTATAAAAATAGTATCTTCTAACATTATCCGAGACAAATACCTAACGATTACCACGTTTCTTTCAAGGTTTAGATTTTTTTTGGTATTGTTGTATACAAAAATTAAATCAATGAGATATATGAAATAAACATTTTGACGGTAGTTCTTGATGGAAGTTTTTGTTTAGCAAATAAACATTGATGTTGTAAATTTTAAATCAGTTCTATCAATAATCTTTCGAATGGAAATATAATATATTACTTACATATCAGTTATCTCATGATATACAGGTTGGGGGTTCGCTTGATTCTGCAGTAGTTCTAAAGGAGAAGGTGGCGCCGGGCGATGTGGTCGAAGTACGGCTCCCGTGTGCAGAGTGGATCCATACACTCCTTCGAACACTTCATCATAAACTCTCGGGACTGAACTGCCCTCCACATAGGCGGGGGCGTCGTTACTGTACAGGTGATATGTTCCATACGTAGGCTGTTGTTCCGCACCGCCGTATATACTATAGTGATCGTTTATCTCATTATAAACGGACTGACTGGAGTAGACGGTTGAATTCCTTCTCATATCATCCACCGTTCTATCGTAATAAGCTGACTCGGATGATTGTCTAGGAAGCGTGCTGTTCCTGTTTGATTTAAATTCGCCTAGAGCAGTTTTATTTTGAATCATAGACGGAGGCCTGTTGGATAGCATAGTAAAGGTGTGCACCTGATTGGTCCGCATATTATTATCTTGAGAAGTGCCAGCGCTCGCGCCGTAATCGGAGTATTCATTATTTACAACATGCGTCGATCTTGTTAGAGTATTTGGGCTCGAGTTGACAGGCTGGGAGTTGTTTGCGTATTGATATTCTTCCTTCCAATTTCTAATAGGTTCTTTGGTGTCTCCGTTGAAGGAGTTTGAGAACTTGGATGGGTCTTGCATTAAGCTACTGCAGCTAGCGCTCATTACGCTATTATTAGGAAGGGTATTTGTACTATATCTGTAAGCGTTATTTTGCTGTGGAAATTCACTAGAGTGATTGTTTTGTTGCAATGTGGAATTCCTCCTCAATACGGCTGTTTCCCTCAGAGATTCTAGAGCTTGGTACTTGTTAGATAGCTTGTTGGACTGCGGAGGGGGGCGTAAGCAAGGTATAGCGCTTTCATTCTGAGATTGTTCTTGATTCACATTACTATTTGCCGTGGCTTCCTTCTTCCCTAAACTTTTTTCTAACTCTTGTATGAACTTTTTATCTATCTTCACGGGTGAGGGATCTAACCTGAGCGATTCTATTCTCCCCGCAATATTCTGGTCGGCATTTTGTTCCGCCACAACTGCCGTTTCATTAATAGATGTAAAATTATTTTCAAAGGCAGAATCAGATGTTGGCTGTGTGGATTCGTAGGACATTTGCGAGGATGAAGCGTAGTTTTTATGTTGGTTTTCTAGCATATTTGGTCTGTAATCGGGGGCTTCCCCCGCTAAATGTGATGTGTCAAATGGATCTTCCTCATTGGCAGATTTTTTAGTGCCGTATAAGCTAGCTGTGTAATTTTGTAACTCTTGAACTGCGTAGTTGGGCGTGTTTCTTGTTCCGTACTGTGATTGGGGAGCAATGGCGGGTGTCATAACCGATTGCTCCAAAGTATCCAAATTTTGAAGATAGTGAGAAGTATTTGCGTAGCTCGGCGGTTGTTGGTAAGGGGGAGGTTCACTTCTAACTGAGGAATCGTAAGAGCTTTCAACCGGGTCATCCCAACTTGGTTGTTGGGATTCAAATCCTGGAAATGTATTATACGATTACGTACATATTCGGAATTAGATAATTGTTTTAATACTGTTGTAATTGATAATAAGTTTACTCTACCATTTTGCGGAACATCGATGGGTTGGTCGAGTAAGGACTCCACGATGTGAGCGGGTCCGGGCTGACTGGAGGGATGGTGGGATTGGTTACTGGAGGAAAGTATGTCATCATCTGTGGAGAAATCTATGAGTACACCCTCGTTTGCTGGAAAGGCAAATAAATCAAACTTGAAATAATTGAGGTTGTGCATTGAGAATCAAGCGTGAGAAGAGTGAGTAGTAGAAAGTTAGTTTGTAAACACGAGAGAAACTTTCATAGAAAGAAGGAAGCTTTCATTAGATCATCAGTGTCGAAACCATCATCAGTGTTGAAATTTTTTGTTCAGCATGTCAAAATAGTGATTTTTAGCATTTTTCTAAAGTTTATAAATCGAGGACCTTTTGTTTCTTTAGCAATTGATACAATTGTGCTACAAACATTGTGACTGATGACTATTCTTTTTGGTATTCTGTGATGTAAATTCTCTCCTCACCAATGATATAAAACGCTCAATAAATTCAACACTTAATTTTCATTATTTATTCACGAAAATGCTTAAGTGACATTTTCTCATCTATAATAAAATATCATTATCGTAAATATTAACTTTTAAATTATGGATATGAGCAAAATTGTAAATAAACTATATTTATTTATCATCCCACAACAATTGTAGGATGAGAAAAATCATCATGGTTATCATTGGTTAGTGATTTTTATTTCAATAAGAATAATATATCATCATTGTTAGCCTTGGGTTAGAAGTTAGAGAAATACAGAATAGATATTGTGATCATACTGGAAAATGGACCAATTCCTCTGAATAAGTTGCCTGGACTAAATGCTGGAACACAATTTTGAAGTTGAAAATAAATTTCAAACCTTAAAATAAAATATTACAGCAACATCATAAAATATTTTGAGATATACGTAAATAAAACTAAGGGAGTTTTCAACTATTTAAATGAGCTTATGTTAAAATTACACGCATTGACTTGGTTACTTTTTGAAGTATGCTCACAATACATACACATTAGTAAGATATATTTACAATTTTTTTTAAATTTATTATTAGATTAAAACCAATATTTTTAGCTTTTCCACTTTTTTATTTGACCAGCGACCGGGTTTCGTCGTTACCGACATCATCAGACCAGTCTGATGATGTCGGTAACGACGAAACCCGGTCTAATAATAAATTATATACAATCTAATAATAAATTAAAAATGCAATTCCATCACGAAGTGTCAGTGGATAATATAAAGATATATTTACAGCGGGCATGTAGTAATAAGTCAATTACCATTATGCGTAATCTTAGGCTGAGGCGGTCGGTCAGGTTTATTTTTCCTGTGAGATTGTCTGGAATTTTGGCTACCGAGAGCCGTGTGAGTAGGACTGAGGGTGTTGTCGTTGGTCAGCTTGTTATAATTAAACTGCTTGCTTCCCGAGTTGCCTCGCCTCAGCGACTGCGGCTGCACCGCCTCCGGAGATTTCTTCTTCAAGCTCCCCGAAGGTCGCAGGTTCCTGGAAGACGGACTGGAGGGACACGACCCTGGATAGATTATAAAAGAGACAAAAAATTAATTAAACATTTACATTTGGTAACTTGTTAATCCTTCCCTTACGGTGCTAAAATCTTCCAATGGTGATATGTATTTTGTACACCGTATGAAAATTTGTGATTTCAAGACGAAAAATGTGATTATTCTTAAATGTTGATTTTATTGACCATAGTTGATGTTGAAATGTAACAGTTTTGTAATTTTAGCTCTGGTAATTATCTGAAAATGTGAAAAAAATACAACGCAAGTAGCCGCCATAGCTGGCATAGTGGCACGACCACCCCAAAGGACGACTTGTGCGCTACTAAAAGGAGATTGGCGGAAATATTATCAAGCCGCATGTACGCAAAGCACGGCACGCATGCACATACTAGAAACGTTTGCATATAGGTTATTCTATCCCCAATTTTTCACTTTCATGTAATACGTAATTGTATTATGAAGTAATACAAAAATTCTGAGCCCGTATCTATTAAATTTTGTATCAATATTCTCGTTATTAGAGTCGAATTGTATACATATCACCATGAAGGAAAGGTAAATTTCATTTAAAAAATTTAATCACAATGTTAAGACTGTGCGAATATTTTTGTGATGTTAAAACCAAATAGAATAATGTATGATTTCATAAAGAAGAGTATAAAGAAATAGTGAAAATAAAACAGTTGTTCAAACAGTTACATAACACAATAAAAGACACTTCCGTAAAAATATGACATCATTCGATGCTGTTAATGAATTCTGTTGACAATTTTTTATATGAAAAAACGGTGCAAATAATAGTAAGGAATGGTGCAATTTAAATTATGGAGTAAGTTTGTATAAAAGTCTAATTAGTTAGTGAAATTTCTCAGCGGAAACTAATCATAAATTAAATACCAGGACAATACTTGAATTCACTTACTTTTGTAACTAACACATAACCAATTAGTCAGCTTAGCAATGGCATAGGAGTGAAGACATTAGTTATCAATTAGCACTAACTATTCAAATCAAAGTATCGTCCTAGCGTTAACAGTAAAAGCTTGTCAATTCTAAATTAAAAGGAATAATGTTTAGAATTTCAAATTAACAAATTGAAAAAAAAACAATATTTTCATTGATTTGCTTATTTTATTTTGAATATTGGATAATGAAATATTTTTTTTTCTATTTCATATTTTAATTTTTTTGTGGGAGGGAGAAAATTATGTAATATTTTTTTAATAAATTATGTCCGAATTCGAAAATCATTGTTCAAATTAACAAGCTTTTCCTGCAATTAGTTTTATTAAAAAGTTAATGAAAATTAGTTCATAAAATTTATATACATATTTTTTTAACTTATCCCTTTTTGATGGCATGAATGCTCTATCAGTAAAATAAACATTAACAACGTACTTGCAATTAAAATATCGGTTTTAAAAAAAAAAAATACCCGTAAAGTGTAAAATTGACCATTGGAAAGAGGCGTGACATACCATCATTTTTGGGAACTAGAGAGGGATCTTTAAGATAAGTTTCTTCCAAAAATCCAGGATTACCCCAGGACTTTCCGAATGCTGATCCGTGGCCGGTGTGAACTAGAGAATTCTTCACGGGACGACTGATGTCTTGCTGGTGCTTCCTTCCAGAATCCACTATCGATCTAAAACAAAGGCTTTATCAATTGTCGGTAGTATTTTGCATAATTTAAAGGGAAAGCTATTTGCACGAGGGTAGGTATGCTCATATTTTCACAGGTTGATATAAAATATTTATAAAAAATTTATTGTTTGCTCATCCATTTCAATACTACTACTACTACTGACCCTTATCCGCACCCAATGGTGAAAAAACACTGCATCAAATTGATGCAATGTTAAGTTGATCGTTGATCAACTTAACATAACTTAAGGCAAGGTGATCAATCCTGCGCTTCAGATACTAGTCCAGGGTAATATTACATAAATATAAGAGTAAAAAAAATACTTATATTTATTGTCGTCCCCCTGGGGAATCGAACCCAGGACATGATCTTGGTAGCCAAATGCGCTAACCACAACACTAGGTAGGTTAAATTTCACCATAAGTAATCTTAAATTACAATTTTCAAAGAATTTACTGGTCTCTTTTGCACTCTTTTTATCTCTTATATTTTCGTTATGTCTAAAATATACTTACTTTGGGAATAATCCAATATCAAATGTTCGTTGATTTTGACCCTTCCACCAGTAGAGTTCAGATCGGCCATCGATAATGATGATGCAGTCACCGGCTTCCGCCGACAACTTCCCCTCTTCGGAATAGCTGAAAGGTATACATGTAAATATATCAATAAACAAGCATAGCATTAAAATAGGAACATAAAGAAGAATCCGTTTGTCTGACATAGCAAAAACTCACTTTCAAACAATGAGCTTTGAAATTTGCATAGCTCATTCTGTATGTAATTAGTTATGCCAATGCAAAATCATCATTTCAAGATCATGAATATTTTTATACCTTTCATGACAAAATTTTTGATATCAATTTGATTACTTTTGATTAGCCGTAACGGAGACCAGGCGATTATTGGTGAGGTATTGCAGGATTGCCGCGAAGGAAGGCCGCTCCCGGGGTGTGAGGTCCCAACACTGCATCATCAGAAGGTACATGTCCGGGGGACACGCGTCTGGTACTGCAAGACGCTGGTTCTCTCGGAGAATCAGTCTCAGGATGGCAGACCCATTTAGACCTGACGGGAAAAATATTCACGATTGATGTCTTAAATAAAAATAGTACTTACAGTATTATTTGCCAAATTATTATAATGAAATTTCTTAATATTGTTTCAACAATATAATTTTTTATATTTAATCCCTGGACCGATCAAGTTAAGTCAGCAGCAGGCACCTTGGTGGTTGGAGCGCTACGCGCAGCGTATATCAAAGGATAACTGGAGAAGAGTCATTACTTCCACAAGGGTCACAACCCTCAATAATGAGGAATGAGGAATGAGATGGAGAAGGAAAGAATATATTTAAAACAAAAAATCAAATCCAAATATTTGGTACTGTAGGTAATTTTTACCATCAACTAGCAGTACGCTTTACCATACATAAGTATCAACCACAATTTGCTGTTTATTTAATCTGGTTAAATGGAAAATATATAAAATAGAAAGCACACATTTCTAATATGTATTATTTCATAATGCTTTTGAAGCTATGAAAAAATCTAAAATCTATTCGACAACAATGCGATAAAAAAAATTTTTAATGCTAAATGACGACAACTGTCAATATTACTGTTATGTTCATCAGATGACGCCACCATTGTGGTAAAAAAAATCTTTTTTTCAACAACAAAAAAAAACAAAGAAAGGGACCATTGTATTGTAAGTTTCAACAAAAAACTTCATAGACAATTAACAATCACAAAAATATTAACTTTTAAAAAGCTCAGAAAGTAATTTCTCTAGATCAAAAGAATAATAAAATAGATTAAGATGAAAGGTAGGTACCCATCCAAGGATCCTCCCCGAAGGTCAGCATTTCCCAGAGTGTCACAGCGTACATCCACACGTCGGATGCGTGAGAGAACTGGCGGGAGCGGAGTGACTCCGGGGCGCACCAGGGAAAGGGGACTTTCTTATGTTCGGTCATCACGTAGCAGTCATCAGAGTCTGGCAACACTCTCATCAAACCGAAGTCTCCAATCTTAACCTGAAGTTTAAATTTGTACATATGTTTGTATATAAATTTGAAAAAGAAAATAATATTATTTGTTGAGGTAATGTGAATCCTTAAAAACATGTTTTAGGAAATAAAAGCGAGTTTGTAGAATATAATAAAAATGATTTATGATTTAACAATGAAACTCTTTCTCAAAATGTATTAAAGAATTCGCTACAAAATATACAGTATTTGACTTTTTTTAGTGGCTTTTTTAACCACCTTTTGAAGAATACACAGTGGAAATACGGATAAATTTTCAAATAACTTAATCAAAACTCGATAACAAGATGTTTTTTTAAAGGTGTCTCAACTTGATATAAAACATCTATCATCCCTCTTTATATGAAAGAAGATGGAAGTCTGAGCATCCCAGGGATTACGACCTACTATTTGGCTGACTTGAGCGATCACTTATGCACTTGTGTTATGTTTACCATTCTGCCCATTATTGAACATCCATATTCTATAAATTCTTGAAACCTATATATATGCAACGGTCTCGAAATGTGGGTATGATTTTTTATACGTTTGGAAGTATGGCTAAGTATTTATTTAGCTCACTCTGCTTAAACAAGATTTTTTTGTATTAACATACCATATCTAATGTAGAAAGAAGGACGTTGCGGCAAGCGAGGTCTCGGTGTAGGAACCTCTTCTGTTCCAGATACGCCATCCCCTGCGCAACCTGCACCGCCCAGCGGCTGATCAGGTGGAGGGAAACCCTTCCGTTCTGGGCTCGGAGCCAGTCGATGAGAGCTCCCTTCGGTGCCAGTTCACACACCATCATCAGGGGCTGGAACACGACTCCGTGCAGGCGGATCAGGTGCGGGTGGTCGAGGCAATGCATCGCCTGCACCTCCCGCACAAAGTCGTCAAATACGCCGGGCTGCGTGAGGGCGTCAGCTTTGAGAACCTTTACCGCTACAGATAATGCGGGAGATTCCGGACTTCTTTTCCATTCGCCACGTCGGACGACACCGAAGGAACCGTCTCCTAACTTGTCCCCAAGCCTGAAAAATATACACAATAAAATAAATTAATACTTCTAATCCTTGGTGTAGGTCTAGTGGCCTGTTTTTAACCTGTTCACCAGGCGGGACGCATAAATACGTCCAACGCAAACAATATCAGGTACGGGAAGGACATATGAATACGTCCTTGAAATATATGTTTATTATATAATATATATATACACGTATATTTTTCGAACAACAAAGGTATTAATCATCCATACATGTCTCGACATGAATTTAAGACACGGAGTGAATCAGTATTCGCGCCCGTTACAAGTTGCGTAATTGGACAGCGGACCGCTTGGTTAACAAGTTAAGAGGGATTAGCCTCCTACGATGTTGATTCTCAGCTCTCAATCCATCTCTTTGGTGGTCTGCCCAGGAGTCGTCTACCTTGGGGTTACCCGTGTATTGCAATGTGGGGGAGTCTGGATGGTTCCATTCTATACCATTGTCTTCCCCACCTAACAAAGTCATGGAAATAAATAACAATATTTTTAATTTTAACACATTGTTTGCGGGAAAAGGTTAAAAGCGTCTTTTACATACTGGTGATAGAGAGCGGGAGACACTTATAAGCGTTTTAAAAATTTAGAATCGGGTTTGCAGTTACTTGTGACTAGTATACGACCCTAATTAGTATATTAATTAGGGTCGGGGTTGATGAAAACGCTGCCCGACAACAATGTGTTAATGAACAACTAGGTATTGCAACCAAATGAAGATAGTAATTCCCAAGTGCCATATTTGAAACTATTAAATGTTGTGAATTACACATTATCTAAATTATTTTCCCTAGTAACAATTATTCTATTTTTTAGCATAGCTTGATATCACTGACACATTGTTTAATAACTTTTTTTTTAACACAACACATATTTTTGCTGAAAATACAGTTTTATATTCATTTTTAAAAAGTGGCAATGATACAAGATATTGCAAGAAATGGAAAGATTGCTTTTAACGACAAAAATGAGAGACGTGTTCTTGCAATATTGGCAAATAAATGTTATTACATATTTTATTTTTTTGCTTTAAAAAAAATCTTCCTCTCACCCTTATATGCACCCAATGGTGCATAGGGCACTACATCATATTGACGCAGTGTTATCTTGATTGTTAATTGCACAAAGGCAAGGTAATCAGCCCTGCTCTTCAGGTACCAGTGCAGGGTAATATTAAGTAAATAAAAAGTGAAAACCACCCATATTTATTTTTACTCCCCTGGGAATCGAACCCGAGTCCTCCAGTATGGTAGCTAGATCCGCTAATTACTACACTACGGAGGTGGACATTTTTTTCTTTAGACATAAATTAGACTCACGCAATATCTTTCTCCATGATGAGACAGGTTAGGACATTTCCCGAGTTAGAAGCGGGAGGGGGTTTGCTGGGGACATTGGAACTGCTGCTAGCGCTCTGTTTGCCGCCGCCAATCAACTTGCTCAGTATATTCTTCTTCCACTGGCTCATCTTTTTCTTCTTAACGGTGTCCATCAGCCTTCGGATCCCCGGTTTGCTGAGACCAATCTTTTCCAAGTCATCCGGATGCACATAGTCAAAGTGTGCCAACCGAGAAACCTGAAGGCATTCATGAAAGTTATTCTTAGTATTCCCATCCATCTGAAGAGGAAAACATTCGATGCATGTGTACTTCCAGTGCTCACATCGGTAGTATAATGGCAAAGGGGTATATCTGTCAAATTTTTCATTTTCTAAGTTTGTTCCACAAAATGTCTAAAATAGTGTATTTCATAATCTGGCAAAAGGATAAAGCTGTAGTTGCAATACTTATTTAGTTTTATTAAGATATTTACATATAAAAATACATACAACAAATGAGTTATTTAATTTCACAAGTTTGTTATTGCTCTCTTGTAAAATTTGGTCTGAGACAGACCCTTTGCCTTTACACTACCGACATATGGATTCAAAGCATTTGCCCTAACAAATCAAATCATCTATAAGCTCCGGGTAACACAAAGAGCAATAGAAAGAAGGATGCAAAACATTTTCCTTAGGGACTGAAAAACGAATGTTTGGATGATAAGGAAACACACTAAGGTAACAGATATGGCTCAAAGAATCGCAGAACAAAAGTGGAGCTGGGCAGGTCATGTGGCACTTATGTCTGAGGATAGATGGACAAAAAGGGGCTTGACTGGAGGCCTAGAACAGGACACAGAAGCGTGGGTAGGCCCCAGACAAGATGGTGCGATGACATTAAAAAACTGGCGGGCCTGCACTGGAAGAGAGTCGCGTCCAACAGAGAACTGTGGAAGTTCAAGAGGGAGGCCTTCGATCAATTTTTTCATTCCTTGCGCCAAAGATATTTGATTTGCTGCCTGAAACCATTAAGATTTCCAGGAGTGATCAGGTCTTTAAGAACAGTGTCCGTCGATGGTTGCTTCGCATTAGAAGGGACAAGGTAGAAAGTGAATTAATTAAAGTCCAGGTGTAATTATTATATTGAAAAACCTTTATACTGTAAATTTTATTTTTTATTTTTTTTTATTTATTTTTTATTCATTTTTATTTATAACATAATAACATTTTAATCATTTATACATATGGAGAACTTTTATATTTCGATTCGCTGTGCCTCTCCATAAAAGAGTCTGTGCTCTTGTGCTTGGAAAGGGACTTACACTCGTGGTTTAATGTTATATAATAAAAGATATAATAGTTTTTTTTATATATTTTTTTAAAGATTTAAATGTATAGAGCTCTAATTTAATTATTATTGTATCTCCTGTATGTTATGTATATAAACTAATAATAAAAAATAAAATAAAACATATATTATTAAAAAATAAAAAATTAAAAATTAAAATTAAAATTGTATTAACATGTTAGTATTCGGCTCAACACAGGCCATGCCTAAAGAGCCGTAATACATATAGTAAATGTATACATGAAATAAATATGTAAAGGGTCCGCCAAATAACATTTTTTTTTTGAAAATGGGGCGCAAAACATCGAGTGTAGCTTCGGCTGTGTGGCACGTAGCGCCGTCCTGTTGAAACCAAATGTTGCCAATATCCTCCTCTTCAATTTTTGTGAACAAAAATCCGTTCAACATGGCCCGATAACGATCGCCATTGACTAACGGCCACTCCTTGCTCATTTTCAAAGAAAAATGGCCCAATTATGCCTCTGGACCAAAATCCGCACCAAACAGTGACTCGTTTTGGGTGTACCGGCTTTTCAATGTATGCGTGCGGGTTTTCTGTGCCCCAAATACGACAATTTTGCTTGTTTACATACCCGCCAAGATCAAAATGAGCTTCATCCGAAAAGATGATTTTTTTGGCAAAATCGGCATCTTCTGTAAGTCGAATGTCGCAATATTTCCCAGCGTTGTTCAAGCGTATACACAACCATATTCGCTCAGCGGAAGGATAAAACTAATTATCTGTCAAATCAGACATGAGCTAAGTGTTACCATTCACGAAATAAGCACTAGTTGAAAAAAAAAACTTTAGATGGCGGACCCTATATATTTGAATGTAACTTTGTATTATGAAATAAATAAATAAATAAATAAAATTAATACTGGACACAAGAAGAAGGCTGAAGTAAGTAAAGGTATTCGTATTATTCGGTGCTTCTTTTTTTTAACTCCTATTCGCACTCAATGGTGAATAAAGCATCGAGTCATAATAATTCAGCAACAATGTTAGCTTATTCATTGATTATATGAATGCATTAATAAGGAGAATTTATCTATGACCTCACGCGTGATATCCATACACTAATCACTACACAATGGAGGTGGATCTTGTATTACACAGTGTTCCAGAAGAAACAGAGAAACATCAGAGATAATGTATATTATATTTTAAATAACACAATCAAACACTGATTTTTTAGGGTCTACTAATAGTACTATATTTTATTTTTTTAATACAAAAACAAAATTCATGACAATTGTTTCGCATTGTTAGGGCATTATCAAACTACTGCCAGTTTCGTGCTGAATTTCCTCCTTAAACAGAGTATAAGAAATATATATTTCCTTCAACTTCAAACCCTTATCCGCACCCCAACGGTGCATAGGGCACTGCATCATATAAACGCAGTGTTATCTTGATCGTTGACAGAAGACATGAAGGAAAGGTGATCAGCCCTCCGCTGCAGGTACCAGCCAAGGGTAATATTGAATAAATATTAATGTGAAAAAATCACTTATATTTATTTGACTGCCCTCCCCCCTGGGAATCGAACCCGGGACCTCCAGAACGGTAGCGGAATATATATATTTAAGAAACAAATATCCACTTAACTTCGGCAATTTAATTTTCTGACTGCACCCATGTACACTCAAATCAAATTACGCAACAAACCTGCAACTCATCACGAATCCTTAAATAAAACTGCTCAAGTTGAACGTCCCTCAGCAAATCCGAGAGCCATTCTGTGTCTGAGTAGTCTTCAGCCATCTTATGTAAACTAGTGTCTTCTTTTAAACTGTAAAATGTACAAACAGCATAAAATAACAATTCGTAAGATTGCACAAATTGTGCAATTGATTGATCGCATTTATTTTATTTTTAAATGCAAATAATTCAATAAAGAGAAACTCCTGAGACGAGAATACGAACTAATGAAATGCGTAATATCTACCTGAGATGTATAAAAAATGTTTGCCGCAATCGCACCGATCACGACACCTTGGAAATGTTTGCACGGCATTCAATAAGCTTACGCCCGAATTATGTTAAACGAGTAACAATTGTTTAATATGATCGCAAGTGTATTTTCAAGGTAACTTTCACGTCCAGAATATACTCTCATTCTACTCAATTTTGAAGAACAACTAGGATTAAAAACATTGTGACGGTTGAAAAAAATAAAAACTCAATAGATGAGTTTAAAATAATTCATAAATAATGTAAAATAAGAATAACAAATAAAAATATCGCAAAACACGACAAAACGTCAAAACTAAATTATAATATATGTTTTTTCTTGCGCTTCTATCCTTTTCTATGATTTTATGATAGCATAGACTACTAAAACACCATAAGCTTTATTTAATCTTTACCTACCAAATACAAATACAAAAGCATTACATAGGTTTGTTGTATTTTAACATTTTTGTTGATACGGGACACTGAAAACTAGGGCTGAATGGGAGAGAGGTTATCATCAGCTAGAAAAAAGCAATGCATCTAGGTAAATAGTTCGTGATTCTAGTAAAAACGATTCCCAAATAAAACAATAAATATTGTTCGTTCAAAGAGCTGAAAGGAATTTACAATTATGAGCTGTTTTTTAAAAACTAAATAATATACAACAAGAAAAATAGGATTCTTTCTTTAAGAACGAATGTACATTTAACGCTCCTTTACTCCAGGCGAATCAGCACCATCCAAAAAATTAAAGTTTTAATTTTTTGCATAAATGTTACTGAAAACATTTGAAGTGACCCTTTAAAAATCCTCCCCGCCTGGGTGTCCGCTCTCCTCCTCTAGGTGTTACACCTTGTCGTGTTTTTAAAGTGTAGGAACTTTTGACGGATCACTTTTAGGGTCGTCGTAAAAAAATACTCTTCCCAAACATTTAAGTTTTTTAATTTATTCTGAAGTTTAACGTAAATATGCTTTCTTCGCCTGGACTACTTGGCAAAAAGGTTTAGAAAATTTAACGTTAGGTACATAGGTAGGTATGTATATCACTAGAAAAATAACATAACTATACATATATAGCAACACTTTACAGATTTCTTCTTTCCCAAATAGTGCGCCATCTGTCTTCTAAAACAGTAAATATACGCAAATTAGATTTCCGCGATTTTCATAAGAATTATACTATTTTTATATTGGTGTTTCAAAACATAAAACTTTATAGAAAAAAAAAAACTTTTTTGGTTATAGCTTTCAGCATATTTATTTTTATTTATGATTTGCAACTTTAATCAAAATGATAAATACATGTTCCGATGATTTTAAATTTACAGTTCGTATTTTCTTCATATAAATTTAAAACAAGAGTTTCTAAAAAAAATGTGCAGTTTGAATATAGTGTTCCAGCCTAAGTTTTAAGTTTTTATTCAACAATGTCTTTTGTAATATGTTGTTTTGATTCAAATGAAACACATGACATTGTAGAAGCTATTGTTCAAAAATGTACGGATCCAGGATGTAAGTATATTTTAAAACAAATGAATAGTTCATCTTTTAGTGTAATAAAGCCATTTTACATAAAATTACTTTATTTTCGTGCTGTAACTATTGATTTTCCTCTCATTTGTGTTGCCGCGTAAATTTAGTACTGCCCTTGTAAATTATTGTAGGAATAAAAGTACTTACTTATTTTATTCATAAATATAAAATTGATTAAAAATAGGCTGCATTGAGTTATAATATTATTTTTAATGGGATTTAAAATAAAAATTTAAGATTTTTCAGTATAAATATCCAACAATCAGGTTGAAATAAAATATTTCACTATCTATTAATGTAATCAGCAGCATTTCAAAAAATTCAATAGCCACTAAGTTGAAAAAAAGTAACGCCTTCATTTTGCGGTTTTTTGACATAACAAAAAAAGATGAAAGGTTAACGTCAAACTTTTGACACATAATACCCAAAAGCGATTTGTGTATAGTTTTGGATATTTCATTGTGTATTTGGCAGACAATTAATATTCTGTTTTTAATAATACGGTGAACCAGTGCATAGTAATTTATAAATGTCTTCTCGCCTATATTATATTTATGTCTGACTCACTCAATGTCTAGTGAACTCAATCTAAATTAATATGTCTTTTGGTAAGAACCTTTACGCCTTAATGTTATTTAATATTTTTTAATATTTTAATGCTAACATACCCATTTTTAAATTAGAAATTGAGTTGATTACTTAGGAGTATGATTGTAATTCATGTCATTCCATTTTTTCTTAATTAGCTAGCAAAAAGTTGTGTTTAAATTTTATTCCATTGCCATCAAAGTGTACGAATATACACAAAAAATGAATATATTATATTTATTAGTGACAGTATATCTCATATCTATTCTGCAATAATAAACATGAAAATGAATTTTTGTTAATGAAATTTTGACGTGCATAAATTTTGGTTATTCAAATTATTAAATAATAATAATACGTTTTAGTTAAACGATACAGATAATTGTCCGTCTTCTTAGTGTAATGGTCAGCACACGGCTACCGTGCTGAAGGTCCCGGGTTCGATTCCCAGCGGGGGTCAAATAAATATGTTTTAATTAAGTAAAGTTATTTTTTACTGTAATATTTATTTGATATTACCCTAGTTTGGCACCTGAAGATAAGCGCTGATCTCCTTTCCTACATGTATTAATTGATATAGGTGTTTAAAGAAATAATATTTATAGTTTAATTTTATTTTTGCCTCGGTTAATTCGGGAAGCTGCTTGATGTGTTCCAATTAAGTGGAATTAACTAACATATAAATATATTAAATTTTCTTACATGTTTTTCTTTTTTCATTTGCGAGCCCAAAAAAACATTATTGCAGTTTTAAGGTTGTTCCTTAAAAGTTAGTTTATAATACACCACCTTAAGGCGTTTGTCCATTACATGGAATTTTACCATCCGGCACGTCAGTTAGCGTTTTAAAACGATGACTGGCTTGGATTGGCTTGTGCTTTTGTCCATCTTTCTTCGGATCGAAGCTCTTGATCGGTGCAATTGTTCATTGTAAATTCGATCACGCTAAACTGTCGTAGTCGCTTTCATTTTTCAAAACCAGACTGCCGGACGATAAAATTCCAGGGAGTGGACAAGCCCCTTACAGTTTCACTTTAAACTTATAGGTTGATCACATTTTTTCTACTATTTGTCATTATCGACTTTGGTTGTTAATGAAAGAATGCACAGATTTAATGTCATTATTAAAAATGACCTCATAATTAATTACTGTAGCTATTCTATGGCAATTGTCATCTTTTCAAGGTCACTGATAATCACTTAATTGTAACCCAATTGAGCCTTTTCTACTTAACGTACACAAATAGGACTGAATTACTATATTTAAAAAAATGCTATCTATAAATATAAAAATGATATAGCTATCTTTTAACCACCCTACCTTTGGGTTATTATTTAAAAATTAGGTGAAAAATCTTGTTTTTTTTTGTTCACAAGATTTCTCAATAACAATAATTACTCGCAATGTACCAGACAAATTTTTTAAACAATAGGCCCATTATGACCCTTTTTATATCCTTTGCAAGTCAGAGGTTCTTAAAATAAGATGTCGACAGATTAAAAAAAATATACTCTATTCAATATTTTTACAAATATATTTTGTACTGAATGTAATATATCAATCAACATAATCTTGATATATTCTGCAAATGAGGTATTGATCTCGAAATACTAAACGCATTGTATGACGTATTTATATGCGTAGGCCGAGTAGGAATTTTTCATACCTGAACGTACGGGATACGGCTTGTCGTATTCGGGCGATAATATAGCCGATATATTCATATATTTTTATGATATTTTTAAATAACGAGGTACCTCTCCAATAGAGCGTACTGCTCGTGTTTAGGGAGGAAGTTCATTTTACTTTATTTATAACTGAATTATAAACATTGTTTATTATTCAGAGTAATAAATAGATTTAAAATTAATCCTATGGTATATTAAGTGATAATAAAAGAGTGAGGCTAAGAAAAAGAATTAAGAACTAAAAGCAATTATGAATTGATAAAAATTAAAGTAACTGTAAACTAACACTCTCCTTATCATTCATCGTTCACTTTGTGTAGTACCACTTTAATTAAATTAATTAATTAACTTTGACTAAAGTGGTATTACTTAAAGTGAACGATGAATGATAAGGAGAGTGTCATATTACCGTACCACAAAATTAACAATGCTCTTAACTAGTTACTTTTTTATAGTACTCAATGCAATTTAATTTAAATAAAATTTTAGAAAATATAAATGAATAATAAAATGTTTTGAATTATTATCTTATTTAAATTGCATTTTATGAGAAGAGAGTATATTAATTACTGGATAATGTTCAATGTTAAATAATATTACACAAACATTATCTGCTCTGTAATTATAATAAAATGCAATAATAATTAGTATGTTAGTCCATATTGCGTCATTTTACTCCTAGATGTTTAATTATATTTCCACGGCATCTGAGTTGCCATCATTATTGGCGTTAATACCTTCAGAAATCTTGCTAAGTTGCTGAAACTTTGTTATCTTGTCAAAGTTTTCTGACAATCTATATCTGATAAGCACAAAGATACATATTGATATTGGTGCAAATAGTATTTGGTGTTTTAAAATTTGTGGGATTAATCAATCACCGTATATTGTTATATCTCGATTAACAGTGACATGTTCAATATGAATTTTAAGATAGTCATATTATTTATATACTGCCCAGTTTGTTAGTTACTTAATTTTTTCAAACTAATCGGTTTTGTCAGTTTCAAGTTACAATTACCCATTTTTTTCAAAATTAATCGGTTTTGTCAGTTTAAAGTTACAATGCTTGTAAATAAATTTTTCCATGGATGTTTGTGGCAATTTTTATGCTGAAATATGTATAAAAACTTTTACTCATCCTTTTTCTTTCTTTCTGATTGAATTTTTAATATCGGGTCACGTTTGGTGTCTCTCGGAATATCTACAGCATGACATGTAGTCGTTTTTGTTTTTATTTTGCAAAAATTGTTTATTTAACATGTGAGTATTTTATACTGATAAGATAACATAACTTACGTTACTATTATTAATATTTTGTGTAATATGCATTAATAAAATACATTACTTTAAAATCAAATCTCTGCACTTGTGCATAGTACAATTCATTTTTGTGTACTTAAACATTTATCGTTTTCTACAAAGTAATTATATTTAAAATTGTCACTGTATTTTGAGTATTTCTGTTACTCTTTTAAGCTTAATATTTAAAATTTCAATTAAATATAATGTTGGATTCGGTTAGGTAAAGATAGATTCTTATAGTTGAGTGCAAAATTTTTTTTTACCAGATTACCTTGGATGATTTTTAGAAATTCTGATATAATTTTTTGGTTTTTAAAATTTTGCCATCAACAAATATCCATCAAGTTAAAAAAAACGTATATAAAATATAATATATCGACCATTTCCCAATGAAATATTATTAACATCGGTAAACTAAAGATCATTTTGTTTAAGTTAATCTGCTCAAAATAAATATACGCGTCATCTGAAAAAAAATTACACTTTGGAGCCATCAAATGACAATTCCAAAGTGTATGTTTTTTTTTAATATTTCATTTTTAACAGATTTACTGATTCAAATCTATATTCACTATACTGGTGTTGATATAATTTTGGCAAAAAAGAGTTGATACAATCAAGTAAAACGGCACTTACAGACTTTGATATTAAAATAAATTTTGCCTTTATTTTAAATGTATGAATGCTATCATTTCTACTAATAGCATCTTATTATGTGTAAAGTCTACCCCTTGAATAATATTATAAACACATTATTATATAAATAATATCAAAACCGTCAGAATTTTTTTTACCCCTTAAATTCTATGAAGTACATAATTAGAAAGCATTTGGAGGTTTTACATAACTAAAATTAATAATGTAAAAACATGTTCTAGAATGATCCTAACTTTATGTCTTTATTTTTTATTTCAATTTCACTTGGTAAATACCACTATTTCTCAAAATCTATTATGACACGTGTAATGATACATTCCGCATAATTTTATTTCAAAATGATATGGAATGCATTGATACACATGTTACAAAAGATTTCAACAAATAGTGGTATTTGCAATGTGAAATTTAAATTGATAATGGATAGATCTTAAACTTTTTACTTAAAAAAAATATATTCAAATATCATTTTGATGAATTATATAAATAAAAATTGTAATTTCGTAAGCGCAAATATTGTTTTGTCTAATTGATTTAGAATTTTTTATTATTTATCTGTGAAAAAAGGTGCTAGAACACCGTTCTACCGCATTGCATAGGAAAAAATGCCCAGGATATTACAAATCAATTAATGAAATTGGTATCTTTATAAAATTAATTAACTTTGTTCTCACCACTTTTTTTATACCTGATATATATTCACCAAAAACTTCCACACACTCCATAAAAATCCTAAATTATTTAGGATTTGGATTTTTATGGAGTGTGTGAAAGTTTTTGGTGAAAGTATTTTAATGTTTTTAATGTATTTTAATAAAGTATTTTAATGATTAAAATAAACCCTGATTAAAATAAACCCTGATGATGACAATGTATTGTTGAAACTGGTAGGTTTAATTGTAATAATAAAAAAATGGTGAAAACAAACTTAATTAATTTTATAAAGATATTATAAAATGTACCACAAAGTATCTGCAGAAAACATTCAAGAAATGAAATTGGTGTCTTTAAATTGTTTTTGCAGGTTGCTGTGGGTGTTGCTCCGCATTGCGGCCGCGTTACAAGCGGCTGGTGGACAACATCTTCCCGGTGAACCCTCACGATGGGCTGGTCAAGTCCAACATGGAGAAACTCACCTTCTACTCGCTGTCCAGCCCCGAGAAGCTGGACCGCATCGGCGAGTACCTCTTCCAAAAGGCCAGCCGGGACATATACCGAAAGAGAAACGGGTAATTGCTTTAGCTCTAATTTTTTTTATTTCTTCAGTTTAATACAAACTATTATTTGCACTTAATTTACATAATATATATTTATATGTTCTTACTGTACACAAAAAATTTATTTTTAAATTCTTTCAGACTCTCTTTTTTTTATACATTCAGGCGTCTCATTATACATTTTTAAACCCTTATACATTATACAATTTTGAGATTATGTTTTTTTTTTTAATAGCAATCTTATTTCATTATTATTTCTAGTTACGTATTTATGATTTTTTTAATTGAAAACTATTTTATTCTTAAAACATTTAGACATTTTATCATAATTTTTTTTTATATAAAAATATGCAAATAATTTATTAGTCTCTTTCTTATAGGTAACCAGATGAGTTCTTAAGAATTTCTAGTTTATTCAAATTTCCTTCATTGTCTAAAAATAAAACTATGGAGCAGTGATCTACATGCAGAATCAATATTGTTTTATATATAACTTCTGCAGTATTTCTATCTTACTTTTTCCTTATTCAACATGTGACCCTTATCCACACCCTTGATAGTCATTTATACAAAGACAATATTGTAATGTCCTGTCTTCAGATGATAGTCCGAAGTGGTTATTAATAATTATTTCGAACTTCCCCCGGGAATTGAACCCGGAACCTCATGTTTGGTAGCCATGATGACAAAACGTTTATTTTTTATTATTATTTATTGCAGTCTCGTCATCATTGCTATGGAGGCCATGGACCAACTGCTGGTTGCGTGTCACGCGCAGACCCTCAACTTGTTTGTTGAGAGTTTCCTGAAGATGGTGCAGAAACTTCTAGAGTCCACTGATCCTCAGCTCCAAATCCTGGCCACCCAGAGCGTAAGTATTACTAATTGTCCAATGATTTTATTCTCCTATACTATAGTGGAGTGATTAGTATATTTGAATACCGTTCTGGATGTCCCAGGCTCGATTCCCAAAGAGGAAGATTTTTTTCTCCAAAAGGGGAATATTTATCGTATTTTGCCCTGAAGTGATTAGTAACTGAAGTGCAGAATTGATCACCTTGCATTCATATAGTTAACAATAACAACAACAACTCAACATTATTTCTATCTGACACAGTGCTCTATGCACCATTGAGTACAATTTAAGGTCAGATTTTTTTTTAAATCTAAAATTTTTCATATTAAAATGATCATTTTCTGAAATCACGAATTGTCTAATAAAAATACATACGTATGTTTAATTTTTGTGTAAATGTTTCTACTTTTTACTATAAATATTAATTTAATTTAAATATGTAATTGAATTATTCCAGTTTGTGCGATTTGCAAACATCGAGGAAGACACTCCATCGTATCATCGCCGATATGATTTCTTTGTGTCGAAATTCTCGGCGATGTGTCACAGCAACCACTCCGACAAGATCACTAGAGATAGTATCCGGCTAGCTGGCATTAAAGGACTCCAGGTAAAAAATATTATAATTAAAATGTAACTTTGTTTTAAAATCACTATAAATTTATAGTGATTTTAAAACAAAGTTACTTTTTAATTATAAAATGGAAAATCACAAAGTTAGTGCTTCAAATATAAATTATAAAAAAAATCTGTTAAAATAAAACAAAGACAAACGTGATATTGATAAAGGAACATGAATATATTGGCATTTACTTAGCTCATAATGCATCATTGACCGGTTTAATCAATCATATACATTCAGTTAATGTGTTAAATTGATAAACATATATAATGATTTACACGCGCTAAAAATACTAAATTTTGTCTAGTGTGATGGTTAGTGGATTTAGCTACTGGGCTACAGGCCTGTCAAATAAATATTTATTTAATATTACCCTGAGCTGATACCTGAAGCACAGAATTGATCACCTTGCATTTGTGTTAGTAATGATCAACTGCGTTAATACGAATCAGTGCATTAAAAACATTTTGTTTTTATGTTTAAAAATAAAAAGTATGGTTATCATCATCATATCATTATCCAAGTCTTTATAAGCGCCCTTAAGGTAGTATTTTACAAATAGTGCTATATAAATTATCCATAATTATTATGGTTTTAAGCAAAATATGCATAAATGTTTTCAATTACTACGGAATATTCTTAATTGTATGTAGTTATTGGTCATTTCCGAAGCAATGTTTAATTTTGATGCCTTTATTTTTAGGGTGTGGTAAGGAAGACGGTATCTGACGATCTTGTGGAAAACATTTGGGAAGCTCAACACATGGACAAAATAGTCCCATCTCTCCTATACAATATGCAGGTTAGTTGATTTATTTTTAAGTTCAGTTTTACTTAGTAAATACCACTATTTCTTAAAATCTATTGTAACACATGTTTCGATACATTCTGCATCATTTTCAAACAACATATCACATTTTCAAATACCGTGTCACAATAGATTTTAAGAAAAAGTGGTATTCACTAATAATATAACTTAAATTAAAAATGGATAAATTTCACTACAAAGTTACTGTCGAATCAATTAATGAAATTATTTCATTCATATTACATACAAAAAATGTTTGGAATTTAATTATACATTGATTTGTTATCCTTAGTAGTTAAGCTTTGTTATTTTGTGAGTAATTTATTGGAATAATCATTGATGAGATAAATGAATTATTATTGAAATTAACCACTTAACTGACGAATTTTGGCGAGAAAATTTGCAGTTGCAAGAAATCATCAAAAACAAGTCAAAAAATGACTGTCCGAACACCGCTCGGGTTATTCAATAAAACATATGGGTTAATATTTGACTCTGGCAAAGCAGGACTGATGAGTAGAATACAATTTATCCAAGCAGTGCTCGGGATCGTCAAATGCAATACAAAATCCTTGGCCGAGTAACGCTCGGGCTAGTCAGGAAACTGGTTAACAACTTTTAACTGTCCATGTGTCAATCACATATTTTTCTTTATAGAATTGCCAGTACGAGAAGGCTAACGAAGGTGCCATCACCTCCGAAGGTGTGGAGGGGAGTCAGGACAGCACTCCGCCAGCTTTAGCTGAAGCTTGCTTGAGGGAACTAGTCGGTAGAGCCAGTTTCGGCCACATCAAGAGCGTACTCAAACCAGTTCTCAAGTAATCCATCCATATCTTATGCGTAGGGCACCTTTACACCAATGAGTATGCGGTGTTGTGCGGGTGATGTTATGTGTGAAGGTATGAGTATATAGAGAAAAGTGCACATTGAAAAAGTGGCATGGCCCTTGTCAGGTCAACGCGTGGTATTTAAAAAAAATTTCTATCTGTGGCACTGAAATATGCCAAGTGCATACTGCACTAATCATATATTAAAATGCGTCGGTGTAAAGGTGTCCATTCGTTCATGCTAGTCCTCATTTTCAACAGTAAATATTGATGTTATCTTTTATCATTACAGACATTTTGATCTTCATAAGTTGTGGGTACCAAACGACTTTGCGATTCACACATTCAGGATTATCATGTTCTCAATCCAGGTAAAAAATAAATCTTCCTCTTTTTCTAATGTAATTATTTGTAATGGAATTATTACATATAAATTAATTTTCGTTAATTAATGTTACATATAAATTAATTTTCATAAATTAAAAATATCGGGTATGTTTTGTTCTCCAGGCGCAGTACTCGTATACTGTGGTGGAGACCCTGATGACGCACCTGGACGATGACAGGAAGCCGTCAGAGCAGATGGTGGCAACCCTGAACGTGACCAACCGGCCCGGGGCCACGGTGCGAGAGAGCACGAGAGTCCGCACCGCTGTGGCCGAAGTCCTTGCGAAGATTATCGCTATTGCTGCTGGCGAAAGTGTCGGTAAGAATTCTTCTTTTTTTAGTTTAGTTTAAGACTGTATTCTATTGTTCTCGAAGCCTGCTCCTGAGAAGTGGATGTCCAGCTATCCCTCCATCCTTTGGGTGTTCTTCCTGGGGTCTGCTACCTGTTTTGCACTCGTCTGCTGCTATCCTCACCATTTAATCCAAACCCTCTCTCCCCACATAATCTCTCCAAAAGTGTCTTCTTGCTTTTCCCTTCGACATTACAGATTCTCCTTATTTCCGAGTTTCTTACTCTGTCACCAAGTGTTACGCCTGCGATGGGTCGTATAGTCTTCATCTCATTGTTTCTTAGAAGGCTTTTTGTTCTAGTGGTAAGAATTCAATTCTATAAATACAACACAGACTTTACTTTCATTATTCATTTTCAAATGCGAGGCATTGACAATGTGTTAGTTATAAGCGTGCATTTCTGTATTTCTATGAATTGATATTGAAAAGACTCATTGAGTTGAGGCAATAATTGTGTGATGAATTTACGATTTACATAATGTACGTTTTACGTAACATGGCAATTTATAATACATACCATTTATGTAGAAATCCAAGATACTAGCAATCCCCATTGGCAAAAAATATCTCTGGTATCTAATTCTGTTGGCTGTGACCAGCCCAGTAAAATTATTAGTCATACATACTAAAAATGACTAGAAAACAATGTTCATATTAACCCATCATATTAGAAACGTGTCCCTTTTGACATGTGACCTACACATTGTTTTCAGATAAAATAAAATTGATTTCCTAACATTTTATTTATTTATTAATATTATTTGCTTAATTACCTTTATTTCTTAAAAATTATTGTGTGATTTGATGCTTTCAGTATCAAAACACATGTTTTACAATATTTTATAATGATGTGAAACATCGAAACATGTTTCATATTATAGATTTGAAGAAATAGTGGTTTTTACCTAGTGAAATTTAAATAAAAAATGCATAGATACCACAAAATGACTGCCTAATCAATTAATAGTAAATCAATAATTAGTGAATGTTGTCTCAAACAATTTTCAATAACTCTAACTCTACTCCAGCATAGATTTCTCTAGTAATATTCTTCTCTAAGGCCAGCGTAATACCTGGCCCATATTATTATGAGCAACTGTATTTGTAATATTCAAATTTTTCTGTTGGCAAGAAACCACAAAAAAACAGCTCCCGTTCTTTAAACAGATTTGAGTCATAACACTTCAATACTTTACAAAAAAAAAATGCCACGGCACCTACTCGCCTAATTTACACAATACAAAGGTGTGTGATGTTAGTGTCTATATTGTTTACATACATAATTTGTTGAGTCACAACTAAAATTAATGTGTAGTTATGTTTATGCATAGTTACACTAGTTTCTTATAAGCTTTTGACACTGAAAAATGTGTTCATTGTTTCTGCAAGCATCTCTTCTAGTACAGTGTTTACTTTTCTATTATTCTCTCGTTATTTAATAAGTGAATTTTTGTATTTTAGGTCCATCCGTTTTGGAAATCATCAACTGTCTTCTAACTCATCTTAGGGCTTCCGTAACTCGCGATTCAGAAGTAAGTTCATTTTATTAATTTGTTTTATCAATCACCAATGAATTTATACAAATGAGGTGGTCTATATATGTATGTAGATGGGTGGCTTGACTCTGGCCAATGTCTTTATACGATGGATTCTTCAGTTCTTTGGACACGTTGCGCGTGGCAATGAGGATAGCCTGGAAAAACTGGTTATAATCAGTAGCCTGGAGGGAAAGAGAGGGAGAGGAAGATCCCCACACGATGGACCTATCAAGTTAAGGCAGCAGCAGTCACCTCGGTGATTGGAGCGCTACGTGCAGCACTGTCATGGGATAACTAGAGAAGAGAAGATGTCATTGCTTCAACAAGGGTCACAACCCTCAGTAATGAGGAATAAGACAGAGAAGAAGAAGAATATTTCTGGTAGTAATATCTTATCACCCTGTTACAATTTTACTATTTCAGAGTGAGACTGATGAAAAACAATATCAGGAGGCATTAATCAACGGACTGGGAGAGTTTGCCAATCACCTCCCTGACTATCAGAAGATAGATATAATGATGTTCATTATGTCCAAAATCCCGTACCAACCGACTGGTGGCAATAAACAGCATAAGCCAAAGAAGGGAGACATCATGTTGCAAAGTATTCTGCTTAAGAGTTTACTCAAGGTAAACAAATATTGAATTACATTTATTATTGTTTTAATAACATTTTTCACCACTCATATTTATCCCAGTAACAATATTCATCAGTGAAATGTAATATTCATTAGTAAAATACTTTGGTGAATAATAGTATTCATTACTGATATATCGTAGTCATACAGGAGAAAGTGACCAAGTGCATTTTTTTTACAAAAACGTGATCATTGACTATTTTATATCTTAAAGTTTAAAGTTGCCCTGAAAAAAATCCCAAGGGATTTTAAACTTGGAAGTATAATATATTGACTTGTTAAAAATGACTAACTGCATTGATGTTTATTTTGTTGCCAAGCAAAAGTGACTTAAATGGCCTATATTACGTTTTGTTAGTTGGTCACTTTCTCCTGTACGACTACAATATGTTATTAATAACAATATGTATTCATTTGTCAAATATATTACCTATTACAATCAGTTTATATTACCTGAAGATGGAAGCATAGCTTCCCAAACTAGTCGTTATTATAAAATAAACTCAAGTGGTAAAAAAACAAATGTTTTTCTTTTACAATTACAACATTTGTTAGTAAAATTTATTGTCAGTAATAATGTTATTTATTGATATTTGTTATATGTATTCATTTGTAAAATATGATTTCAATAATATTCATTAGTGCATTCATAGGTTTTCAATAACAGTCATGAATATTCAACAATGATATTCTTCAATGAAATATGCTTAGTTGATATTATTATTATTATTATTATTATTTATTTCTCTTAAATCAAATATTTTTATGGGTGAAATTTTTAAATCTTACAAAACCCTTAAAAACATATTTTATTCGTTTCAAAATCTTAATTTTCCTAGGCAAGTTTTTAAATTATGGAGGCGAATTGAACTTTGACAGTCAAAAAAATCATGACCTTAGAACAACAGAGGTTTTAGTAGATAAGAATAAGGGCAAAAACAAACCCTTGTCAGGCCGTCACATTTTTAATTCCAGCATATTTGATTTATTTGAATGTTTACGAAACAGGTTGGAAGCAAGTACAAAACCACTCAACTGAATAAAGCCTTTCCCATCTCTTTCCTGGAGCCGTTACTCCGCATGGCCGGTGCACCGAGCCCGGAGACCAGAATCCTGGTGCAGCAGATCCTCCATCAGCTCATTGACAGGAGGAGTAACCTCGACAGACTTAGTATTATGAGGTTCAGAGCTATTTACATACTTTTAATCACCATATTCTCATAATATTTTATCAAACGAAACCCCAATGTTTTATAAAAATAAAAATACAGGACATTCGGTAATATTTTTACTAAGATATGTAAAGAAATAAAGAAGATACAGAGAATTAAATTCTAGGCATTTAAATTTCTACCATGGTATAGCTTGCGATCACTGTTCCAAGTGTGTAGTATTCGGAGTGGGATTTGACGGAAACTAAATCGTTTTTGGACTAGTTTTAACAGCAGCTAAAGGTGCCAACTTTCAAAAAATATATACAGTCGAATTTTGAAAATTTCAAAGTCTTTTTTTATTTTTAAATTACAAAGAGAATCTACTAAAAATCCTTAATATAATGTAGAAGCGCCCTTATGTAAATGGCCCTGTATAAATTATCCAAAACAATAATTATTATAGAGTATGTGTGAATATGTTAAATCTGATATTTTTTCTGTGAAATAACACCCTGTTATTTTGAATATTTTAATTTTAGCGTTCAAGTAGCCGATTTGGAGTTAAATCTTGAAAAGTCATCGAGACCTGATTTGATATTTATGAATAAACATGGACCAGCTATATACTCATCTCTTTACGAAGGTACTTGAATTATTATTCAATATATTAGTTTGTGATTTGTTTTGAATAATTTTACTGTGAAGAAACCACCCAATAGGCTCTACCCATATTACTACTATACTATGACTTATACATTTAATTTCAGGTCTTCAAATAGAAAACAATACAGCAGAAAACATAGAAGCCATTTACACTACTTTGGCACTCTTATCCGTTGAACTGGCTTCTGAAGAAACAGTCTGCGACATGCTTCAATTTGTTTTGGGGTAAGCCTATGAAATTCAAATTTTAAATTATTATATTGACCTACATTTCGGTAATCTGTCAAAAAAATGACAGCCTAAAACTTAAAAATAAATAAATATATAAATTTGACTGTGAATACTAATTCACAGCTTCAACTGATCTCATCTAGGAAGCAGGAACCTAGCTTATATTGTGAGAAACTTTGTTGCCGTTATACAGAGTACGCTGTAAAGCTTATTTAAATTGGGAAATTATTTTAAACAAATTTGTTTGTTATGTTGCAGCACTACAACAAGGCTCCACAAAGGGTCAATTTTCAATCATTCAGTATTTATGCATATAGAATATTAAGTAAATTTGGATTCATTTTATTTTGATTACAGGGTACAACACTTGGCACTAACAAACCCGGCGTTGTCTCGCTCGCGACGCTACCAGCTTCATGCTCTTTCTGCTGCCCTATTAGCGCTTCTGCCGCACACTCTACAGTTACCTCCGTTGGATGAATATGCCAAAAAAGTAATCATTTATCCATAAATTACGTATTTATTGAAATATTCATCAGAAAGATGTTCAGTATAAGCTTGTCAATTTGAAATTGAAAAAAAAGTGTAATAAAAATAAATTTTATACATACAAACTGATTCAAAGTGTTTTGAAAGTAATTTGTATTTTTTATTGATGGAATGACAAAATAAGCGAATGAAATTGGTAATTAAAGCAGATTATTGAAAAAACACATTATTTTTTGTTTTCGTTTTTAATTTTGTAAGCATTTCAAATTAAATGATTTCAAAGAATTGAAATGTTTCATGTTTTGAATATTGAAAGCATTAACTTTGTGGATCATATTGATATATTCTTTTGAGAAATAATATATGAAATGTTTCAATATGCAAATGGTTTTGTTCTTATATGAACTGCTATGTGTGATCAGCCTATTATCTCAGTAATCCGCCTGCACTATCCACTATGTAACACGATTTTATAAGAAAATGACAATTTTGTAAAAAATCAAATTAACAGTGTTCCAATTAAAGAGTTTTTACTGCAATCAATATTTGTGATATATATTACCATAAAAATAAATACTTTATTTGAAATTTAGTTGTCCTAATTTTATTTTTATTTATGGCAGATTATCGAAGCGCGAATTAACGATGCCTCTCATCTCCTACCATCCCTGTCTGATGAGTACGAGGACTGCGAATCCCCATCCAAGATGCCATATTTGATGATAGATCAGGTGCGTAATTTTTCATAGATTAGAAATTGGAATACTTTCACGGTTCTCAGATAAAGTAATACGCTTCATGTTTTGTACAGATGGCGCTCTGCGAGTGTTTGAAAGCGTCAGGCATTGATGCGTCTCGCCTGCAAGCCGCCAGTCCCTATACAGGAGGGTCGGCAATGCATCATCTCAGTCACCAAAGGCACAGTTGGGTGGAATCTGGTATGTTTTATTTATTTATTTTATTGTACACATAATACCAATTGAAACACATTGCGAGACCGAGTAAGAAATACCGACATCCGGAGCATGTGTAAGACAGAAGATATCTTGAGGTGAGGACGACAACGAAGGCGATACTGGAATGAACATATAAACAGAATGTCGGAAGACAGACTTCCACGTATCACCCTTCAAGGTAGCCCTAAAGGACGCAGACCCCCAAGCAGACCTCCGAAAAGATGGAAAGACAGCTGGGAGTCAACATCCCAAGAGCGACATGCGGAGGCACTTTTTTTGGAGATCCCTAGGATCTACAAAAAGAAGAAGAAGAAGAAAATAATGTCCTCACTGGGTTTTTCAGAGCCGAGGGCACATTTTCTTTATTATTATTCCGTACAATGTTTTTGGCGTCTCTCGCGCTCTACCAAAAGTAAGCAAATAGAACGCTTATAAGCGTCTCCTGCTCTATACCAACAGTATGTAAAAGATGCTTTAAAAAAATTCCGCAAACAATATATGTATCAGTTTTTTATAAATTTCCCGATTATCCAATTTTATGTTTATTTACCTTTATTTTGAAATGCTCAATCAAACGTGAAATATATTTGATTTTGTTTGATCTGTTGACAGTAAGTAATTTATAAATTCAGAAGTAATTACGTATTTTAATTTATAATTTAGGTCATGGCCGTGACAGCATTACTGACCTGTCAACCAATCAGAACACTGATGTAGATAGCGTCAACAGTTCTCCGGGAGTTCAAAGAGTGAGTTTAGAATTTCTTTACAAATATTTGTTTTATATTTCATATTGCAATGTTTCAATTTAAAAACTTTCAATGATGCAAATGTCCATATCCAGTTACTTAAATATATTTAAAAAAATTATTCCAATTTGACAACAGCGCAAATAGTGCCTTTGCTGTTTAGTAATGTGCAAGACGTATGCTTAGTATGGCTAAGCACAGGTCTTGTTACGTTACAACGTTCACTACAGACATAAGTACTCTTTGGCGAGTGTTTTTTACCCATCTGCATATTGATAAAAGAATCTCTATTATTTTTTATTTAAGTTTTACTTAATAAGTACCACTATTAATTTAATCAATCTTTAATGGTATTTACTAAGAAAAACTTAAATTAAAATTGGATTGATTTTACCACAAAGTGACTGAAGAATCAATTAATAAATTTTTTATTAATTTGTAGCAGAAGCCACCTCCATCGGAGTTAACATTTGAGTGCATGAGGCGCGTACTGGCCGATACGGGGGAGGCACGCGGTAAGGAGCAGCAGGAGAGAGAGGAACACGCCCGCAAACTGGCCCAAACATTCCGCACCGCTCCGTTCAGTGAATTGCAAACAATGACGCAACCAAAGGTACACTATCACTCATTTCAATAACTATACTGAATATTGGAATTCTGATTAGTTATCATCAGTATTGTAGTAAAGTATGTTCTGGGTTTTGATCGCTCCTAAAGTCAATCTGGCAGGACAAATGGCAGCATTGTGCTACTAAAACATGGACCATAAAAGCAGCAGAAAGGAGAAAAAGTGACGCATTCGAAATGTGGTGTTGGAGGTGCATGCTCCGAATTCCATGGACAGCTAGACACACCAATGTCCATTCGACATTCGTTGCACTTGGAAGGCTTGACTCTGGCCAGTGTCTTGTACATGACGGATTCTTCAGATCTTTGAACATTTTGCGCGTGGCAATGAGCCACACGAGAGGGAGAGTAAGATCCTCCACACGACGGACCGATCAAGTTAAGACAGTAGCAGGCACCTGGGCAGTTGGAGCGCTACGTGCAGCGTAGTCAAGGGATAATTGGAGAAGAGTCATTGCTTCGACAAGGGTCACAACCCTCAGTAATGAGGAGTGTGACAGAGAAATCTACACCTTACATTTTTCATACACATTTTTTTAATGTAGTAACATTTTATTTCAGCATGATCTCCAGCACAAGCTGTCGGAGATCTTCAACTCGCTGGACTGGGAGCCTCCTGTCCCGGTGCACGAGATCTCCCCCTCCTCCAGCCGCCAGCACTCTCCCGTCAGCCGCACCACGCCTGGACAGCGCAAGAGCTTCCGGGGACACCAGCAGAATGTACCGGCCTATGAAAAGTACTTCCCTGAAATGTTCCTCTATTAAAACCAAATAAGAACAAAGCTCAATTATAAGGAGGTAATTTTAATGGCTATAAAATTGATTATTTTGTTGACAATTAGCCATGATTTTGAAAATACAGGCGTCACCTTGACTACCAAAAATAAGTTACATAAATATTATTTCTACACAATGTCATTTTTTTAAAAATTCTTGTGCTGAATTGAGCATTGACAGTCAAGATTTATGTGAAAGGTTTGCAATTATACATAATAATGCACTCTTTTTCTTATCCTTATCCACACTCAATGGTGTATTATCAACTGCATCATATCAACCTAAAAATATTGATGTATACCTAAAAAAAAAAACATTGTACTGATTTATTCAATCATATTATTTTTACTACTCTATTTAATTTTTATTACTTATTATTTCTTAAACTATATTTTTTTATAACGTAAATCAGTGCCTCGTTATGATTTCCACTCAGTGAGGTGTTGATGAGGCGGAATATAAGATCAAAAATTCACTCAAAGAGGTATTTCTTTTTCACCATATTAACTTTATATCCTATGTCTTTAATTTAATATTCTATAATTTAATAAATGTTTTATTTTACCACTTAATCGATAATTTCTGCATATTATATTGACCGTCTTATTATTGCTATTTAGATATTTGCGACATGTTAGCAGAATATAATATCCGGAAGTAATGAGGGATGCCTGTAATTAGTCAATTTTTGACACTCTTTTAACAGATGTTTGGTGACATTCAAAATCAATTATTAGGAAAGGTGTATATAAACACTAATATACTGAAACCAGAAAAGGACATCAAATTATTACCAGTACATACACTGATGACTATAAATATTATTGAAAGTGGTAACGTTATGACTATAGTCAGTTGACTATTAGAATGATGCAAAATTGTTAAAAAATATCTCTCATGTTGACGAAAAAAGTGTTTGTTAATTGTGGTAGTACAATATATAATATGAATTAGGGAATATAAATTATATATAGGACAACTACACTCTTCAGTCATATAGGTAAACGCATATTCATTCAGTAATATACATATGAATTTACTTCAGAATCTCAAGTTTAAAAGCAATAATAAAATATATTTAACATTATAAAATTATAAATAACTTTCATCATGATATAATATAAATTAAGCACTCATTTAATGATAAAAATAGCGCATAAATATTACTGCCAGGTCTTATCACAATTGTTTATTTACAATCTAGTGACCAGTTTCACCAGCGCGCTTACATCTTAGACTAGAGCTTATGATATAATGAAGATACGTTATTACAGTGTCTTAAAAAAAATATGTTTTCATATTTTCATGTTATTATTAGACTAGTGAATTTAAATATTCTCACCACTTAGTTTAATAACCAGTTGACTCCAATTTTGATGATGTTTCAGCATTTATCTTTGAAGTTGTTAAATTACAATACTTATGCCTATTGTATTGTGTATTCTATTTATAATGTGTAATAAATTATGTAGTTAATAGTGATAATTTAACATGGTATAAATTTTAAATGCAATAAAAACTAATCGCAAAACAAACACAGCGTAGTATTCACAGATACGTTGTAAATAACTTACATAGACTAGAAAAATAAAAATGCATATTATATTAGTTTGTTAAAATTTTTAACACCAAAAATAATTATTATCTTCTAGAAGTAAAATCAAAGTTTCATTGTATTGAATTAAAATTTAAGTGTTACTTATATTGTTTATATAAAAAACATGTGAATATCTAATCTAATTGAAAGAATAGCGATATTGATTATCTCCAATGTGTTCACGGTAGCTGATTATTTGGAGATTTAACTTTTGGATAATTCATAGCTTTATTGGCATTTTCGTGTCAACGTATTTGGGAATATTTCCCAACAAATTTATCAAATAAATTTTGAACCAATGTTATAAAAATACATACTCTTGTTTCTGTGAATGTCATGTTATCTAATGTGTAACCTAATTGCTTATTTAATATTTATGGAATTAACCTATTTCAATTTTGATTCAATTTATGTTTGAAAAAGAATGGGAGAAAGTTGTAGTAATGGGTGAGACTTTAAATGGGTTGTAAGTGATGATTTCAAATGTGTATAAAATATACTTATTATTTGGTGACATTATCAACTAGCTTTGTAACTGTGTCAATTGAATACATCGATTGATAGTTACATGGTAATTTTAACTGTACTTTCATTATATCTGGATATCTGCATTGTTGATATTTTTTTAGTTTTGCATTTTACTCATCATCGTAATTTTATTTCATTAATTTTTAAAAGATCTTTTATTTTTTCTAGACAAATAAGCTGATAAGTATATAGCATTTTGTCAATAGATAATATACAAATAACAATGTATGTGTATGAAATAAAGCATATTATCTATAAGCACAGAGAAAAATACAACAAATAAATTGGCATGTTTATCAAAACTTTTAATATACCACATTCATCAAGAAGTTTCTTTTTTACAACTTATTAGAATTTCTTTGTAAAGTTGGTATGTAGTTTATAGATTTCCAGATATATTGCAAGGACTGCTGATATCTCACCAGTGTAAGCAATACTCAGTTTCTCTCAACTAACAGTTACGTGAATATACTATGTGTGTTATAGCTTTTTGTCGCTTTCTTTTGGCAAATATGTTTAGGCATTCCATTAGTTCATATAATTCTTGTTTGGTTTTAACACAATTCAAGATTGCACATATTCATAATTGCTTGGCTTAGCAATTGATAATAACCCATGCAAAATATAGATTAATTATATAAGCTTTGTCTTAATTCAAAACGAAATCTAAAAGTGTTATTTTTTCGTTTCTCAAAAATCATTTTATTTTTGTTTATATGTAATATGTTAATCGTGTGCTCGTGTGTTGTACACATGTGTTGTAAGTTCAAATAAAAAATATATACATTTGATTGAAATTTAGATATTTCAAGTAAGTCGTTACTTCGTTATAATATACATGTAGTAAAGATTTTTGTCTTTGTGGTGGTCTTAGTAATCGATTTCAATCCACAAATTTCTTATACATAATCTTAACCCAATGACCGCTGAGTGAATTTTTTTTATTTGGTGTTTTTTTAGTGAGAGTTGATTTATGTATAAGAATAAATAAACCACACTTTAGGTGAAAACTTATTACAATTTAAATAATTAGTTGGGAAAAAATCAAGTCTTTATTCTGGGTACTATATACAGCTGACACTTGTCCTGACATTTATGTTACAGGACAGACTTGTGCGCTAGCTGCAGTTAATGGTTCAGTATTCATTTTGATCCAATAACATTGAGTTCAGTTTCTTAATCTTTCCGAGAGTACACAAATTGATATCCGACTTTCTCTGGGGAGTGGGTTCAATCGATTTAATATAATTTTTTTTTCATGAAATTGAAGGTATATGAAGATATAAATTATGTTAAAATATATATTTTTTTAAAAAACACCTCTTCGAAATATTTTTCAACTGTGACAAAATTACACGCAAATATCCATAGATGTCATTGCTATACAATTTACATCATACTAACTGACAGACGGACTTCGACGTTCATTAACGTCGATACTTCTTTAAGGAAAGTTCGCACCGATGTTCATTTACGTCCATAATCACGGAAAGGTTAAATTTCTGAAATACTATTTATATTTATATTAATAGCTTTTTTGAAAATAAAAACTTATCACAGTAGGTCTAAGCATTTTTAGAAGCGGGGTTTGTAACAAATATTATTATGTTTCTATTGTGGGTTGGATTATGTAGTATGTATTTAATCAAAATTAATTGTATGTATGTTTGTATACGCATTCCAATTTTGGGTGTTAGGAATATTGTTACATTTGAGGTTAGAATTTATGGAATAGGGGTTGTAATATTTTTTTAAATATTTGTCTTTTTTGTCATGATTTATTTTTATTTATTTATTCTAATTGTAAAAACTGCCATAAGCTATTTCCATTATAGGAAGAACAAATAACATATTTCAGCTTATAAAAAATAACTATGCTTATGCTTTGCAAATATTAAAATGAATATATTTAAATGCACACTTGAATAGAAATTTATTTTAAGCTTATTTTATAACATTTATTAATTAATTCATAAATTTAAAATAACAGGTCATCCCATCAATTTGCAACTACTATAATTAATATTCATTGCTTTCATTTGCATAGTTAATCCGGCTTTTACTTACATTATTCCATACCCAATTATATAAAAAAAAATATTTACAGATTTTATGTTATCACATGAAGTCTTAATAATAAAAAAAGAGTTACATATACACACGGGCAACTCATAACACTTCCAATGTATCTAAGATGAAAACAACATCTAATTGACAATTTTGTTTGACAACATTGTTCTTATCATAGATACATAAAAGGAATTACAAGATTCCAGTATGTATGTTACTTGATTTGTGTAAATTTTGAGTTAGGTCAGTTTACTATTAAACGTCCAATAGTCAAATGTTAATTGCTCCTGTAATGTATTTTTTATAATTATGAATATATATTACCCCTATAAATTCAACAATTCTTCTATCAACTAATGATAGTTGTTTGGAAAATGTTTAATTTAACTATTGTATGAAAAATATTTCAGATTTGAACAACACTGGTTGTGGATGACTTTTTATCTTCAGAATGATATATGTTTGTGGAATTTTCCTGTTATAAAAACATTTTTTCCAATTATATATAATAAAATTTCATGTTATCAAAAAAAGGTTTTGCATTTTATTTAATTTTTTATCTTAATTTCTGCAAGAGATGCCATAGAAAATTTAGGACGGAATTCAAACAATGGTTTCACAGCTACAAGAAATCTGTGAAGGTTTATATAAGTCTAATTTTTTTTAATAAAAGAAATATTTGTGTTTTTATTATTTACAAAAATACTTTACTTTCTCACTATTTCTGTGAGCCTAAACAGCTCATTATTTAAAATACGTATCAAATTATGGTAGAGTGGGTTCAAACCCGGAAACTCTTGACTCAAGAGTCCGCGACACTAACCACGGGACCACAACCAGACACGTATTATTAATATGTTATTATTACTGAAAACCAACATTGTACATTTTATTGTGATGCCTATAAGTAGCAATAAAAATAAAAAAGGGCATCATAATTCGTCATTAAATTTTATTTAAAAGAAAAACACATTACACTTAATTAAATTTATTGTCAAAAGCGAAAATGTAAAAGTAGAATAAAAATACATGGTATACATAACAAAAACGTACCGGAGTACTTGACCCTAGACTCATAACCATATTTCTGAGTACACTTAGACTGAATTTACACTGCTTATTTAAGAAAACGCAACACAATTACATTTTAGAATACAATAAGTGATGTAATTTGTTGCTTTTACAATGCGCTTGCTTAAGTATAGAAAATAGATGTATCCACATCTATTTATTTAAGAAAACTGCTTAGTAAATAAAATTAAATAAAACAATTCCATGCTGACATAGGTTGAATTACTAGTACTAATATCTGTCTCCGCAGTGTAGTGGTTAGCGGGTTTGTCTACAGTGCTGGTGGCCCTGGCTTCGATTCTCAAGGGGATAAAAAATAAGTATCAGTGACTTTTCACTCTAATTATTACCCCGGACTGGTACCTGAAGCGCAAGATACCTTGCTTTTATGAAACCAACAATCAAGATGACACTTTCAAAATGATGCAGTACCCTGTATATCATTGGGATAAGTTTTAGAAGAAATATGACCAACTTAATTGTAAAAATAAAATAAAAAACTATTCACTGACTGCTTTTTCATGATCAATGATGATTACGTCGGACCTATGCCAAATATTTTTGTTATTTTATAAACATGACAAAAGGTTATGTTGTGTCACAAAGTGTTTCATTTTTTATATTTTTTCTCAAGGTCAATAAGAAATGACTTTCTGTCCTTCCCGCATCCGAAACCTCCCAATTTCCCCCCGGAAGCTATCAATCGATGGCACGGGACTATTATGACCACGGGATTAGCACCAGCAGCAGACCCCACAGCTCTAGAGTATCCTGGTCCTTTACCTAACCGTGACGCCAATTGGGAGTAGCTCATTGTGTCGCCAAACTTCATCAAAGTCAATTTCGTCCAGCATTCCTGAAATTCAAAAAAATATTTTTCAAATTTTAAGAGTAATATTTGTGTTTTTATTATTTACGAAAATACTTCAATTTCATACTTTTACTGTGAGCCTAAGCGGTTCAGTATTAAAAATAGGTATCAAATTGTGGTTGAGTGGTTTGGAATCCAGAAACTCTGATTTGAGAAACCGCGACACTAACCACGGGACCACAACCCGACACGGAAATGTTTTTTTTTATTTTAAAAATCTTTGATTATATGAAGAAATGTTGGAATATAGATACAAAAAATAGCGCTGTATTTAGTAATGTTTCAATCAGCATAATAAAAAAGTAACAAACTCGATATTTTTTTTTAATAAAACGATTTTTTTTATGAAATTTACAGTGAATGAATGAAGAAGCGATCCCAAAACAAATTTATGACGCAAACAATGAGTTTTAAATAGAAACGTCATAAGCCAGTAACAATCTCATACAAAATTAATAACCCCATTTAATATTTAAATTTTAAACATGTTATAATATTATTTTTTAATAGGCACTCCTGCAAAATGAAATATAACAAATTATCAACCTTTTGGAAATCTGTTCCAGTAAGTTTGAATGGAGTAGTGAATTCTTTCAAGGTCCCTTTGAAATAACTTGACATTTCTTCTTTCAAAGTAATAAGTACAGGGGACTCTCCAATAATGATGTCTTTGCTAGTCTCAGTTTTTAATTGCTTGGTCAAGTTTTGTATTTTTTTCCCATCCACAAACTGCAATAAATATATATGAAAATCGTCACCCATCGCTATCATATCCCCTAGAGGCGATTCGATTCTGCAGGCTTTCAAAAGTTCATCATTTTCGAGAGTGCTTTCTTTCGAAAATATATCAAATATATCACCATGTGACATTTTAAGCTTTTAAGGGAGGACGCTGGAAAAATAAATAAATAATACAAATATTATTTAAGAAATCAGAACGAAACACAAATTTGCAGCAGAAATAAACTAAAGGTTTAAATTTGGAGGGATTTAATTTTGACACTTTAGCTAATAGCACACGCCATTTCATTGAATTCAAAATTTTCAGATTCCGAATTCGGAATAGGATACACCCATACCTCGCTTTACGGCTTAGATACGTGATACGGCTTAGAAACTTGGCCACAAAGCGAAAAGCCGTATAAGGAATTAATTATTCTAATACAAATTCAATGGGATCGGTTTCAAATTTCTTAAATATGTAACATGGTTCATCTTAAATTATTTTGAATTCCTAATGAACCAAAAAAAATCCACCTCCGTAATGTAATGGTTACCGTACTGGAGGACCCAGGTTAGATTCTCAGGGAGGTCGAATAAATATAAGGGATTTTTTCACACTAATATTTATTTAATATAACCCTGGACTGATATCTGAAGCGGAAAGCTGATCACCTATCCTTCATATGTTAACGATCAAGATAACACTGCTATTATGCAATGCCTAATGCTCCATCAGGTGCTTCTTCGTCTATGTTGAGATGTCAAAATGTATAAATAACTGGAGAACTGGAGGAAAAAAGTGGAGAAACCCAGATTTGTGAAAAAAGGATATTAAATATACCCAAAAATGTTGTAAACTATTCTCATTATCCATTTCAATATACTTCCCATCAGAAAGATGTCCTTAAAATATTCCGCCGTATACTATATTTTTTCTCTTGTACACTCGTTATAAATAGTTTGAAAAAAAAATTGGTATTAACAGAAGGCCTCGAGAAGAAAAAAAATAGTATTCATCGAAAACTTCAATATAGTCTCCTTGGAACTTTCATACCCTATTTCAAAACGCTGATACCATAGCGAGAGGTAGCCGATCAATTAACAAATTAATAACCTAGTAATTCAAAGATTTTATGAAATATTTAATTTTATATGTGAAATTAAACAATCATCATTTAAATAAACTCCTTGTTCATAAAAAGGGTATTATATTATATAAGGGGATTATAATATTTATTATTATAATATTATTGTCACAACTGTCGTCAAGAAAAGGCGAATTAGTTGGCTTGGCCATGTACTCCGCACGTCTCCTGAGAGCCTTAATCAAGCTTTCCTCTTTTACAAGGCATCAGGTTCGCGCCGCCCAGGATGACTACTGCTGACAATTCGTCGGCAGTTCTCGTCAAAACTTTGGGACGCGGATTTGACTTGGGAGGATGCAAGGGAGCTGGCAGCTGACAGAAAAGCCTGGAGACAGTTTATGGACTCCATATGCTCCACCTAGGGAGCGGATATGGTTTGATTAATTAATTATTATCATTTATTATTTTACCTAACGATCTCTATCGGGTAGGTACTTTGGGTAGCATAGACATTTTTTTTCATAGATCAATTGGTATTAATCTATAGTTTATGGATAGAGCATAACCGTGTTGAAAAGTTTGTTTGCAATTGTCGTCGGATTGTCATTTTTGCTTGGTTGTAGCGTTTTAAAATATTTCAAATGAAATTAAGTTGATATTATTTTTGAATTGTGTATTAGTTCATGATGACTGCTTCACAACAAAATAATAAGCCGGCTCCTAGCAAACCCGCACCTAAAACTTACGGAAAAATAGTTCTAACCTTACAAAATTGTCTTCTTCCCGATGAAGCGTTCGCTCAGACACCCTCCCAAGCAGATGGTCTGGATATTGAAACTGAAACTGATCTTCGTATTTTAGGATGTGAATTAATCCAAACCGCGGGCATTTTACTGAAAATGCCCCAAGTAGCTATGGCCACTGGTCAAGTGTATCTGCAACGATTTTACTATTCCAAATCCTTTGTCCGCTATCCCATGGAGACTATGGCGATGGGTAGCATATATTTGGCTTCTAAAATCGAAGAGAAGCCATGCAGAATCCGAGATGTCATAAATGTTTTTCACCACATCAAGCAAGTAAGAGCCCAGAAACCCATAAGTCCACTACTTCTAGATAATAATTATATAGAATTGAAGAATCAAGTCATCAAAGCGGAAAGACGGATTCTTAAAGAGTTAGGATTTTGTGTACACGTTAAACACCCCCACAAATTGATCGTTGTCTATCTTCAACTTTTGTCTTACGAGAAAAATAAACAGTTGATGCAACTGTCGTGGAATTATATGAACGACGCTTTGAGAACTGACGTGTTCATGAGGTTCCAACCGGAGACCATAGCCTGCGCATGTATCTACCTCACGGCCCGGAAGATCGGATTACCGCTGCCCAACAATCCCCACTGGTTTTCTCTGTTTTCTGTCACGGAAGAAGACATCCAAGATGTTTGTTTGCGGATTCTCAGACTGTACAAACGGCCGAAAGTTAATTCCGACGAGGTGGAACGAAAAGTCGAGATACAGAAGCGGATATACCAAGCTAATAAATTGATAAGTCTCGGAGTTTTAGGTCCTACGGTAGCTAATTACGTAAAGACCTTAGAGGCGAGGGAGAAATCGGGGCAGTCTTCACCGACAGGGGCTTCCAACTCCACCAGCCGAGATGACAAACGGGATAGGAAGGAGTCTCTGAAGTCCACAACACCTCCTCTGAAGCATCACCGAAAGTATAAAAGCGATTCGAGAAGATCGCGATCTCGGTCTCATGATCGTAAGGACCGTTCGTACAAAAAGCGATCGCCGTCCCCACCGCGCCAGCGACACCGCTCCAAGCATCACCACTCTGACCGATCACGCTCCCGGGACTCCAGAGACGACAAGAGGAAATACTAACTCCATCTTTCATATTAAATCTATGTTAGTTATCGAGTGACGAGCGCCAATAATATTAATTATTTTTACATTTTATTCATCACAAAAGCAACGGAAGTAGTCAAGAGTATAATTTTAAGATATATTTTTGGAAAAACTTGATTTATTATTATTTTGGTTGTTTTACAGCAAACCTTAGGCAAACCTATTATACATATAAGGTTTTCCATTAGTGAAACCTATACCTGTAAGGGTATTTGTATTTATAAGGAAGGCAATTCTCATTTGTACAGCAAATTGATTGGTCAACAAACTCACCTAAATGTTATCTCACCGACTTAGGATGACTTGAAAGTAGACGGTGTTTTACATCTTGTATCTTACATTTACTTTATTTTTTTACGATACTGATAATAATGGTTTGATACAACAGTCATAGTTGTGAGTGGACATGAAATGGAGTTCTCATTGAGTGAGGGTTGTCTTTATTATTTCAATAAAATGCATCAATCGAATGGTTAAATTGTGCTGTTACGAGTAATGATGGTATTGATGGATTGATTTCAGAATCAAGTCATGATGTATTTGAATAAACATATAATTTGAATAAGGAAAGGCTGCCAGGAAATATTACCTACACCAATCCTTGAAATTTCCTAGCGATTTTTATTGGGAATCTTTAATTTTCATGTAACATGAAAACTTATGTTGAGACTGTATATTTTTTAATGTGTCTGATACTCGTCTTTATTTTATTTAACCAACCTATGAATTATTGGTTTATATGACTTTGTAAAATAAAATTATAAATGTAATATGGCCGCTGTTTCACTGATACTTACAGAGATATATTATTTCAATACATTCAGCATTTTGTAAATAAAAATATATTTTCTAAAAAAATTATGCATTTAAACGTTATTGTTTTATTTATACTTGCATCCCATATAATTTATTGATTGTACATATACTCTTAGGTCTCTCAACTTGTTATGAAGCATCTATAGTTTTCAAACAAAAGACTATGGAATTCTGAGCATACTTTTACATATATATGTACAATGAAACCTATATCTATCGTTCCTCGAATAATCTTTTTCCCGGATGTGTCATTTATTTCTTCTACCCCGAATCCATTTCATACAAAAATAGAATGCATCGATCGTTTCTATCTACCATTTTACCGCATTCATCGTTTGAATTACGCTGCATAATTAATATATATTTTCTGTTTTTATTTTTTACATTCTTCTCAATTTTGTTACATGCGACGACAATATTCCAAGGTGTGGGATAGAAACTACTGAAAGTTTGTGATGCAAGGTTGACGGATACATCAGAAGAGGTTGATATCGATGAAAAGGAGCCACTGCCTGTACCTTAATTTTCAGACTCTTTGAAAGATCAAATAAAAACTTTCTACTACGCATATTCAATAACTAATACCGAAAAAAATATTATGTAATTGGCAATGCCGAAAGTAGACTTACGGAAATAAAACAGTAAAAAAACAAATGTCAATCAAAGATTATATTTGGTTTGTCGCTACAGTGGCCGTGCGTTGCCCCTCGCCTCGTATCGATTTAAAATCTCACAATCATTTGTAGATGGTGGATGACGTGTGCATATGGTTATAGTAAACCTAATTCTCTAGAAACTACACACCCGGCACACCTTGCATTTCCTGAATTTCGCTCGTATCACGCGACAATTACTTGTACTTGTTTTCTGTGACCCGACAGATAGCGATTATAGCGAGCCTACATTTAATTGGAGGCCTTATTTATTAGACAAGGTTATTTTATTTTACAACTGAAAGCCGTACTATGGTGTCCATGGCGAGTTAGCATTGCATTTCATTCAACCAAATATCACAAAGTTTAATATTTTTGTGATTCTGTACTTTTTTTAGAAATAAATACATTTATTTACATCTAAAACTTATTTAGAATTTTAACCCACCAATGGTTATGCAGATTGGGAGGACGGTATCTCTACTCAATTGTATTTCCTTGTGTATTGACTTCTTAATCCCGCATTCATAGTTTATTTCAATAGGTCCTTTTAAAAACGATAGATAGAGGTTTCACTGTATATCATTATATACGTATATCATTCAGGGCTGAATAATCCAGTGTCAGATATAATAAATAATAAAAAATATTTACATTTTGTAGTTGTGTATTAAAAATACATTCACAAGTATATTTTTAATTGACATTATCATTAATAAACCTGTTTTATAATACATCATGAATAACATGTGAAAAAAATTTAAGTAATAGTCAATATTAAATATATGAAAATCTACAATATTTAATGTCCATTAATTAAAAATAAAATAACACCAATCCGTAGGTAGATTTTTTTTGCCATGCTGTCGCGAGTTTTACGCATTTTTTTTGAGACGACAGTGTTCAAATGAGTACCTACTCATAATTTTTAAATACGCCCCTCCCTTATCTGCACCAAGGGTGCGTAGGGTATATAAGACACTGTAATGAATTGATGCCGTGTTACCTTAAGCGTAAATTATGTGAAGCCAAAGTGAACATTCGAAAGACAAGACCCCGTATATATTTTGGAGATATATTGGTTTTGATTCCCAAATAGAGTCTAGCTCTTGTGCTTGGAGAAATGGTAAAGTGGGTATGAACCATAGATTCCCAAACTTATTTGACTCGACACCCATTTTTCAATGTCAATATTTTTCATCCTTTATACTTTTGGAAAACTGTATCTCTATTAACGATAGTTAATATTAATCCCCAATAAGTTTTTGGAGTTTTTCTTCGAAACAAATATGTTTTTGAAAATAAAAGTGTTATTGCAAGATTTAAAAAATTTTAAAACATTTTTCGTATTTTTTTTATACATAGTCATTAATAAATTTATGTGTATTGAAATAACTTCACATAAGAAATTCAGAAATAAGTTATTTAATGAAATAAAAGAAAAAAACATATACACTTAACTTAAAATATAAACAAACAAAAAACCTATTTCAAATTTCACTTGGTAAATACCACTATTTCTTAAAATCTATTGCGATTGTATTCAGCATTATTTTGAAACATCGTATTATTTTTTTAACACTAGATTTCAATTAATAAATTGGAATTTGATTAGTTATTTAATAGTGGACCCAAAGTAGGGTATTCGAAATATGAATTTATTTTTCATCCGGCCCACCATTTAAAAAAAAATCCTACCCTTTTTTCAAAAAGTTGGTGAAATAAGTTTTTCTTGGCCATGCAATGTTTTTCATAAATTAAAAATATAGAGCAGGGCTGTCCAAACTACGGACATGCATGCGGCCCTCGGCTTACATTTACGCGGTCCGCAACGTGTTTCTGATCTACTGCAAATAATAAATGAATGATGTATTTATTCATATGAATAAATAAGATTTAATGTTAATACATATGTCATAATCATCATCCAGGTTTTTCTTATTAATTATTATTAAGTATTCTGCGACCCTCCAATGTATAATTTATTTTAATTAGCCCAGAATCATATCCGGTTTGTACAGCCCTGATGTAGAAGAACATAGTGTTACTATAGAAATCTTTTCGAATATACGAATATATAAAAGATAATCAGAATCATTATTCATATACAACATTTTGAGTGTGTCAAAATACTTATTCACAAATCCGGATTATCTCGAATTATAGGAGTTATTTATCATATTATTTTTTCGACATCTCAACATGATGAAGAAGGCTATGGAATTCTAGGTATTTACAAGGCTTATGACCTGTCATAAGCTGGTTAAGTGATCACTTTACACACGTGCATCATTCACCAATTCTACCCATGATTGACAACCACACTACTCAAATTTTGGAACTCCTCGATATATTGATCAATCTCGTGACATGGTATGAATTCACAACAGCACAGATTCTTTCTATTTGTAAGCAAGGGCCGAATCTTGGATTAAATTGACATACTTGAGCCCTCCTTTAAAATGTGATTTTAAATTTATATATATATATATATATATATATATATATATATATATATATATATATATATATATATATATATATATATATATATATATATATATATATATATATATATATATATATATATATATATATATATAATAATAAAACCCTTATCCGCACCCCAATGGTGCACAGGGCACTGCGTCATATAAACGCAGTGTTATCTTGATCGTTTACACATGAAGGAAAGGTGATCAGCCCTCCGATTCAGGTACCAGTCCAGGGTAATATTGAATAAATATGACAGTGAAAAAATCACTTTTATTTTATTTATTTTACCCCCCTTGGGAATCGAACCCGGGACCTCCAGAGCGGTAGCCGAGCGTGCTGACCATTACACTGCGGAGGCGGACGCATATATATATATATATATATATGTATATAAAAAAAAATATATTTATATATATATATATATATATATATATATATATATATATATATATATAAATATATATATACATATATATATATATATATATATATTTATATATATATATATATATATATATATAAATATATATATATATATATATTTGTATATATATATATATATATATATATATATATATATATATATATATATATATATATATATATATATATATATATATATATATATTTATATATATAAATATATATATATATATATATATATATATATATATATATATAATATATATATATATATATATATATATATATATATATATATATATATATATATATATATATATATATATATATAAATATATATATATATATATATATATATATATATATATATATATATATATATATATATATATATATATATATATATATATATATATATATATATATATATATATATATATATATATATATATATATATATATATATATATATATATATATATATATATATATATATATATATATATATATATATATATATATAGGAAATAAAACTATTAAGTCCTTTAGTATAATTGAGCAGCAAGGGCCTATTCATGACAATTATATGAATTAGGACTCTTTTAATGCTTTAAACGAAATTTTGCGTCAACTTAGTAAAAATACTACTATTCGTAATTTGCCTTTCTCATAGATGCTTAATAAATCCAGTAGAAAATAAAATAACACGCTATTTCAGGGAGCTTTCAGTGGATCGGATGACCGAGCTTACATAGAGGCTACGCTCGATTTCAGTAGAATTAATAAAGACAGCCTAAATAGAAAATGGCTCGCCCTTTGTGAAGGCAGATTAACCCTCCTAGTTTCCAGTTCCATTTCAACAGAAAGTCAAATCTCATTTATAAATTGTGCGTGAATAATAATTAATCCGATTACACTTTGTGTCGGCGGTCAAATGATATCATTAGTGGTAATGGTTCGGTTCTAATTAAACATTCATCGAAGGTGGATTATGTAAAAGGATCTTTTCGGAGGGATGGTTACTAAGTCTCACGTTTCGGTACTTTGTGTTGGAGGTAATCATTATTATATATTTTAATCACCAGTAATATAATATGATATCTTATATTACACACAAATTATTACTTTTATAATGATGCGATAAAGCAAATTAAGGGAATTTCTCATTATATACGTAATATACTTAAGATTTTCTCACTATATCTGTCTATATCTCATTTGCTCGTACCAAATGATGTGTAGAGCACTTCTCTAGTAGATTTATATTATCCACTGACACTTCGTGATGGAATTGCATTTTTAATTTATTATTAGATTAAAACCAATATTTTTAGCTTTTCCACTTTTTTTTATTTGACCAGCGACCGGGTTTCGTCGTTACCGACATCATCAGACTGGTCACTTCTCTAGAATTGAATTTATCGTCGTTACCGACATCATCAGACTGATCACTTCTCTAGAATTGAATTTAATTTATTGAGACCATCAAATTGAGATTAGAATTTTGCTATTAATAAAAACGCATTTTTTAAAAACAATACATATACGATAGAAGAGATATTTGGAGAGTTACCAAACGAAAAAAAGAAATATAAAGAAGTTAATGAGAAAAATATTAAGAAATTATAATAATAAATGTAAATAAAATTATTGCATACTGAAATATGATTATTTTAATCTACGAGTACAGTTGAACCTCTCATAATGAGCATAATTCGTTCCAGAATCTTACTCGTTAAGCGAAGCATTGTTGTGACAAGCGCATCCCGGCTCACAAGTGAATGTCGTGAAAAAGGGACTTGCCCTTTCTCTGTAACTATGCGAAATGTCGCTCGTTAAGGGAGTAACTTTTTTTACATTTTTTACTCGCTATGCGAATTACTCGTTATCAGAGGTTCCACTGTATTAGGGCCCAGTTTTAGATAAGTCGTAACTTAATTTTCTCTAAACCCAGGTAACATTTAACGTAATTGATTTTTTTTAAAACACTGTTTTGGTATTAAAAAAATAAGTTTTTCTTCGAAATAATTATATGGTTTTGAAATGAAAAGAGTTATTGAAAGGTAAGGAGTAAAAAAATATACAATAATATTTTTAAATAATAATATCCAATACATTTCTTTAAAAAGATCGAGCGTGGAAAGATATGTCACCTCTTTGGCGGTTGACCGGCGAATGAGTTTTGTCCTTGGGACTTATCAATCAAATATTTAATTAGGTATTTTATTTAAAAAAAATATATTTTTATTCCACTGACCCAATTATGATCCTTATGAATTTTATCCTCAGAAAACAGAAAACAAAAAAAAACATAAAAGTTCTTGGTGGTTTATAAATATACTCGCTTGTTCATGTACAGATATGCAACCTCAAACGTCCTAGTCATTACTGGTATTCTTTTTTATATTCACGAATAATAGTGACCACTATTCCTTATTATTAATATGAATATTATTTCATTGTGTTATTTAATTATTACTCATACATTTAAGTCTTTTAATCAATTAGTATATTGACGTGCTCATTGCCGAGATGTAATATCTTCGAACAAATAAATGACAGGCGATTTGTAATGTATTAAGGATGCTGGGATTTGTTCTGCTTAGTGTACAACATCCGTGAATAGACGAGCACATGACATACTGAAAATTCTTTACAAATCATTGCGCATTCACGCGAAGTAGACTCGAGTGGATCGGTGATTTGGAGGTCATATAATCTGAAGTACTTAATAGAGATGGGTGACTGAATTTAATAACGGCTTCTTTAAAATAAGTCGTTACTTAATTCAGTTTTTTTATTCTATCATTTAAAGCTAATCACTCAATCAGTACAAAAATTTGGTTACGTATTGCATATTTCTAGCTCCGAATATATTTGAAGCCTACTGATATAATGACAGAGTTTCCTCCTAGTTAGAGCACTGATTGTTCATATTTTCCTATAAAGAGGAGAACCATGGACTTTTTTTGGATAGGAGAAGCATTTATTATTTACCTTGCTTATTATGTACAAAGTTTACAGAGCAATTACTGGATTTTGATTATTTCTAGCTAAAAACACTTTTGAATTTATTCTGTGAAGGGTATTATGAGAGTCACGGATGACAAATGCCCGGGATAGCCAAAGAATCGATGCCTTATATATGGTATTGGAAACGATGCTCCGTATTATCTGGATTGCGAGAAAGACAAACATTTAATTTTTAAAAGAGATAAATGTAGATAATAGACTTTCTTCCGTCCATTTGAGACAAGTCCTTCAGTTTTTCGAAAACATAGTCAGAAGAAACAATAACAGCCTTGTAAATTTAATGATTTTGGTCTTGGTCGTGGGAGGAGTCAAGGGTAGTAAAAGAAGAGGATGATCCCACTGGATGGACTAAATAAATCAAGACTGCCACAAAGTCATCAGTGGTTGTTGCTATACGGATGGTTGCTGTCGGGAGAGGTGGAAGACAGAATGTTTTGAGAAAAACGAGAGATGGTCACGACCCTCAGTAATGAGGACAATGACCCAGAAGAAGAAGAATCTATCTGACAAATCCTTATATAAACCAAGATAAAGTAACGAATATTATCACATTACTATTTATCATTAGATTCTTACTGTCCATCAATCCTCCTCCCTTAGTTTTTCCCTTTACCTCCTTCCTTAAATTCCCTTTTTCCTTTGCCTTCCTTATTATAATTATTTTTTTTTAAAAAATGGCAATTTGTAATTTATGTTTTTTTTTTAATGTTGAGTACTATCTACCCTCTGATTGCAAACAGCTGTATGTGGTATCAAACGTTTTTATCAATATCACTAGTCTGTTTTTGGTTGGTATTAAGATATTGCTTTTTAGCAATAAGCCCGCTAATGTACTTATTTATTTTCTGTTCATGAAGTTTAAATAAATAAATAATCGATAACCGAAAAAGTAACATTTATCCATAATCACATCTCTAGACTACAATACCTTATCCTCTCCACAACATTTTTTTATAGACACCTCACGAAAATATCATTCAACGTCATATAATCATCCGTATATTGTATGTTGGAACCAGTAAAAACAAATGTAAACATCATCCATACTTAGCCATCCTTTTAATATATAATATTGTGTAAATTACTTACTCTCTTTGTTATCTGATGCGATTCTACGAATCCGCATCTCAAGAGAACTATTTTCCAAACGGGAAACTGAAACAGAATTATCTCACTGAAATTATGCCAAAATGACATGTTCGCTTATTTGGATGAATTATAATGTGTCTATTTCCTCGTCTCATTGCACACGTGGAGACAGACGTGGAGATGCGCAATACTGTAATAATTTTATAAGACTGTAATCTTTCATTTAACAATCCTTTGATAACTTCTGGTGACTTTTTTGGGTCAATCATATGAATTCTGCCGACTGAATATACTTTTTATTTCTACAGTTTTTACCATTTTTTTTATTTCTACTATTGTTACAGGTTTATCACTTCAAATAAGATGTTTTACAACCAAATTTGACGCCTTACAAATCAAATTGGACATTTTACTAAAGAAATTGGATGTTATATTAAATTAAATAAAAAGTAAGATTAAAAAAAAATATGTTCAAAGTAGTACCTACTCATGATATTAATTTTGTAAGGCGTCCAATTTGATTTTTAAAACGTCCAATTTAAACTGAATACCTGTAGATTATAATATATCATAGTTTTTTTTGTGACATTACTTGGTGGAACTGCATTATATATATAATAAAGCAACAACTATATAGTTCTTACCACTTTTATTTTATTTGACCGGTGACCGGGTTTCGCTGTCACCGATATCATCAGACTGGTGGGAGGCTAGATAAAATTCTACGTTACACTAACCACGGGAGCACAACTGAACTCATTATTTTGAGTAGCAATTATTTATTGATGCACCATACACGATTTCCAATTGTTAGAAAAACAAATGAAAATATTAGTTGTAAATAGTGTACTATAAATAGTCATAAACTAATTTAATTATTTAATAAATTTATGAAAACTGTATTTTAAATGTTTAAAATTAGCAAATTAAGTTTTCATTTATTTCATTCGATAACTATTAATTTACAAAATTTTGAGTGCGTAAAAATCATTGTTCACTAATGTTCATGAAAGTTTAGGTTAAATAAAATAAAAACTTACTCAACTCAACCATAGAAAGAATGTCGAATCAAAATATTCATACAACTTCCGAAATTAAAGTAGTGCGGTTGTCAATCATGGGTAAAATGGTGAATGTTACACGTGTATAAAGTGATCACTTAAACCAGGCTATAAAGGCAATGTAAATTTCCAGATTTACATATTCTTCTTTGTCTATGTTGAAATGTCAAAATGTGCAAATATTATGCTGAGAGGGGCGAAGAAAATAATTTACTAGTAAATTTATTTTGTTAATTTTTAATTTGAAATTACTTGTGATAGTCCTGTTAATGTCCAGACTTCCATATTTTACTTCATCTGTGTTATGTCAATATTAAGTATTAATTGATTAAAATGAAAAGTGATTCAGGTATTGGATCGTTTAGTAGAACAATGTGTGCTCTAAATTAGAAAGCTCCGTGCAGATTCAGTCCACTGTTCTCGATAGCGTGAAGGGAGGGGTGAGGCGGCGAGTAGTTTGATCAGTTTCCCGCACCCGCCGCGCGGCGCTCGCGTCGTTTTCCCCCGGAACCTTCTCAATTCAAAATAAATATAACACAAGCGCGCCCGCTCGGAGCGTCACTTGAAACTTGACGTTTGGGTCCGGCGGAGCTGGCTAGCGGCGAACAACTTTTAGCTACCGAGTTGTCAAACAACTTCCGTTCGCGAGTTTCTCGTTTTCGTCAGCGTAGGATACTTTCAAAATCGTCCGAGTACTTACATTCGAGTCGAATCCATCAAATTTATTTTAATTCGTTCGAAATTTAAGTGGAAAAAATACGCGCGAAAACGTGCAACCGGTAAGATCTTTCCCGCGAAAATTTATTGTTACATTATTTTTACCATGCGGGCCGGACAAAAAGTTCTTAGAAATTCCGGGTAGGTAGTTTTATATTTATAGCACCCTTAGCTTTTTCGAGTTCGTGATGCACGCTAGTTAATCTGGAAAACTTTCGATTAAATTAATTAATCTTCATGTCGCCCGTTAAGGAAGTGTGCGTGTCGGGGAGCAAAGGGGGGGTTCTCGACCCCAAGAAGGAACAGGGCCAGTGGAAGAACTCCGGTAACAACGGGTACTTGTGTTCGCCCCAGGAGAACGGGGGCAGCGATGACTCCACGGGAGTCCTGCTGGAGGACCTGAGCGCCCCCCGCAGTACCGTGGTCCACTTTGGCCCGGGGGCCAAGACGCACACGGTGCTGACGGAAGATGGCGCCGGGGGCGGCTGCAGGAAACTGCACACCAGGTTCTGGATAGTCTCCGCTTTGGTGCTCTTCATCGTCAGCATCATCCTGGCCAGCACTGTGCTGCAGCTCAGCGGGCAGCAATGCGACATCGCTTCGGAAGGTCAGTCACGACACCCATTGTATTTTTTTTTATATACATACAAATAGAAATTGGGGTAGTTTTAAAATACACGAAACAACACTGTATGAAATGTTGCGCGTCCATCGTTGCAACAGATAAGTATGACGAGGTATATATATAATGCAGTTTATATACCTCGACATAATTATCTAACAACATGCAATTTTTAATTACTTTTTTCTTCCTTCGAAATACTTACTTAAAAAGCTTTTTAGAAACTGATCCGTTGTTATCTAATTTAAATCATTTAATTGCATTAAGTACCTATTGCATAATTTTTTTAACTGTTGCGTTGAATAAATGCAACATTGGTACTTGACATTTTGGCAGTTATTTAAAAAAAATACTTTCATAATATTAAATATTGAATTGTAATACTAACGATAAGTTAGCTTTTTTGCTATTTCCGCATAAATATCATATTTTTTTTTATGAATAATAATCAAATGTAGTCTATACATTATGTGAGTACGTTTATGAATATTTTTTTTTTGTAGTTGTAAAAACACAAATCTAAAGTATACACTCTGTAGATGTTTCCAGTTCTTAAATAACAACAACTTGAATTTCCGTAGAAAACTAGGGGCATAAATATGTATTTAATTTAAGTTTTACTAACTACTATTTCTTAAAATCTATTGCGACACGTGTTTCAATTCATTTCGCAATATTTTAAACACCGTATTATATATTACTTCATTAAAAACGTTTACAATTGCTCATCAGTAACTAAAATAAAATGTATTAAATATATACCCATTAAAATAACTCATCAGTAAATGCGTAAAAAAAGACATTGCGAGCTTCTTTTTACAATATTTTGCTTGGTTGGAAGATTTTTCTTCTCAGTTATAAGCCTCCCAATATACATTTATTTCAAACAATAATTTAAATAAAAACATTACATTCGGAATTAAATTTGAAAAAAAACAGAAGGTAAACAGCACATTTTCAGAATTCAAAATATCCTGAATGCATCTTATGAATGTATTCAACGAAATTATATATGCCGTTACGAGGAAAACAACTGAAAATCCAAACTGTCAAATATTCAGGGGAGATAAATTACTGATTTTAGAATGTTTCCCTTTCTACCAGCTTTTTTTTTTATATTCTACAATTTTGCGCTTTTGAAGTGATTTTTTTTAGGTTCTTGAAAGTATTTATTTTCTGCGTAACTCTCTTTGCATTTGTTGACGAATTTATAATTTCAGGATTAGAAGATGGTTATGTGGAATTTAATTGAAAATCTCTCTTAATTCAATGAAATATTTCTGTTACTCAGCAATAAGAATTAATTCATTCTCTAATAAATAAATTATGGGTTTTTGGTAGCCATAGTATGATACAAATATGACTTTAAATTTTCTTAATAATGGGAGAAAACTGCGCCGATGGTAGCGCCTGATCTGGTTATAGACTGACCTTTGTCAGTGTTCAATTATAACTTGAATTGAATTGTCTTTGGGATGTTTTGTTATTCACTGTATTCTAGACTCGAAACTTGTAGATTTTGGCGCTTTTTCTTGTTGTTGACCATATTTTTTTTTTCGTTCTCTAAAGGCTCACAGTCTTTCTATAATTGTCTTTTTATAAATTTTACTGGTTATTAGTTAAAAATAGAAATTGTTGACTAGTAAATATTAAAACGTTTTCAACTAATATATAGTATAATAAGGATGCGTTTTCTGATTCTCTGTGCTACGTACTAACACAGTACACGTAGCACACGTGTTTAATTTTTTAAAATTATCTAACGTCTAAGAGACTCTGAAATTTACATACGGCTTATGCAACGCCGCTTATCATGGCCCTATTAAAGCTTCAACTTTATGAGTTTTATAGTCCCTACCAGTGGCGTGCACAGATAATTAATTAGGGTAAGCCGTAGAGGTAGGTAGTAAGGTAAGATAGGTACTACTTAGTAAGGTAGGGAAGGTAGGTACTGGTTGCGTTTTTATATGTGACGCGGGTAAGTTATGATAGGCACTGCTTTTCTGCCTAAATGGAATGCGTGACATATAAAAACGCAACCAGTACCTACCCTACCCTACTAAATTGTACCTAGCTTACCCTACTACCTACCTCTACTGCCTACCAACATTAATTCGCGGTTTTTTTCTTTAAAAAAAAACTTAAAAAATCTCTTCTGAACATTTGGCGATTTAGATTGACGATTGTTTACCTCTTACCTTCATATATTACGTGTATTTGTGATGGTTGTCATAGCCCTTGAAGTAGAGATTCGTGGTGGGTAGGCTCTCGACTCTAGGCTTTCCTCTCAAGCCTCCGGTAGCGCGGTCACGGCCGACTTGCGCCGCCTAATTAAAGCCGCTGGTACATTTATCCCGGATTTACAAACAAGTACCTACCACTTCTCTATGGCATGCAATTTTAAATTATTTTACCCTCGTTCGAAATATAAAATTAAATTATTAAATTTATCAAGTACCTACCGCATGATTTTTGAATTATTTTATCATCGTTTGAAATATGAAATTATATTATAAAATTCAAGTACCTACCGCATGAAATATATTATTATTGTGGTATGTAAAGGCAACATTTTTATTAACAGATTTGCATAGTTTAAAAAAAAAGGTATGCCCACATGATATAATGAGGTGTGATAACTAACCTACCACCACGCCGCTTCTATTCGGGGGTAGGCAGAGAGAATTAGAACGCCTCACCCTTTTGTGTGTGCAAACAATCTTCGCGTTTTCCAAATTCATGCATCTCCTCATACATACGATTATTCCGACTCTTACCACTTTCAAATATTTGGAATATTTGACCATGCCAATTTTTTCGGTGTTACTCTGCTCCTATTTTCAACTATTTTCATTAATTTGTTTTACTCTTCTTTCTTTACTTATTCGTGCCACATATCCAAACCATTTCTTGCATTGTTTCTTTATTTCACCATTGGATAATCTATAATTTTGCAGCACATAAATCTAAAAGATCACATTTCGACTACATTCAGTCTTCTTTCATCCTTCTTTTGCTAACTCCATATTTCTCTTCCATACAATAGGGTGGAAATCAGACTAATGTGTACTGTCAGTTTACCTTTCGCTGACAGGCTTTAACCTTTTATAACTGATTTCAGTGCATCATTTACATTGTTTCCAGCATTCACTGTCCTTCAATATCTTAATCAGTTGATATATATATATATATATATATATATATATATATATATATATATATATATATATATATATATATATATATATATATATATAAATATATATATATATATATATATATATATATATATATATATATATATATATATATATATATATATATATATATATATATATTTATATATAAAAATTTGAAAATTCTTATAATGTTTTCGAAATTCAAGTAGTATTTGTTTGAACGTACGTACATAGGTACTGCTGGTTATAAACAAATATAAAAATCGTGATTTTTTTACTCCTACTTTTTAAATTCACGGAATCTCCGCGGAATCCTTGAAAATAACGAAGAGTAAAAATATTATCTAGGTACATGTCTTTACATTGTCATGGCGCCGCGATTCGTGGTGTCTCGTATCCCAAAAGAAAAGAGAAGCATAAAACGTGGGAGCGTACTTGTTTTTGCTGAAATTCACACAGAAAATGAAGGGCGCGAGGAACACTCCGTACACAAGTATACATTATAGAAACAGGTTATTATGGTATCAAATTTCATTACCAGGCGACAATTTTGCTCGAGAAATATGAGACAAATAATTTACCAGAAAAACAAATAAATCATGATTAACATTATGAAATTTAATTTAAATTTAGGTCTCGAGTCAAAAACGAGTCTTAGCATTTATTTTTTTAACCAAATAAAGTTGTTTTGACAAATTATACTAAAATTTAAAACTTTATTTTTATAATCTTTAAATTATTTTTTTTTCGTGTAGGTTCGAGATTCAAATTCATTAGAAGGATTAAAAAATACATAATTGGTTTTTCACTATAATATTTATTTAATTATACCTTGAACTGGTGTAATTTAATAAACATAATTGTGAAAAATATAAAGAAATCGCAGTATCACAGTACCTTCTAGTAGTTTACGATTATCTTAATCATCACTGCCTCGATGGGATCAATGCTTTATGCACCACTGGGTTTGATTACATCCAAATTAATTTATTCAAATTAAATCAAATTATTCCTCTCCGTAGTCTAATAGTCAGCACGCTCGGCTGCCGTAGTGGAGGTCCCGGGTTCGATTTTTAAGGGGGGTAGTCAAATAAATTTAAGTGATTTTTTTCTCTAATATTTGTTAATATTACCCTAGACATCATAACAAGGCCTCAGCTTCAGGTACCAATCAGAGGTGGAGAGCTGATCCCCTTTCCTTCATGTAACGATCAAGATAACACTGCGTTTATATGATGCAGTTATTATTTTTGATTGGTTTTAACCACGGCAAGATGGTTTGGATTTTTGAAAAAATGTTGTTTTTTATAGGTTTGTCAGTTGATATGAAAGCATACGGAAAGATAATATATAGTCATATATTTTAAAATAAGTCTTTTGGAAGAGGTGATAATCGAACCCGCGATGCCAATTTCGTAGTCAAGGTCTACTTAAATACTCCGAGGCACGCCTTGTGATGTAAATATTATTCAAATATCTTTTTTCTTTCACACGAATAAGTTCCTAAAACTTTTCGTTGAATTGTTTGTCTCGATTTCTTTCAAAATAATTATGTAGGCACGTGATGAACGATAAAATTTTGGTTTGTATTTGCAACAAATATTTTCCGTTTTCCTTTCTATACATTTGAAAAAAGAAATGAGTTTCTTTAATTGTAATAAAAATGTTGATGTTTTGACGAACAAACTTCTCTAAAATATTAAATCTCCTTTTGTTATTTCCCGATTGCTTTGAAATTTTGACACAACGTTGCATTTAAATGCGCACGAGTTTTTATTATACACCCATCACAAGTAAAAACATAATAAAATAATAAAACCCTTATCCCACCCCAATGGTGCATAGGGCACTGCTTCATATAAACGCACTGTGATCTTGATCGTTTTACACATGAAGGAAAGGTGATCAGCCCTCCGCTTCAGGGTAATATTGAATAAATAAGACAGTGAAAAAATCCCTTATATTTATTAAATCCTTATATTAACTCATATTTATTAAAAATAATAAATAACGACACCTTTTTAGACAGGGATGATCCATCTCATTACGTTCCGTGATTGAGTTCACAACAGCGATCAATGGTTGGATTTATAAAGCTTTTATTTAGCGACCCTTTTATTTCTATTGAATTTATTTCCTATTCCATTTATTTCTTGAAATTGGCAACCAAACCGTTTTATTTTTAAGTTATTTTCGGGGAAACAATACTTAAATAAAACATTAGCACTGATCGTTAGTATAAAGCGGAAATTAAAAGTTGCAGATCGGATATTAGTATCCCTATATCGGCGTGTCTCATCACATTGCTCAGATAACGGGTAGCATGCTTGACTAAACATAGATGAAGAAGAATATGGAAGTCTGAGCTTTTACGGGGCTTATTGTCGTAAGTCCCGTAAATGCCTAGACTTCTACATTCTTCTTCATCTATGTTGAGATGTCATATAATAATATGAAATAACAACTTTAATCCAAATTTGTAAACGAGTATTTAAATGCACTCAAAATATTTTTACTAAATTATCTGGTTAAATTATAAGCTAAAATAATATTTAATGGCGATTCTCATGTATGTGATTATAATCCGGAATTAGGACCTGACATACTTCGTAAAAGAGTTTCTACTCAATAAAAAAAGCTTATTTATCTCACCAATAAAGCCTTTATGTAAGTAATGATCAAGATTACACTGCTTCGGGTTGTGGTCCCGTGGTTAGTGTCGCGGACTCAAAAGTCAGAGTTTCTCGGTTCGAACCCACTGTACCACAATTTGATACCTATTTCTAATAATGAGCCGCTTAGGCTCAGAGATAGTATGAATTTGAAATATTTGTGTAAATAATAAAAACACAAATATTTATCTTAATACACGATAAGGGTTAGAAGAAGAAGTGGACAAACCTAGATTTGTGAACAAACATTTGGACAGGATCAAAATATTGGGCGGCAAAGTGGTGTTACGTATACAGGACACAACATGTTGCGAGTCGGAGAAGAGAATACAATATTCCATGCATAGATAGAGAACATTATGTAGAATGTAGATGAAGAGGAGGGAGATGTGAGGTACTGCGACTACTATATGGTGCACGGTGGTGAGATTCCTTTGAAAATAATTATCAAGCGCTTCATCAGATATTCCCTCCGCATTTCCTGGCGGGTTGCTTTTCTTATTCCTCTCTCGTTCTCTCTCTCATCTGCCGTATCGTGTCGTCCTCCTCCCCGGGGAAGCATCCTCATACCGTTCCTGACATCTTGCACTATGCATTCCAAAATCTAACCACTTTCTTCAAAAATGAATTATTTTCATGTAATGTAATAATTTTTTTAAAAAATTATTTATTTGGCAGTCACCCAGTGAAAGGATGTTACTGCCAGTGTCAAGTATTATTTTTATTAACAATAAAAAAATATATATAAAATAATAATAACAATTACTTAATACAAATTTTTATAGTTTAAATGCGTTTAGCTTCATCATTTTAGAAATGATGACCGCAATTCTAAAATTAGGTTCAGAAAGAAGGTAACTTAGACTTGCAAAGTCAACTATAAACTATTACAATCAGTTCAAATATAATAAACCATACCACAAAGTTAATAATGCTTTAAAAATACAAAATATGTTTGAAAGTGCCTAAAATTACAATTTAACTAAACCTTTTAGTATAATTTTTTTTTTGACATCTCATCAAAGATGAATTTGAGTAGTGTGGTCGTCAATAATGTGTAGAATTGGTGAATGTTACACGTGTGTAAAGTGATCACTTAAACCAGCTGGTTTAAGTGATCACTTTACACACGTGTAACATTCACCAATTCTACCCATTATTGACGACCACACTACTCAAATTCATCTTTGATGAGATGTCAAAAAAATTATATAAAAATAACTCCTGTAATTGGAGATAATCCAGATTTTGTGAACAAGTATTTGGACACACTCAAAATGTTGTAAATAAACCTTTTAGGAAACAAAGTTGACGTTTCTTAATGCTGAATGTTATCAATTACATAAAATAAATTAAATATAAATTAAATTCTGTATGATGTTTAATTTTCGTATGGGTTAATTTTTTACCTCGAAATTTCGAACGAATATCATCATTCAGGAAAATCTTTGTGCTATGCTTGAATTCAGTCAGTTGAACCTATTTGTAGTATCATTTTGGTGTCGTTAATTTTGATTCATATTGTGTTTTTTTACATATCGCTCACTCCTTTCAACAACGTCATATATCAAAAATCGTCAATTTTCACTTGTGCATATTTTCGGAATGCCTAAAAAATGTACTCAGCAAAAGCGACATATTTTTAACTTAAAATTTACCCGCTACAGGGCAGAAAGTGTTGTTTTTGCATTTTGAAGAAAAGGTTTGATTTATATTTTTTTTAATGTACTAAATATTTATCAAATTGAGAAACAACCTTCAGGTTTTACCTAAAAATATCTGTTGCACAGTAAAAAGTTCAAAACGTGGCTTGATATTTATTTTTAATACATTTTATTATATTATTTAACATTAAAAACGATCTCCTGAAAAATCAAGTTTTTTTATATGTACATACGAGTATATGACGTTGTTGAGAGGAGTGAGCGATATGGTTCCTTTGATGTTATTATCTTTTTCTGTTATTACTGAGTGTTATTAAATGAATTTTGAGTTAAAAATTATCAACGAGCGGTATTTCTCTGAATTACTGAACTAGATCGCTCTCGTTAATATATGCACATTTAAAAAAAATCCTGTAACCTGTTGTATACTGGAAGCCTTCCTTCAGTCGCTGAATATAAGCACGTATAAGATGAATAATTGTTGATATCCAAGTCTCATAGTAAAGCAAATACCCAAACTGGAACACGAGACCACGAAAATAATCAATTAATTTATGCGGCAAGAATAATTGACGACATGCATATAAGAAACGGAAATTATTGACATCTCAATACAGATGAAAAAGAATATGTAAGTCGCCATCCAATAGCATGATTGACAACCATACTTTTGAATTTTTTTTAACTCCTGCATATATCATTAATCTCATAACATTACATGTTAGTTCACGAGAGCCATCTATGGCTGAGTTGGAAAAGCTTTTATTTAGCAGAGATCTTTTATTTGGATGTATGCAAGATCTTAACAGGATTATTTTACATACTGGAAAATGCCTGAAAACATGATATTTTTAAGGAGCTTCCTATCCAACTATAGGTGGTTTTAGTGAACTCCCATGTACAACGTCATTAGATCAATAATATATGTAGGCGTTTAATTTTTTTTTGTAGTGTGGTTGTCTATCATGGGTAGAATGGTGAATGTTGGACGTGTGCAAAGTGATATCTAGACCAGCCTATGACAGGTCATAAGCCCTGTAAATACCCATACTTCCATATTCTTCTTCATCTATGTTAAGATGTCATAAATGTAAAAATAACTCCCAAGCGAAGAAAACCCATATTTGAGCTCAAGTATTGTGACACACTCAAAATTATTATTATATTCAAATTAGAGTTCAAGAGTTATATTCAACGTATACAACATGGGATGCCACAACATTAATCACTTTATCAGAAGATATATTAATTTTTGCAAATGGCGTCGTACGTCAATAATATTTTACATTTGTGAACTAGACAGCTGCATTATTCACATTTAGGCCACACTAAAATAAGTCATGCAATTTAGTTTTTTAACATTTTTTTTAATAAATAAAAATATATATTTTTAGAAATGAAAATCTTTATTTTAACCATTTTTTTTTGTTAAGTGAAAAATATGATATTCGTCAAGTGGCTGCCATCAGTGTTAATACACATTTGTGCCCGTTTTATCAATCTGTTCTTATATTGCAGCTGTTTAGTTCACAAATCGCTCACTCCTTTCAAGAACGTCATAAATCAAAAATCGTCAATTTTCAGTTGTGTCAAAATTTACTATATCCTAGCAAAAGCGGCATATTTTTAACTTAATATTTACCCGCTACAGGGCAGAAATTGTTGTTTTTGCATTTTGAAGAAAAGGTATTGTTTAATTATTTTTTTAAATATACTAATTATTTTTAAAATGCAACAAAAAATCTTCAGGTTTTATATTTATTTTCAAAACATTGTACTATATTTTCAAACTTTAGAAACGTTCTCCTGAAAAATCAGGTTTTTGATTTATGACTCTTGAAAGGAGTGAGCGAAATGTCAATTATGATTGACGTACGACGCCATTTGCAAAAATTATAACATCTTCCGATAGGGCGATTAATTTTGTGGCACCCTGTATTATATAAATAATTACGAACTTGTTTATTTAGTAAATCTGGTTTATTTTTGGATTGTTATGAAAACCTTATCTTCTGCATTGATCTGGATACCGAATCAGCATTGATTAATTAATTTCGTGGGAGTTATTAATATGATTTCACGAAGAAATACATTATCTGTGATTGTTCATGATACTGAAAAAAATAACGCTAGTGCAAAGATAATATTATGAGAGGTTTATTATTAATTTAGAAATAGATTGAGGAACCCAACTGCCACTTATTAATTTCATAGAGTACTTCGTTTTAATACGTTTTAATATTATCAATACCAAGAATTCTGTCAAATTATTTATTACATTACTCTTTTATTGAATGGTCAGCATGTTTCTAAGGAGCCCATTGTAAAAATAAAATTATCTACGAAAAACTAGATTCAACTAGAGAGATAAATTCAAACAAAATACACACAAATATAAGGCTTAATTTCAAATCGTATTTTAGTAATAATTAATAGGTCGTAAATGAAACTAAAATCTAGCTGATCTTATCCATAGTTCCATTAAAATGATGGAATACTAATTTATTTTTCACATCCTTAAATATATTTGTAGAGCCATATATCGCTCACTCCTTTCAAGAACGTCATAAATCAAAATACTTGATTTTTCAGGAGAACGATTTTAAAGTTTAAAAATATAAAAGTATTCAAAATAAATATCAAGCCACTCATTGAACTTTTTTACTGTGCAACAGATCTTTTTAGGTAAAACTTGAAGGTTTTTTCTCCATTTGAAAAATATTTAATTTATTTATAAAAATAATTAAACAATACATTTTCTTCAAAATGCAAAAACAACATTTTCTGCCCTGTAGCGGGTAAATATTAAGTTAAAAATATGCCGCTTTTGCCGGTATATAGTACATTTTCTGGGTATTCCGAAAACATGCACAACTGAAAATGGACGATTTTTGATTTATGACGTTCTTGAAAGGAGTGAGCGATATGTTCTCTATACAGATTTTAAATATTATATATTAAAATCGAGAACACATTCGTTTCATTTGTATTTTTTTTATATAATTGTAGAAATTTATTTTAATAGTTAACAATTGTTTAATTGAAAAATAAAAACAATTTTAAACAGTTTTTCAAATCCTTGGATATTCATTTAAAAAATGGTGCTGAGCTTTGTAAATATATATACACATATATCGTATTCCATAGTGTAATTTTCCAATTAAACTTATACGAATTGTGAGTTTTTAAAAGTAAAGAGACCTAAACAGTATTGAATTTTATTATCATGTAATAAGTACACCTAACATCAACAAATAATGAAAGAAAACAGAATTTTTTGACGACAGCCTGCAATACCCGCTTTTCCAAATATGTTTTTAACATTTTTTTTAAAAATGTGGAGTTAAATATAATTCTACAAAAATATTTGGTCCATATCTAGCTCGTATGGAAGTCAACGATAAAAAAAAGTCATATTTTTGTCACTTGTAGCAGCGTACAACATTAATATGCTTTGATACTTGATTATTAAATATTGTTTTAATTAAAATTTATAATGTTTGTAACTCAATATCGCTTTCAATTAGTGAACCTCTTATTTTTGAAAGCAATATCACTTAAAAATATTGTGAGAATGTCGTTATCTTATCAATTAAATATTTGCCTTTGCACTTCATTAAAAATTAAATTAAAATACGTATTTTAGTTTCGAAATAAGGGACTCGTAAACGTTGCGAGTGTAACAAAATGTGAAACAAGCTATCACTAGTTCGGCTATGAAAACCCGAGTGTTTTAGTCATTATTTGCTATGCCCCCTTTTCTTTAGCAGTTATGTCATTCTCCGGAGTTCCTTCACGAAGGTCCTGTGTATCCTTTTAAATATATTCCATCCCCTCTCAGATCTGAAGCACAGGTTTGAGATGGAATAAAATACATTTCAGCCTGCCTTCGTAAAATCAACAATCAAGTTTACACCGCATCGAATCGATGCAGTGCCCTATGCACCATTCGAGTGCAGAGAGAATTCAAAGAAAATATTCAAGAGATAATTTATTTTTATTTAAACTTCACGTACAGAAAATAAAATTGTTTTTTTTTTTTTAATTTACGTTTTTATGTAAATTATTTAATTTACATGCTAAACAATATTTTTTCGTGGTATCTTATAAGCTCAACCATTTTGTTTATAATTATTATTTATTTATTTAATTTACTTAACCTTCGGAGGGGTTTTAAAAGTTGGGAGCATAGATAAAATAATATGCTAAGGGAAAGGAATACATAAATTAGTCCAATCAAAAATATGACATTTGGAACAAAATAACAATCATATTTAAATTTATAAAGATATAAGAATAATTCGTCATCTTAAAATATCACAATTTATGACACAATCTAGCGAGTGTCTCTGAATATTAACTTTTCATTATTAACCCCTAAATAACTAAACATTCGTCTGGCGGACTGCTCAATTAAAAATGAGTAATTTATCAAAAGTATTTAATAAAAAAAATAACCGGTTACATGACACTTAAGTTTGGTTTATTAGGAATGAATGTAAGAGACATTTAACAATAAATCACTATTCCGCACAGATACTACATTTCGCTCACTCCTTTCAAGAACGTCATAAATCAAAAAACTTGATTTTTCAGGAGAACGTTTTTAAAGTTTAAATATATAACACAATGTGTTAAAAATAAATATCAAGCCACTTATTGAACTTTTTACTGTGCAACAGATCTTTTTAGGTAAAACCTGAAGATTTTTTCTCCATTCGAAAAATATTTAGTATATTAAAAAAAATAATTAAACAATACCTTTTCTTCAAAATGCAAAAACCACATTTTCTGCCCTATAGCGAGTAAATATTAAGTTAAAAATATGCCGCTTTTACTGGGATATAGTACATTTTCTGGGCATTCTGAAAACATGTACAACTGAAAATTGACAATTTTTGATTTATGACGTTCTTGAAAGGAGTGAGCGATTTGTCAATGGCATTGTATCCTCAAATATAGTTTAGCTGTCTAGGGTAAACCTCATTGGAAAAAAGTGTTAAAACATTATAGATAAATACTAAAATGTCGTAGACTGGATCCCAGAAAACGGTGTTAAATTTCCACGCAGATTTAGCGTTTACCTTGTTCTTCATAGCGGTGCCTACATTTAGATACTAAAGAAAATCACATTATACCCGGATATTATCATTTCTTTTCATATTCCTTAAACACTTTGTAAAGTCTTTTCGTGTTTATGTTTATAAAATTAAATTAAGTTTTGAATCGGGGACGACCTAAATACAAACGCCGAGAAAGATTACTTTTTAAAGTGCGTTTAATATATTTATAACGTGGTAATATTTTTCTTTATAAATTGGGTGTAAATAATATGTAAAGTGGGTGTATAATAATAAAATAAACAATGTGTTGCTTTGTAATTAAAGTTTATTCTTAATTTATCTTTATAATAATTTTATATCTATCTATCTATCTATCTATCTGATTCTGACAATTAACAATATTATCGGAAGTCTTTTGTTTTATTCTGAGCGACGCATGCGACATCTGGTGGTAGAACTGTTTTATGTAGGTACTATTTGTAAGTACTTAATAAAATGTATAGGTAGGTACCTAGTTATTTTATTACATATTTATATTGGCATCTCAACGTAGATGAATAAGAATATGGAAGTCTGGGAATTTACAGGTTATGACAGGTCATAGGTCCTGTAAACACCCCTACTTCCATATTCTTCGTCATCTACATATATTGGGATGTCAAAACATAAAAATAACTCTTAGGTGGAGAAACACAGATTTGTGAACAAGTACTTAGACACACTCAAAATGTTGTATGTATACATATATGTGTATATATATGTGTATATATATATATATATATATATATATATATATATATACATATATATAAATATATTTATATATATATATATATATATATATATATAAAATATATATATATATATATATATATATATATATATATATATATATATATATATATATATATATATATATATATATATATATATATATATATATATATATATATATATATATATATAAGTATATATATTTATACATTTACCTATAAATAATATTGTTTGAATGCCTTAATGTGAATTTTAAATTATTATTATTATTTAAGGAGCATGGTATACAATTTGAATTTGATTATTTTTTTGTCATTGTAACGTGTAACCTGTTTTTTGTAGATTCCGATATATTAGGAGATATATTTTTAACATGTATAAACCTTTTCGTTACTGTTGTTGCGCAGAATATTGAATAATTGCATTTTTTGTAAGGCTCGTAAAATGCTGACTTTTTAATTCTATTGAATGTATTTGTTGTTATTTGATTGAGTTTGACGTCTTGCAAAAAATAAGGATCCTTTTCAATACGTGATTGCCTCCCAATACGAAGAAATCATAAGTTGCGAAATAAAGTTGGTTTTTTGAAATATCGTCAGCCACTTTATCCGTACTCATAAATTCAAACTTAGTTGAGAAAGCTTCTGGTTGCTTGCGATTTTAAAAGCTATATATAACTAAACTCGTGTAGGAATCAGTCATACTGACGTTTTGCATCTCATATTCTTATTTTCCTTACTAAATTTTGTAAATACCTTTGACGTTTAACATAACTTCTCTTTATACATTTATAGGGTTAGGGCCAAGTGAATAAAAACGTTTTTGATTTAAATTTTACGTGGTAAATAGCACTTTTTTTTCTTAAAATCAATTGTATTACATATGTGTGATATATCAATAAAAATAACGCTTTGGATGTGTCCAAATCCTTGTTCACAAATCTAGGTCTAGAGAGACCTAGAAATAGAGACTTAGAAGTTATATCTCACAACATAGATCTATCGTATATATATGTATATACAATATATACAATAGCTTTCCCTCCCCCCTCCCTAGTGAGAGTTGTTTCAAATTTATTTTCACCTCAAGGATATGCAAAGAATATAGCTATTGTATAAGTACAATAAAATAATACAAATATGTTATCGTTAAGGAAGTTTTTCGCCCAAAACCTAATGTAAAATGATGAAAACTGAGAAAATCTCCAAATTAATTTTATTTTATAATATTATAGTATTTTACGTACCAGTGATATTCTATTCATAAAATTTAGTACTTAAACTTTATAAACTGTCTTCAGTAAGCTCCGCTGGTAGCTTATACCATTGTTAAGGTATCTATTACAAAGCAATCGCCATAATTGGCAATTTATAGAATGAAGTGAACGAAGGGGATTGGCAAGGGAATAAAAGTACACATCAATAAATTGAGTTGAAAAACAGTCATAATAATAAATGGAAGTAATCTACCTTTATCAGATATAATGCACTCTGAGTAATGGAACATTCCGAGTTTTGATAAAAAAGCTTTTGTTGTAGAAAAAATACAGACGCACACAAAAATATACATATTTATGTATGTTTAAATGTATATATATATATATATATATATATATATATATATATATATATATATATATATATATATATATATATATATATATATATATATATATATATCTTATCCGCACCCCAATGATGCTTAGGGCACTGCGTCATATAAACGCAGTGTTATCTTGATCGTTTACACATGAAGGAAAGGTGATCAGCCCTCCGCTTCAGGTACCAGTCCAGGGTAATAATATTGAATAAATGTTACAGTGAAAAACTCACTTATTTTTATTTTACCCCCCTTGGGAATCGAACCCGGGACCTCCAGAACGGTAGCCGAGCGTGCTGACCATTACACTACGGAGGCGGACGGATAAATAAATATATATAAATATATAAATTCCTCAGTGGGAAGACCTAAAAATTGACATTATTATTTTTTTAATTAGGGAGGAAAAATGGTCAGAATTTTTAATAATAGGAAACGAGAAACCCGTAAAATTTTTAAATCAAAGGAGCAATTAAAAGTGCCAAGGGGTCTAATAAAATTTTTGAAAGCAAACCCAAAAAAGTTTCAAAGTTTTTAGAAAAGAAAAATTTGAATAAAACGAAAAGAAAATCTTGCTAAATGGGTAGAAATATTAGGGGAAGCAGACTTACAAATGATGCTTATAATCTTTCATCAAGGTTTTGCAGGGAATGCTCATGTAAATGCGTCCTAACGACGTCGTTTGTAAAATGTATTTTTGATTTCTTTCCCTCGAAAATATATTTTACGAGTTGCATTTGATTATTTTACTTTCCATCATTGTTATTTTTATTCCTGCTTATGTATTTTTTCATTTAAATAGTAATTAAATTATTAACTAGTAGCGTTTCATCCATTTTTGGAAGATTGCCTTTGAAATTAGAAATAATTCAATAAAAACAGTTTGTAAAAAAAATATGAGCACTATGACCCATCATTTTTACAATAAAAGTAATCTTTTATTATTGTTTCGGCATTAACTTTGTGGTAAGACATGTTACAATGATTAAAGAAAACACTTCGTTTTTTACCACTTGAGTTTTATTATAGACTACATGTTTCAGAAGTTAAACTTATAAGTTATTATACAGACCTGTATGATGGAAGTTTAACTTCTGAAACATGTAGTCTATAATAAAACTCAAGTGGTAAAAAACGAAGTGTTTTCTTTAATCATTAATAGTAATCTTATTGATAAAAGAGTTGAATTCAATCATTTTCAAATTTACTTTAAACAACTAAACAACAACAAAATGGAAGAAGTGAGGTGATTTAAGAAATTAATTAAGGGATCACAGGAGTAAATAAGAAAATACGTTGCAACATTTTGAGTGTATCCAAATACTTGTTCACAAATCTGGATTATCTCCAATTATAAGAGTTATTACTCCTATAATTGGAGATAATCCAGATTTGTGAACAAGTATTTGGACACGCTCAAAATGTTGTAAATAAATTAACTGATTAATAGATTTATATTATCCACTGACACTTCGTGATGGAATTGCATTTTTAATATATTATTAGATTAAAACCAATATTTTTAGCTTTTCCACTTTTTTTATTTGACCAGCGACCGGGTTTCGACATCATCAGACTGGTTACCGACTATAAGAAGAACGTCGTTACCGATATTCAGTCTGATGATGTCGGTAACGACGAAACCCGGTCGCTGGTCAAATAAAAAAAAGTAGAAAAGCTTAAAATATTGGTTTTAATCTAATAATATATTATAAATTAACTGGTCAAATTATAAGCTAAATAATAAAAAGGAACATGATATTTTCTGGCGTTTCTCATGTATGTGATTATAATCCAGGATTTGGATCTCACAAACTAATAAAAGAATTTCTTCTCTATAAAAAAGCTTATTTTCATCTCACCAATAGATGTCTCTAGTGAAGTTCTAAGGATTCAAGAATAACGTTTCGAAATTAGTTCATATATACAGAACTTTAAAGAATTTGAGTAGTGTGGTTGTCAATAATGGGTAGAA